>NC_058084.1:247092626-247401376 GCF_014858855.1 Bufo gargarizans | reverse complement strand
ATACATCACTTTTACCTTCATGTACAGTACAGACCAAAAGTTTGGATACACCTTCTCATTCAAAGAGTTTTCTTTATTTTCATGACTATGACAATTGTAGATTCACACTGAAGGCATCAAAACCTGAAATGGTCTTCCAACAGTCTTGAAGGAGCTCCCAGAGATGCTTAGCACTTGTTGGCCTTTTTGCCTTCACTTTGCGGTCCAGCTCACCCCAAACCATCTTAATTGGGTTCAGGTCGGGTGACTGTGGAGGCCAGGTCATCTGGCGCAGCACCCCATCACTCTCCATCATGGTCAAATAGCCCTTACACAGCCTGGAGGTGTGTTTGGGGTCATTGTCCTGTTGAAAAATAAATGATGGTCCAACTAAACGCAAACCGGATGGAATAGCATGCAGCTGTAAGATGCTGTGGTAGCCATGCTGGTTCAGTATGCCTTCAATTTTGAATAAATCCCCAACAGTGTCACCAGCAAAGCACCCTCACACTATCACACCTCCTCCTCAATGCTTCACGGTGGGAACCAGGCATGTAGAGTCCATCCGTTCACCTTTTCTGCGTCGCACAAAGACACGGTGGTTGGAACCAAAGATCTCAAATTTGGACTCATTAGACCAAAGCACAGATTTCCACTGGTCTAATGTCCATTCCTTGTGTTCTTTAGCCCAAACAAGTCTCCTCTGCTTGTTGCCTGTCCTTAGCAGTGGTTTCCTAGCAGATATTCTACCATGAAGGCCTGATTCACACAGTCTCCTCTTAACAGTTGTTCTAGAGATGTGTCTGCTGCTAGAACTCTGTGTGACATTGACCTGGTCTCTAATCTGAGCTGCTGTTAACCTGCAATTTCTGAGGCTGGCGACTCGGATGAACTTATCCTCTGCAGCAGAGGAGACTCTTGGTCTTCCTTTCCTGGGGCGGTCCGCATGTGAGCCAGTTTCTTTGTAGCGCTTGATGGTTTTTGTGACTGCACTTGGGTACACTTTCAAAGTTTTCCCAATTTTTCGGGCTGACTGACCTTCATTTCTTAAAGTAATGATGGCCATTTGTTTTTCTTTACTTAGCTGCTTTTTTCTTGCCATAATACAAATTCGAACAGTCTATTCAGTAGGACTATCAGCTGTGTATCCACCTGACTTCTCCACAATGCAACTGATGGTCCCAACCCCATTTATAAGGCAAGAAATCCCACTTATTAAACCTGACAGGGCACACCTGTGAAGTGAAAACCATTTCAGGTGACTACGTCTTGAAGCTCATCAAGAGAATGCCAAGAGTGTGCAAAGCAGCAATCAAAGCAAAAGGTGGCTACTTTGAAGAACCTAGAATATGACATTTTCAGTTGTTTCACACTTTTTTGTTATGTATATAATTCCACATGTGTTAATTCATAGTTTTGATGCCTTCAGTGTGAATCTACAATTTTTATAGTCATGAAAATAAAGAAAACTCTTTGAATGAGAAGGTGTGTCCAAACTTTTGGTCTGTACTGTATGTGCTCAATCAATCTAGGTGATCCTATACCTGTCTCTATGGACCTTCTTACATATAAGCATCTAATGGTTTTTCCTATGTAGTATCTACCACAAGGGCAAAAAATGACATAGTTAGATAGTTAATACGGTTGAAAAAAGACAAACGTCCATCAAGTTCAACCAAGGGATAGACGGGGACGCGAATCCCAGAAGAAAGCGAGACTCAGATTTCTACATGTTTTCATAAGCATTTATGTTTTTTACTTTTAAGAATTCGTCTAAACCCTTTTTTAAACTGTCACTGTTCCTACTATGACCACGTCCTGAGGAAGTCTATTCCACAGATTCACAGTTCCTACAGTAAAGAAGCTTTGACTCTTCTGGAGACTGAACTTATTCGTCTTCAGGCGGAGGCAGTGCCCCCTTGTCTTTTGAGAACATTTTACATGGAACAGCTTTTCGCCATATTTTTTGTATGGCCCATTTATATACTTGCACAGGTTAATCATTTCCCCCCTTAGACGTCTCTTCTCAAGACTAAATAAATTCAATTATTTTAATCTTTCTTCATAACTAAGACCCTCCATGTCCCTTATAAGTTTAATCACTCTCCTCTGTACTTTTTCCAGTTGCAGTGCAACCTTTCTATGTACTGGTGCCCAGAACTGGACTGCGTATTCCAGATGAGGCCGCACCAACACTTTGTAAAGTGTCATAAATGTGCCACAGTTGTGTGTGTCCCAGTACATTGTAGACTACTGTATATATGGACAGCAACCTTTCTACAGTACAGTACTGTACATCATGCGCTCCTGCAGTTCTAAACTGGTGTCTCATGGACCATTTGTACCAGCCCAATCCTGCACCCAGCTTGACGTAATGGGGTTAATCAGGTTCTGTGGAGGTGTCTGTAATATTGATGGCAGAAATAGAGTTAATGTACATGCAGGGGTGTACATATTGTGGCACCCCAAATCTGCCAGAAGGGGAAGTGGCCTCCCTCCAGGTTCTAAAAGACTGTAAAAAACATACAGTAAATGTAAAAATTCCAAAATACTGTACACAATATTATACATAACATTTTTTAGTAAATCGCATCTACATTATCTACATTAAAAGATGCTTCTGTTAGGTTGGCGACAAACCAATTCTTGTGTGAAGTACGCCTGCATATGTGCCAGGGACAATAATATAGTTGCTACGACCAGAGAATGTAGATCCTCTGTGTCAGCTGATAGAGGACTGGGAATTAGTCCAATATTGCTGATTGCTGACTCTCAGAGTCAGGACCCTGTTGTCTGTACCTGTTACCTTGAATGCAGCTACCTGCAGTAGTGTGAACAGAGTCCAACAAAGGCAGAATAAAGGAATATATGGTCTTTACTGGCAGACAGTATTCAAAAGTCACTTGACAGATACAGGCAACACAAAGTTCAGAGCAATATAGTGTGCAGATATAAGCAGTCTCAAAAGCAGTGCAGGGTCTGGATCCAGGCAGACTTACAGGAGGATAAGGGCAGATGTGTAGTCAGGCAGTGCAGAGGTCTATAATCCAGGTGATCCAATAAACAGACGGCAGGCAGATGCGTAGTCAAATGAAGCAGAGGTCAGAATCCAGGAAATCCAATAAACAGACACAGTGGGACGCTTCAGCGGGAGTCAAGAAGTACAACAACCACGCTTGGGCACTTCATGATGAGTGAAGCTGCCTTAAATACAAATAGTCCCGCCTCCGGGTGGGGGTGGTAATTAGGAACAAGTTGTCTATTCCTATAAGAAAGGAAGAGGTGCGCGCACGCGTGCTATAGCGCATCATATGACACCTGAGGACGGATGCGGCGGTATGCTGGCGGGCGCGTGAGTCTCCTACAAGGTAAGCCAGTACTGGGACCCATAGTGCTGCGATGTGCAGACAGCGATCTGCCACCGTGTGGTGGAGACGCAGATCCCATACTGACAGTACCCCCCCCCCCCCTCTTACGCCCCCTCCACCATACGGCTGACCTGGAGAGAAATTTCTTCAGCAACAGAGGGGCATGAATATTCTCTGCGGATTCCCATGACCTTTCTTCAGGCCCGTAGCCCTCCCAATCCACCAAATAGAAGGTCTTACCTCTGATAATCCTCCTGTCTAGAATGTCCTTGTCTTCCAACTCATCATCCATAGTGACAGGAGGAGGGTTCTGTGAAGTGCCTTTGCAAAATCTGTTAACCACTTTCCGTCCGCCCATAGGATATAAACGTCCTATGGGTGGACCTCTATTTCTGAAAGCACGTTTTAAAACGTCCTTTCAGAAACAACAGCTGCACGCTAATCGTGCAGCTGCTGATCGGGTTGCCCGGTGGGACAGTTCCCTGCCTTCCGGATCGCTGCAGACACAGCGCTCACCGAGCGCTGTGTATGCAGAGCAGGAAGCGCTGTGCGCTTCCTGTTCCGGCCCGGCGGTCATGTGACCGCCGGGACCGGAGAGTGCAGGAGCTGTGTGAGGTCTTTCAGAGACCTTGATCAGCCCTGCTCTGAGGCTGTACAGCGCTGTATTGCGCTGTACAGCCTCTCTGGGGGGGGGGGGTGCATTTCTTCTGTAACTGGGGCTACTATGTCAGCCCCAATTACAGGAGAAATCAACAGTGAAAAAAAAAAAGAAAAAGTGAAGCAAATGTCCCCCAGAGGTCTTGTATGACCTTATGGGGGACGAAAAGTGTTAAAAAAAAAGTGTTAAAAAAGAAGTTTCACATGTAAAAAAAAAAGTCCCCAAGTAAGGAATAAAAAAAAATAATTTAAAAATAGAAAAAAATAAATAAAATATACATATTTGGTATTGCCGCGTCCGTAAAAACCAGCACTATAAAAATATCACATGAGCTAACCCCTCAGATGAACACCGTAAAAAAAAAAAAATGTGTCAAAACAAGCAATTTTTGTCACCATGCATCACAAAAGGTGCAACACCAAATGATCAAAAACGCATATGTCCCACAAAATGGTACCAGTAAAACCATCACCTCATCTCACAAAAAATGAGCCCCTACATAAGAAAATCTCTCAAAAAATAAAAAAAACTATAGCTCTTAGAACATGGACACATTAAAACATAATTTTTTTGTTTCAAAAATGCTATTATTGTGTAAAACTTTAATAAATGAGAAAAAGTATACATATTAGGTATTGCCACGTCCGTAACAATCTGCTCTATAAAAATGTCACTTGACTGAACCCCTCAGGTGAACGCTGTAAAAATAAATAAATAGAAACTGTGCTAAAACAACCAATTTTTTTGTCACCTTGCCCCATAAAGTGTTATAATGAATGATCAAAAAATCATATGTACCCAAAAATAGTACTAATAAAACTGGCACCTTATCCCCTAGTTTCCAAAATGGGGTCACTTCTTGGGAGTTTCTATTGTAAGGGTGCATCAGGGGGCTTCAAATGGGACATGGCATCTAAAAACCATGTGGAGTTCCTTTTCTTCTGCACCCTGCCGTGTGCCCATACAGCAGTTTATGACCACATGTGGGGTGTTTCTGTAAACCGCAGAATCTGGGTAATAAATATTGAGTTTTGTTTGGCTGTTAACCATCGATGTGTTAAAGAAAAAATTGGATTAAAATGGAAAATCTGCCCAAAAAGTGAAATTTAAAAATTTGATCTCCATTTTCCTTTAATTCTTGTGGAACGCATAAAGGGTTAACAAAGTTTGTAAAATCGGTTTTGCATACCTTGAGGGGTGTAGTTTCTACAATGGGGTCATTTATGGGGGTATCCACTATGTAGGCCCCACAAAGTGACTTCAGACCTGAACTGGTCCTTATAAAGTGGGTTTTGGCAATTTTCTTAAAAATTTGAAGAATTGCTTCTAAACTTCTAAGCCTTCTAACGTCCTAAAAAAATAAAATGACATTTCCAAAATGATGCCAACATAAAGTAGACATATGGGGAATGTTAAGTAATAAATATTTTATGAGGTATCACTTTCTGTTTTAAAAGCAGAGAAATTAAAATTTAGAAAATTGCGAATTTTTCAAATTTTTGGGTAAATTTGGGATTTTTTCATAAATAAAGGTGAAATATTTTGACTCAAATTTTTGACTATCATGAAGTACAATGTGTCACGAGAAAACAATCTCTGAATGACTTGGATAAATAAAGGCGTTCCAAAGTTATTACCACATAAAATGAGATATGTCAGTTTTGCAAAATTAGGCCTGGTCAGGAAGGGGACAAATGGCCCAGATGGGAAGTGGTTAAAGACAGCTGGCTTAAGTAACGAAACATGAAATAAGTTGGGAATCCGCAAGGTAGCAGGTAGTTTGAGCTTGTAGGCAACAGGATTAATTTTCTTGATCACAGAAAAAGGTCCCAAGAATCGCGGAGCCAGTTTGTAAGAGGGAAGTCTGAGACTGATATTCTTAGAAGAAAGCCATACCTTGTCTCCAATGGCAAACTGAGGAGGAGGTCTGCGCCTCTTATCCGCAGACCTTTTCATCTGGTCCGCTGTTCTCCGAAGCGATACCTTAGTGTCCGACCAGACCCGAGACAGCTGCTCCACACAGGAATCTGCCGCAGACTGTGGATGATAGGCAGAAGAAAAGTCCAAAGAGACATTCAGAGACTTACATAAAAGATCTCCAGAACAGGGAGGTGAATTGTACTCCTCTATCCGAGACGATATGGAGAGGAAATCCATGAAGGCGGAAGATATATAAAATGAATAGCTCAGCCAGACGAGGAGCAGATGGCAGACCTGGAAGCGGAATAAAGTGTGACATCTTAGAAAAACGGTCAATGACAACCCAAATGACTGTACAGCCCTCGGAGACAGGTAAATCGGTTATAAAGTCCATACCAATATGCTGCCAGGGGACCTCAGGCACCGGAAGAGGTAATAATAAACCTACAGGTTTCAGTCTGGGAGACTTATTCTGGGCACACAAGGTACAGGAAGCCACAAAGTCTCCAATATCCGCGGTTATGGATGGCCACCAGTAATGTCTGGAGAGGAAAGTCAAGGTCCCCCGTTGACCTGGATGGCCAGCAGTCTTGGATGCATGCCCCCACCGTAAAACCTTCCTTTGTTTAGATTCCGGAACAAAGATCTTACCTGGCGGAACCTTGGACAGGTTAACTGGATCCACTGGGACTACTTTAGTTGGTTTACTGATGAACTGGGGTTTGTCTTCTGAATCTGTGGTTTCAAAGGACCTGGAGAGAGCGTCCGCTTTGATATTTTTGTGAGCGGACCGAAAATGCAGTTGAAAATGAAATCGGGCAAAGAAGAGAGACCAACGAGCCTGACAAGGATTAAGTCGTTAGGCTAGAACCTTCCAGAAGATATCTCCATTCCTCTAGAGCCAACTTAATTGCTAGGAGTTCCCTGTCCCCAATAGAATAGTTTTTTTCCGGCAGTGGAAAATAACTTAGAAAAAAACCACAAGGAGACATACGACCTGAGGCATTCTTCTGTGACAGGACCGCCCCGGCTCCCACGGAGGATGCGTCCACCTCCAAGAAGAACTGTTTGTTGGGTTCTGGGCATCTAAGGACTGGAGCTAAATAAAATAAGGCTTGCTTGCGGAAGAAAAATGCCCTCTCTGCTTCAGGGGACCATTGTTTGGGATTGGCACCCTTCTTGGTCAGACCGGAAATAGGAGCTGTCAGGGTAGAAAAATTACAGATAAATTGACGATAGTAATTGGCAAAACCCAAGAACCTCTGTATTGCCTTCAGGCCGGAGGGACGGGCCAGTTGAGCACTGCTGCCACCTTTCCAGGATCCATTTTGAGACCATGATCCGAAATGATGTACCCCAGGAAGGGCAGGGACGACTTTTCAAAGACACACTTTTCCAATTTAGCGTACAGACTATTCTCTTGTAAGCGTTGTAAGACGATCTGCACATGCCTGCGATGAGTTCTGATGTCTCTGGAAAAAATAAGAATATCATCCAAATAGACAACAACACAAGAATAGAGCAGATCTCAAATATCATTGACAAACTCCTGGAAGACAGCAGGGGCATTACTGAGTCCGAAGGGCATCACGAGGTATTCATAGTGGCCATCCCTAGTATGAAAAGCTGTCTTCCATTTGTCACAGTCACGAATCCGTATTAAATTATATGCCCCCCCGCAAGTCCAGCTTAGAGAAGATCCGAGCCCCACGGAGTCTATCAAATAATTCAGAAATTAACGGTAAAGGGTATTTATCCTTGATGGTGATCTTATTCAGACCACGGTATTCTATACAGGGGCAAAGAGACCCATCTTTCTTTTTCACAAAAAATAATCCTGCCCCTGCAGGTGAGGAAGACTTCCTGATGAAACCCCTCTCAAGGTTCTCCTTAATGTAATCTGCTGTAGCCTGTGATTCAGCAGGAGACAGAGGATAAACACGAACCCGAGGAGGAGATGTCCCAGTTAGTAAAACAATTGGGCAGTCATAGGGGACATGGGGTGGTAGTGTCTCAGCCTCTTCTTTATCGAACACATCCGCAAAGGAATGATAGACCACTGGCAAGGCCTCCAGGTTTTTAGGGAGGGATATAGAGACCCTTCCTTGAATAGAACATAAGCACTTGCCTTGGCACAGCTGTCCCCATTGAAGAACCTCTCCAGAGCTCCACTCAATTACGGGATTGTGCATCCTAAGCCAGGGCAATCCCAGCAAAAGAGAATGGGACAGTTCAGGGAGCACATATAGAGAAATCTTTTCAACATGTAACCACCCTACCCACAGTTCCAACGGCTCAGTGACGAACTGCACTGGATCTGTCAGTACTTGCTCACTGACGGCAGTCACCAGCAGGGGATTTTTAAGCAGGCGTATAGGAATGTGGTATTGACTCACCATAGCTTGGTATATGAAGTTCCCCGCAGACCCAGAATCCAAGGAAGCGGATATGGAGACCTTGATGCCCCCAAGAACCAGAGTCACAGGAATTTGGAGAGTGGAACAGTTTTCGCCTAGGGCCGCCTCTCTCAAAGACTCTAAGCATTGGAGTTTCCCGACTTCTGGGGACAGTTGCGGACACTGTGACCCGGACCACCACAGTAGAGGCAGAGTCCAGAAGACATGCGAAGATGACGTTCCTCATCTGAGAGCTGAGTGGAATTCACCTGCATGGGTTCAGGATCCGAAAAGGAGGTGTGTAATGGAGGCTGAGACATATTAGACTTAAACAGGTGTTGTGAAAGTCTTTTTTCCCGATGGGCCTCCCGAGCTCACTCCGAAAACCTATGTCGATTTTAATTGCCAGAGAGATCAGAGCCTCAAGGGAGGTAGGCACATCACGACCTGCAAGTTCATCCTTAATACGTCCAGACAAACCTTCCCAAAAGGCCGCCACCAAAGCCTCCTCACGAAACTTCAGATGCTAAGGTGCGGAACTGAATCGCATATTGGCCCACCGACCAGCTTCCTTGATGGACATTCAGCAGCGAGGAGGCCGCAGAAGAAGGTCGACCTGGCTCCTCAAACACCCTCTTAAAAGAGTCCATAAATAGTGAGACATTACTGGTGATAGGACCAGATCTCCCCATATTGGATTCGCCCAGGCCAGTGCCTCACTCTCGAGATGAGCGATAATGAACGCCACTTTAGCACGGTCTGATTGAAAGTGATGAGGAAGCAGTTCAAAGTGAATTGTACACTGGTTAAGAAACCCGTGACAGGCTTTGGTGTTGCCGCTGTAACAGGGCGGAGCAGATAATCATGGTCCGGAAACGCTTGGCTGTGCTGCAGCTGCAACAGGAACAGCAGGAGCAGTAGAAGCCTGTGCAGACTGTGCAGTAGAAAGGGAGTCCAGGCGAGTAGCTACATGCTGCAAGTAATTTTAACACTTGTTTCTGGGTGGTGCGCTGTTGTTCAAGTTCATGTAGTACTTCAGACATTCCTGGTTTAGAGCCAGCAGGATCCATGGCCCAAGAGTACTGTTACGACCAGAGGATGTGGATCCTCTGTCAGCTGATAGAGGACTGGGAATTAGTCCAATATTGCTGACTGCTGATTCTTAGAATCAGGACCCTGGTGTCTGAACCTGTTACCTTGAATTCAGCTACCTGCAGTAGTGTGAACAGAGTCCAACAAAGGCAGAATAAAGGAACAGATTGTCTTTACTGGCAGACAGTATTCAAAAGTCACTTGACAGATACAGGCACGGACACAGTGGGACGCTTCAGCGTGAGTCAAGAAGTACAACAACCACGCTTGGGCACTTCATGATGAGTGAAGCTGCCTTAAATACAAATAGTCCTGCCTCCGGGTGGGGATGGTAACCAGGAACAAGCTGCCTACTCCTATAAGAAAGGAAGAGATGCTCGCGCACGTGCTATAGCACATCACATGACACCTGGCAGTGAGGACGGATGCGGCGGTATGCTGGCGGGCGCCTGCGTCTCCTACAAGGTAAGCAAGTACTGGGACCCATAGTGCTGCGATGTGCAGACAGCGATCTGCCACCCTGCGTTGGAGACACAGATCCCATACTGGCAATAGTTAATCCATCTGTGAGTTCAGGGGTTGACATATTTGCATTGTTGGCTGTTTTATACCCCTGCTCTACATAGCAGACAGGGAAATAATTTGAAAAAAATGTGTCTGTTACATTGTTGGGTGACATTAACCCTTTTTTAGCTGTTTTGCACCCCTGCTCTACATAGCAGACAAGGAAATCATTTTTAAAAATTTGTCTGTTACATTGTTGGGTGACATTAACCCATTTTTGCCATTGAAAAAACCCTGCTCTGCATTGCTGACTGGGAACTAAATTTAGTAAAAACATCTGTTACTTCGGTGGGTGATGGCAAAAAATTAGGAGAGCGTCAAACAAGACGTGGCCCTGGTCATGGTGCTTCTGGTGTTGGTGGGGCTTCTGTTGCAGGGAGAGGACGTGGTCGATCTGTGCCATCTGCACGCACAAGTGAAACACCTTCCTCAGGTGCGAGTAGGTGACAGAACCTTCAGCGTTATTTGGTAGGCCCGAATGTCGCTCTACGAATGGTGAGGCCAGAACAAGTACAGGCGATAGTAGATTGGGTGGCTGACAGTGCCTCCAGTTCCTTCACACCAAGTCCTCTGTTGAAATATCAGAGTTGGCACCTGCAGCCCATGTCCATCAGTCTTTCACCTCACCCCCTTGCAAATCAGCCAAGCAGTCTGAGCCCCAAGTCATGCAGCAGTCTCTTCTGCTTTTTTGATGACTCTGCTAGCAGGGTTTCCCAGGGCCATCCACATAGCCCTGCCACAGAAGTGAAAGAGATTGAGTGTACCGATGACCAACCACTTATGTTTCAGGATGAGTACATGGGAGGACGACTGCAGCACGTCTCAGATGATAATAAAACACAGGTGCCAACTGCTGTGGCTTTCTGCAGTGTGCAGACCGACAAGGAGGGCAGGGGTGGAAGATGATGTGGAGGATAATGAGGTCCTCGACCACATGGAATCAAGTTCATGCAAGTGACCTGTGTAGTTCGGAGGAAGAGGCAGTGGTCGCACAGAGCCACCAGCACAGCAAAAGAGGGAGCAGGGTGCAAAAGTGGAGTGGTCGTCCCCTAGAGAGTACGCCTGCTACTGCCCACCACAGCAAGGGACTGAGCACACCAAAGCCAGCTCCAAGGAGTTCCCTGGCATGGCAGTTCTTCAGAAAGTATGCTGACGACAAGACACAAGTGGTTTTCACGCTGTGCAATCGGAGCCTGAAGCGAGGCATAAACTTTCTAAACCTGAGCACAACCTGCATGGCCAGGCATCTAAGTGCAAAGCATGAGCTGCAGTAGAGTAGACACCTAAAAAACCAAGAAAGGTCTCTGGCTTCTCCTGCTACCTCTTCTGCTGCAGTCTCAGCCTCTTCATCTCGTATTTTATGTTATTTTCAGTCATTTCCCTATTCACATTTGTTTGCAGAGCACTTGCCATGCCACATTTTGCTGCCTCTAGCCCTTTCCATTACTTTTTTAGAGCCATTTTCGTGCTCCAAATCTTGGGTCCCCATTGACTTCAATGGGGTTCGGGGTCAAGTTCGAGTCCCGAACGCAAACTTTTTTGCGAACCTTTTTTGCGGTCGAACCCGAACTTCCAGGTGTCCGCTCAACTCTATTGCTGACATCTATAAAACCAGTGTAAAACCTAATTTCTGATGTATTCCATGTCTATCGCTCCTACGTGTTCAAGCTTTTCCCTTACACTCTGCCCACTTACACAACCTAATTATCCATATACAGATCTTTCTGAGCCGCACTTAAAATAACCCTATAACACGAATATATTTTTTCGTTTTTTTTTCTTTTCCCCAAACAACTCACTAATCTTTAGAAGTCTACATTTCACCTCGCTTGTCTTGTGGACCTTCTCTTGGATATGAAACCCTATCCATCAATTATCCTCAGGTTTTAGAGGTCTTCAGTCCCATTTTGGATTTGATGCTTGACTTGGGTCCATTCTTGGGGAGTTAGGGGACAAACCGTGAGGGCTTTTGCAGGATAATTCTTGATGATGGTTGCCTCTCGGAGAAGCATGTTGTCCTCTGACCAGGGCCGGCCTTTGGGGTGTGCGAGCGGTGCCATGGCAACAGGGACGCCTAGCGGCCAGGCTGTGCCGACAGCAAGGAGGCTCCTTGGCCAGTGTAGCGACTGCCACAAACACCACACACTGTAACAACATGCAGGACGGCGGCAGCCTTCTCTCACCTCCTGGCAGGCGTCTATAAAGTAGTAAGGGTGCTGCCGGGAGGTGAGAGAAGGCTGCCACCGTCCTGGATGTCGTTACAGTGTGTGGTGTTTGTGGCAGTCGCTACATCGGCCAAGGAGCCTCCTCGCTGTTGGCACAGCCTGGCCGCTGGGCGTCCCTGTTGCCATGACGCCATGTGCGGCCGCACAGCTCGCACAACTTGCACGCTTCTCATTTACGAGATTTTAATCTGACGAATCCCAGGCATAGTCATCTGTATTGTCGTCCTCAGGAGAGAGAGAGATGTGTCTGCTGGGATTCAAAACCACAACCTTCTGAAGTTATAGCAATATAGCGAATATTCGTACACATATAGACTGTAATTTAGTTAATATAGTGCTACAATCTTATTTTTTTATAGTCTATTTTTTTTTGTCTCTTCTGAACTTCATATTTGGAAAAAATTTGCACTATTAAAATAAAAATACCATAGCACTATATTAGCTAAATTGCAGTCTATATGTGTTGTGGCAATGTGAACATTGAAGTGTTGTTTTCCCCAGGTTCCAGTCCGGGACTGTGTATGAAGAGTGTAAAATAAATTGCACTGTTTGGACCTGAAACCCAGTGGTTATGAAGATCATTGTGAGAATGACCCCCGAATAAGAGGCGATCCCTTACAGTGTATTTTACAAATATTCGCTAAATTGCTATAACTTTGTTTTTTAGAATATGACGAATATTCTAAAAAACGAAGTTATACCAATATAGCAAATATATTCGTTATTTAGAATATTCGTCTTTTCTTTTCAATCTGTACTGTTATTCCACTTTGGCATACTCCTCCCCGACAAGCGTCCCCGTCACCATGGGAACGCCTGTGGGTTAGAATATACCACCGGATCTGAGTTTTCGCGATCTCAGGGAAAACTCAGATCTGATGGTATTTTCTAACCTACAGGCGTTCCCATGGTGACAGGGACGCTTGTCGGGGAGGAGTATGCGAACAACTGTGCAGATTGGGAAAAAAAGGCGAATATTCTAAATAACGAATATATTCCCTATATTGCTATATATTTGTTTTTTAGAGCATTCGTCTTTTTTTTTTTCCATATGAAAACATGATTCCTTCCTGCTTAAGTTGCTTGTGAGCCAATTACTCATTGACCCACAATAAAGAAGCAGGGAGAAATCATGTTTTCATATGTTAAAAAATGACAAATATTTGACATAGCGAATGTATAGCATTATATTCGAAATATTCGCAAAATAGCTAAGTTGCGATATTCGTGATTAATATTCGCTATTCGAATATTCGTGCTCAACACTATTTCACAATCGTGGCCCTTGGTCTCTGCTTGGGACCTTTATTATATGTGCATCTTATAGGACCAACTCTATGGGCTCTCTCCACCATCATGGTGCTTTGCACCCCCAGGGCGTTAGGTAATTTCACTGCGCATATTTATGCAAGCTGACTTGAGGGTATTGTTTCTGGAAGGCCCACTAATCTTAAATTGCTCCTTCTAGAGCGATTCTCTAGATCGTCGACTTTATCTTTTAAGTGTCGTGTGGCATCAGAGCGGGTGTTTAGTGCGGCAGTGTCACAACCAGACAGCTGAGAAGCTCTGACAGAGGCCTTTCAGAACCTCCTCCTTGAGTTTTCTTTGTTGTGGTATTCAGTTCCTCATCTCGTTAGCCTCTCTCAGCTGTCATGTAGTTGGACTGATTGCTTCCCTTTAAATTCCTCCCCATAATGCTTTACTGGGCGGCTTATACTTCTTCCTGATCCTATTTCCCAGTCTGCTACTAAGTTAAGTGCTGTACATTTATCTGTTATTTTCTGTTTGCTGGATCCCAGGTGACCCTGACTCCCTCCGTGTCTGGTGTAGGGAGCCGGTGGTCGTGTCCCCTCACTATTGTAGGGTGTTCAGGTGTTATATAGTCGAGGTACGTGGATATGCAACCATCCACCTTTGGGATTTTTGCATAGGCTGAGCAGCCAGGGAAAGTGCCAGCTCTTGTGCAGGGGTCTCCCTTTTGGTTCCTTAGCTTTGGATCCAGTGAGTCATATATGCATGTTGCATTGTCTTGTTTCCTGTACACTGTCCGTGACACCGGGTCTTCAAAATTCCCGCCTCCCGGAAAACAACGTGACAGGGCATCTGCCTTCACATTCTTAACTCCAGGGCGGAACGTGACACCAAAATTAAATCTTGAAAAGAACAAAGACCATCTGGCCTGTCTCGGGTTCAGACGCTTGGCTGACCCCAAGTAGGCCAGATTTTTATGGTCAGTAAATACGGTAATAGGGTGTCTGGCTCCCTCTAGCCAATGGCGCCATTCCTCAAAAGCCAACTTGATGGACAACAATTCCCTATCTCCCACATCGTAATTTCTCTCTGCGGAGGAGAGTTTTTTCGAGAAAAAGGCACACGGAGGCCATTTGGCAGGAGAGGAACCCTGAGACAAGACCGCACCCACACCCACCTCAGAAGCATCAACCTCAACTATGAAGGGTAAAGAAATATCAGGTTGCACCAAGATGGGAGCGGAAGCAAAACTCTCCTTGATATTAGAAAAAGCCTTACGCGCCTCTACTGACCAAGAAGAAAAATCTACCCCCTTTCTGGTCATATCAGTGAGTGGTTTAACAATAGAGGAATAATTCAAAATAAACTTCCTGTAATAATTGGCAAATCCCAAAAAACGCATCAGCGCCTTCTGATTCTCAGGAAGCTCCCATTCAAGCACAGCGTGGACCTTCTCGGGGTCCATGCGAAAACCAGAAGCGGAGAGAAGAAACCCCAGAAATGGAATTTCTGGAACCGCAAACACACATTTTTCCAGTTTCGCATATAATTTATTCTCCCGCAGGATGAGCAAGACCTGACGTAAATGTTCCTTATGAGAGAAAAAATCAAAATGTCATCCAAATACACGAATACAAATTTTCCCATCAAAAGATAAAAAATGCTGTTCGCAAAATGCTGAAAAACAGCTGGGGCATTGATCAAACCAAAAGGCATAACCAAATTCTCAAAATGGCCCTCAGGGGTATTGAAGGCCGTCTTCCATTCGTCTCCTTCTCTGACCCTGACCAGGTTGTATGCCCCTCTTAGATCTAATTTGGAAAATACTTTAGCCCCAACAACCTGGTTAAACAGGTCCGGGATCAGAGGAAGCGGATAAGGGTCACGAATAGTGATACTGTTCAGCTCCCTGAAATCCAGACAAGGTCTTAAAGAACCATCTTTTTTTCTTAACAAAGAAAAAAACAGCGGCAACAGGTGACTTTGAGGGTCGTATGTGTCCTTTTCTCAGACTCTCAGAGATATAAGCATGCATAGCAATCCTCTCAGGTTGGGAAAGATTGTATAAACAAGATTTAGGCAGCTTGGCGCCTAGGATGAGATTAATAGGGCAATCTTACTCCCTGTGCGGGGGCAAATCCTGAACTCCACTCTCAGAGAAGACATCCGAAAATTCAGAGAGAAAAGATGGTACAGCAGAAAAGATGGTACAACAGATGGTATAGCAACCTCAGAAACAGATGTCGTGAGGCAATTCTCTCTGCAAAAGTCACTCCAACCATTTATTTGCCTCGCTTGCCAATCAACGGGGGGGTTATGTTTAGCCAGGGTAGCCCCAACACTAGAGCAGTAGGCAAACCGCTAAGGACGAAACCCGACACATCCTTAACATGAGCATCACTCACAATTAAACGGATATTGTGAACTATGCCCTTTAATGATTTCTGAGAAAGTGGAGCGGAATCAATAGCAAAAACAGGAATATCCTTTCCCAAAGTGCGCACCTAGAAACCATGAGTTATTGCAAATTGATTATCAATGAGATTGACAGCTGCTCCACTATCCACAAAAATCTCACAAAAAATGCACTTGCTCTCTAGCGCCGCCCTAGCTGGCAGGACAAAATGGGAACTACAAGCAAACGGAAAACCTTCAATTTCCGCCTCAACCCTGCCAATAGTAACAGACGAAACATTTTTAAAAGATTTTTTCCTGTTTGTTTCTTTATTACTCCCAGAAAACTGCCTGAATCTCCTAGAGGGACAAACATTTGCCAAATGATTTATACCTCCACAACAAAAACAAACCCTCCCATGCGAGCTGAATCTTCTATTGTCAGAAGCAATCAACCCCAGCTGCATGGGCTCCTGCTCAGAAGGGGCTGACAGCGACCGAGGCCCCTGCGCACAGAATGAGACCGCTGCACTGTCCTGGGACTGAGTATGACAGGAAGGAGATATCTCTCCTCTCTCTCTAAGACGCCTGTCAATACAAACGGCCTGAGACATAGAGTCCAAGGAAATAGGCCTCTCATGAAAGGCAAATGCATCTTTCAATCCCTCTGAAAGACCATGGCAAAATTGACTTCGGAGTGCAGCATCATTCCAACCAGTATCAGCTGCCCATCTCCGAAATTCTGAGCAGTATATCTCTGCGGATTGTTTACCCTGGCATATTAGACGTAGTCTAGACTCAGCCAAAGCAATACGATCCGGATCATCATATATCTGACCCAGGGCTAAAAAGAATTCATCCACTGAACGGAGAGGCCGTGCCCCCTCCGGCAGCGAAAAGGCCCAAGACTGAGCGTTACCCCTGAGCAGCGATATAATGATCCCCACCCTCCGTTCCTCATCACCAGAGGAATGGGGAAGAAGGCGAAAATGGAGTTTGCAAGCCTCTCTAAAACGCACAAAATTCTCACTACCCCCGGAGAATGTATCCGGGAGCGAGATCTTAGGCTCAGAACCAACTCCATGAACGCAAGCTGAACCGGTCACTTGAAGCTGAGAAAAAGTCTTACGGAGATCAGCTACCTCCAATGAAAGACCCTGGAAGCGTTCAGCCAAAAGTGAAACTGGATCCATGCTTGAGACGGTTTTGGCGGCTTATAATGTCACAGACGGTGTACAGGAAACAAGACAATGCAACATGCATATATGACTCACTGGATCCAAAGCTAAGGAACCAAAAGGGAGATCCCTGCACAAGAGCTGGCACTTTCCCTGGCTGCTCAGCCTATGCAAAAATCCCAAAGGTGGATGGTTGCATATCCACGTACCTCAACTATATAACACCTGAACACCCTACAATAGTGAGAGGACACGACCACCGGCTCCCTACACCAGACACGGAGGGAATCAGGGTCACCTGGGATCCAGCAAACAGAAAATAACAGATAAATGTACAGCACTTAACTTAGTAGCAGACTGGGAAATAGGATCAGCATGCTCACACACTCCAGGAAGAAGTATAAGCCGCCCAGTAAAGCATTATGGGGAGGAATATAAAGGGAAGCAATCAGTCCAACTACATGACAGCTGAGAGAGGCTAACGAGATGAGGAACTGAATACCACAACAAAGAAAACTCAAGGAGGAGGTTCTGAAAGGCCTCTGTCAGAGCTTCTCAGCTGTCTGGTCGTGACATTCGGATCCCATTTTGGCTGAAGGTGTGGTGGTCTCTGCTCTTTTTTCTGAATTGGAGGCAGAGGTGCAGGCAGCCCAGTCAGAGGCTCCTGATCTTTGTCCTCCTGGGAGGTTGTTTGTGCCTCTCGCTTTAAGACACAAGATTTTTAAGGAACACCACGATACGGTCCTTGCTGGGCACCTGGGGGCAAGAGCCACACTGGATCTCATCGCTCAGAGATTATGGTGGCCTGCGCTTCGTAAGTCGGTTGAGGGTTTTGTGGCAGCCTGCGAGACTTGCGCTCGTGCCAAAGTCCCTCATTCACGGCCATCAGGTCCTCTCCTTCCCTTACCCATTCCTTCCCGTCCTTGGACACATCTGTCCATGGACTTCATAATGGACCTGCCTCGTTCCTCGGGGAAGACTGTGATTCTGGTGGTGGTGGACCGTTTTAGCAAAATGGTGCATTTCATCCCTTTTCCTGGTTTGCCCAATGCTAAGACGCTGGCGCAGGCATTTATTGATCACATTGTCAAATTGCACGGTATTCCTTCAGACATAGTCTCTGATAGGGGTACGCAGTTTGTTTCCAGATTCTGGAAGGCTTTCTGTTCTCGCTTGGGGGTTCGGTTGTCATTCTCTTCTGCTTTCCACCCACAGTCGAATGGCCAGACAGAGCGCGTCAATCAGAATCTGGAGACATATCTGCGCTGTTTTGTGGCGGAGAATTAAGAGGATTGGTGTTCTTTTTTGTCCCTTGCCGAGTTTGTTTTAAATAACCGTCGTCAGGAGTCCTCTGATAAGTCACCATTTTTTGGTGCATATGGGTTTCATCCGCAGTTTGGGACTTTCTCGGGAGAGGGGTCTTCTGGTTTACCTGATGAGGAGAGATTCTCCTCGTCTTTGTCATCTATTTGGCAAAAGATTCAGGATAATCTAAAGAGCATGAGTGAGAGATATAAGCATGTGGCAGAAAAGAGACATGTGCTTGGTCCGGACCTGAATGTTGGTGATCTGGTGTGGTTGTCTACGAAGAATATCAAATTGAAGGTTCCCTCCTGGAAGTTGGGTCCTAGGTTTATTGGGCCTTACAAAATCCTGTCTGTCATCAATCCTGTTGCCTACCGTCTTGATCTTCCTCAGACTTGGAAGATCCATAATGTTTTTCATAAGTCCTTATTGAAACCTTATGTTCAACCCATTGTACCCTCGCCTTTGCCTCCTCCTCCGATTATGGTTGATGGGAATCTTGAATTTCAGGTCTCTAGGATTGTGGATTCTCGTCTTGTCCGCGGTTCTCTTCAGTACCTTGTTCATTGGGAGGGTTATGGTCCTGAGGAGAGGATGTGGGTCCCAGTGACGGACATTAAGGCCTCTCGTCTCATCAGGGCTTTCCATAGGTCCCATCCTGAGAAGGTGGGCTCTGAGTGTCCGGAGTCCACTCGTAGAGGGAGGGGTACTGTCACAACCAGACAGCTGAGAAGCTCTGACAGAGGCCTTTCAGAACCTCATCCTTGAGTTTTCTTTGTTGTGGTATTCAGTTCCTCATCTCGTTAGTCTCTCTCAGCTGTCATGTAGTTGGACTGATTGCTTCCCTTTAAATTCCTCCCCATAATGCTTTACTGGGCGGCTTATACTTCTTCCTGGAGTGTGTGTGCATGCTGATCCTATTTCCCAGTCTGCTACTAAGTTAAGTGCTGTACATTTATCTGTTATTTTCTGTTTGCTGGATCCCAGGTCACCCTGACTCCCTCCGTGTCTGTGTAGGGAGCCTGTGGTCGTGTCCCCTCACTATTGTAGGGTGTTCAGATGTTATATAGTTGAGGTACGTGGATATGCAACCATCCACCTTTGGGATTTTTGCATAGGCTGAGCAGCTAGGGAAAGTGCCAGCTCTTGTGCAGGGGTCTCCCTTTTGGTTCCTTAGCTTTGCATCCAGTGAGTCATAAATGCATGTTGCATTGTCTTGTTTCCTGTACACCGTCCGTGACAGGCAGGGGCCATAGTTACCCCCAAGAAGAACTCGTGTGTCCACCCAAAATGTGGAGAGACTGACCTTTTGTCAAGATGAATCAGGCATGGATCAGCCAGGATTTCCACCCACCAATTCCTGATGCATCAGAATAGATCATCCATGGTGCCACACTAACACTTTGACAAAAGAGCCTGATTTCTTCTGGCTACCTGCCTCAGATACTATTCTGATGCTGCCACCCGACTGATGCCACACATCTGATGCCAAGTGCTCCTTCTTTCACCCACCATCTTCAGCGGATACTGCTATTGCCAGCCACCTCCACACTATGTCACCGTGCCACTCTGTGGTCTTCTGATGCTGCCGCCACCTACAGACTCTGTCATTGGGCCACTTTGTGGTCTCCTCATGCTGCTGCCATCTCCATACTATGTCACCTTGCCACTCTGTGGCCTCCTGATGCTGCCATCACCTTAACACTCTGTCATTGTGCCACTCTGCGGCCTCCTGATGCTGCTGCCACCTACAGACTCTGTGATTTGGCCTCTCTGTGGTCTCCTCACACTGCTTCCACCTCACCACTATGTCACCTTGCCACTCTGTGGTCTCTTCATGCTACTGACACCTCCACACTCTGTCATTGTGCCACTCTGGGGCCTCCTGATGATGCCACCTGCCTCCACACTATGTCACCTTGCTGCTCTTTGGCCTCCTGATGCTGCTGCCACCTCTACACTCTGTCATTGTGCCACTCTGCGGCCTCCTGATGCTCCCGCCATCTAAAGACTCTGTGATGTGTCCACTCTGTGGTCTCCTTATGCTGCTTCCACCTCACCACTTTGTTAGCTTGCCACTCTGTGGCCTCCTGATGCTGCTGACACCTCCACACTATGTCACCTTGCCACTCTGTGGCCTCCTGATGCTGCTGACACCTCCACACTATGTCACCTTGCCACTCTGTGGCCTCCTGATGCTGTTGCCACCTCCACACTCTGTCATTATGCCATTCTCCGGCCTCCTGATTCTGCCTCCACCTACAGATTCTCTGATTTGGCTACTCTGTGGTCTCCTCATGCTGCTTCCATCTCACCACTATGTCACCTTGCCACTATGTGGTCTCCTCATGCTGCTGACACCTCCACACTATGTCACCTTGCCACTCTGTGACCTCCTGATGTTGCCGCCACCTACAGACTCTGTGATTGGGCGACTCTGTGGTCTCCTCATGCTGCTCTCACCTCACCACCATGTCATAGGGCCACTCTGTGGACTACTCATGCTGTTCCCACCCTCCCTACTTCATGACTGGGCCACTATTTAGCCTTTTTTTTTGCTTGGTTGACATCATCATTTATTTGAGCCTTCCTCTGGTCTGTCAGAAGGAAGGTAAAATGAGATGCACAATAGATCCTGTCTGTGTAACAGCTGTAAGGCCTGTATAGTCCCATCAGAATTAGATTGTGATTTGGTAGCCAAAAGCAGGAGTGGGTACAAAACACAGACTTGCAAATATTCTGTTCTCGTGTCATCTCTGTTTTGGATCCACTTCCGTTTTGTTTTTTTGTGGGTATTAGCAATACTGATGGATTACTGACCAAATGCTGACCAAGTGAAGGCGGATGCTCGACAGACGGAATCTGTTTTTTGTGGGTTATTGTTGTGACTGATCAGAGGAGGGGCAAAATAATCAGTGACTAAAGTTGAGCGGACACCTGAAGGTTCGGGTTCGACAGGTTCGGCCGAACTTCACAAAAAAGTTCGAGTTCGGCACCCGAACTTGACCCAAACTTGACCCTGAACCCGAACCCCATTGAAGTCAATGGGGACTCAATCTTTTGAGCACTAAAATGGCTCTAAAAATGTAATAGAAAGGGCTAGAGGGCTGCAAATGGCATCAAAATGTGGTTAAGAGCATGGCATGTGCTCTCCAAAACCAATGTGGATAGGGAAATGACTTTAAATAAGATAAAATACGTAAAAATAAAAAATAATAATCTTGATCTAGGAGGACGAGGTCAATATGGAGTAGGAGGTTGAGGAGGCCGTGGATGTGGCGGTGTAGGTGGAAGCGGCAGTGGAGGAGGAGGAGGTAGCCTACACTGCTTTTTGGTTTTAAATTTATTTTTAAAAATTACAATTAGGGTACACCCCAAAACATTGGGAAATATAACCTGTGGTAACCCCCTGCAGTCGTGCTAAACACACGTTCAGACAATACACTGGCTGCAGTACAGGCCAGCACCTCCAAGACATAAAGGGCAAGCTCTGGCCATGTGCCCAATTTGGAGACCCAGAAGTTGCAGGGGCTGACCCCTGTCACTCAGTTTATGAACATGTTTATGCGCATTTACTGCACCACCATGTCGCACGTCGCCGTAATGCTCATGATCCAATTTGATATTTGCTCTATCAACTTTCGATGTTCTTTTATGTGCCTACCATGGTGATCACGGGTGGTGGGGAAACAGGGTTCCAGGCCGGAGATGGAGCCTGAGAAAAGGATACCACATGCAAGGGAGGTCAATGGATGAAATTAAATGTAATTGAGCGGAAATCTGGGAGAAAGTATTGAAGCATAAGCTTCCAAGTTAAGGAGGGGGCGGCGCGGCAAATACCCACGCCCGACTCAGGGAGGTAGTGACGATAAATAACAATTCAGGACTCTGAAGATGCCCTGTTATTGGAATGATTGATAACAAATTATAGGGAATGTCACTGTGGTATTTTGATTTGTAAACGTTAGCCAGGAGATGCCCTGCTGCCGCTTTGTTGACTCTAGCTAACTTCTGCCTGATCGCACGTCCCTGTGACGTCCACCATCCATTTGGATATCTTCTCTATCAACATTCGATGTTCTTTTCTGAGCCTACCATGTGGATCACGGTTATTGGCGAATCAGGGTTCCACGCCGGAGAGGGAGCATGAGAAAGAGAGACCACATCCAAGGAAGGATTAATTGTTTCAAATTAAAAATGATAGAGGAAATATGGGACAAAGTATTAAAGCGTAAATGTGGGAGAACTTTTTAAAGTTTAAGCATTGAATGAAAGGATGTGGCGCGCATCAAATAATGAATAATTTCTTAAATTGTATTCCCTGTCAACTATGCAGAGCAGGGATTTCTATCCGGCAAAATTTAAAAAAAATTAAAAATGTCACCTGGCAATGTAACAGACAATTTTTTTTACATTTATGTTCCTGTCACCTATGCAGAGGTGCCCCAGTGACATCCACCATCCATTTGGATATCTTCTCTATCAACTTTTGATGCTCTTTTCTGAGCCTACCATGTTGATCACGGTTATCGGCGAATCAGGGGTTCCACGCCACAGAGGGAGAGTGAGAAAGAGAGGCCACATCCAAGGGAGATAAATGTATAAAAAAAAATTGGGATCAACCAGAAATATGGTTAAAGTTATTGAGGCGCAAATGTGGGACAAATTACTGAAGCGCAAATGTGGGAAAAGTTATTGAGGCACAAATGTGGGACAAATTACTGAAGCGAAAATGTGGGACAAATCATTGAAGAGCAAATTTGGGACAACTTGTTAAAGTTTAAGCATTGAAAGAAAGGAGGTGGCGTGCATCAATTAAAGAAGAATTTCTGAAATTTTATTCCCTGTCACCTATGCAGAGCAGAGGTTTATTCACGTCCAAAATTGTAAAATGTCAACCCAAGAATGTAACAGAAAAATTACAGAAATTTATCAACCTGTCTACTAGTAGAGCAGGGGTCTATGACAGAAGAAAATTGTTTATTGTCAAATATACAAGAAAAATTATTGAAATTTATTAAGCTGTCAACTAGGTAGAGGAGGAATATATTACACCCAAATTTGTGAATTTTGTCCGAAAATGTAACAGACTCCTTTTTTTTTGTGTTTTGTTTTGTTTTGTTTTGTTTTGTACCGGTCTAATAGGTATAGTAGTGGTAAATCACACCCAAAAAGTAGTGAATTTAACCAGAAAATGTAACTGACAAAGTAGCAAAAATGACATAAAATAAAATATGTACAAATGTAAAATAAATAAATAGATTTATAAGGTGGAGTTCCATATGGAGTAGGAGTTTGAGGAGGCGGTGGACGTAGCGGCGTAGGTGGAAGCGGTGGTGGAGGAGGACAAGGTAGCCAAAAATTAATTTTTAATTAGAATTTTTAATAGGGTACACTTCAAAGAGTGTAAAATATCCAAAATACAAGAATGAGCAATTGCGCTGCAGTATAAAAATGGCTGGTTAAGGCCGTATACATGTCCGTACCTTGTGCAGAATAGATAAGTCCTGTGGGATCCATGCCTGGTTCATTTTAATGTACATTGGCTGTGGACAGGCGGCTGCGCTTGTCTGTGATGACGCCTCCGGCCGTGCTAAACACACGTTCAGATAATACACTGGCTGCAGGACAGGCCAGCACCTCCAAGGCATAAAGGGCAAGCTCGGGCCATGTGGCCAATTTGGAGACCCAGAAGTTGAAGGGGGCAGACCCGTCATTCAGTACGTGTAGGTGTGTGCACACATACTGCTCCACCATGTTGGTGAAATGCTGCCTCCTGCTAAGACGTTCCATATCAGCTGGTGGTGCTGGTTGTTGTGGTGTGCTTACAAAGCTTTTCCTCATTTCGGCCATGCTAACCCTAACTTCTGAGGTGCTGGCGGGGCTCCAGCTGCGTTGGCCAAGTCTTCCTTTGCCTTGTGCTTTCACTGTGCCCCCGCTGTCAGGTGGGAATGCCGCCAGCAGCGCGTTTACAAGCGTGCACTTGTACTCGCGCATCTTATTAACATGCTCCTGTGATGGAATTAAGGACGGTACGTTGTCCTTGTAACGGGGAAATCAGCAGCGTGGCCACTCAGTAATCAGCACAATTTAGAATGTGGAAAAATCTGCGGTCGTTGTGGAGACACTGCAGCATGTAATCGCTCATGTGTGCCAGGCTGCCTAGAGGCAACGAAAAGCTGTCCTCTGTGGGAGGTGTATCGTCTGTGTCCTCTGTATCCCCCCAGCCACGCACCAGTGATGGCCATGAGCTGGTCTGGGTGCCACCCTGCTGTGAACATGGTTCCTCCTCCTCATCATCCTCCAGAACTGTGCCCTGGCTGGACAATTGTGTACCTGGCGTTTGTGGGTGCAGGAACCCACCCTCGGAGCCACTTGTGAATGACTGGCCGGAAACCCTACGGAATGATCCCTCTTCTTCCGCCTCCTCCTGTGCCACATCCTCTTCCATCGTCACCAGCAGCGTTTTTTCAAGGAGGCATAGAAGTGAGATAGTTACGCTGAGAACAGCGTTATCTGCACTGGCCATGTTGGTGGAGTACTCGAAACAGCACAACAAGGAACACAGGTCTCGTATGGAGGCCCAGTCATTGGTGGTGAAGTGGTGCTGTTCCGCAGAGCGACTCACCCGTGCGTGCTGCAGCTGAAACTCTACTATCGCCTGCTGCTGCTCGCACAGTCTGGCCAGCATGTGCAAGGTGGAGTTCCACATTGTGGGCACGTCGCATGTGAGAGGGAAGGCCGAAGTTATGCTGCAGCGCTGACAGGCGAGCAGCAGCAGGGTGAGAACGCTGAAAGCGCGCACAGATGGCCCGCTCTTTATGCAGCAGCTCTGACATATCGGGGTAATTTTTAAGGAATCTCTGCACCACCAAATTCAGCACATGATCCAGGCAAGGGTTGAGCGTTAAACCGGCTAGTCCCAGAGCTACTACGAGATTTCGCCCATTATTGCACACCTTGAGGCTCACTGGCACCAACCACTCATCGGTTTGTTGTTCAAGGCCCGTCCACAGCTGCTGCGCGGTGTGGGGTTTGTCCCCCAAACAGATAAGTTTTAAAACTGCTTGCTGTTGTTTACCCCTGGCTGTGCTGAAGTTAGTGGTGGAGGTGTTACGCTGACCGGATGAAGAGCCAGTAGAGGATGAGGAAGCAGAGTAGAAGGAGGAAGCAACAAGAGGCAAAGAGAAATGCCCTGCAATCCTCGGTGGTGGAAGTACAGTCGTGGCCAAAAGTTTTGAGACTGACACAAATATTAGTTTTCACAAAGTTTGCTGCTAAACTGCTTTTAGATCTTTGTTTCAGTTGTTTCTGTGATGTAGTGAAATATAATTACACGCACTTCATACTTTTCAAAAGCTTTTATCGACAATTACATGACATTTATGCAAAGAGTCAGTATTTGCAGTGTTGGCCCTTCTTTTTCAGGACCTCTGCAATTCGACTGGGCATGCTCTCAATCAACTTCTGGGCCAATTCCTGACTGATAGCAACACATTCTTTCATAATCACTTCTTGGAGTTTGTCAGAATTAGTGGGTTTTTGTTTGTCCAAACAACAGTTATCACTTTTGCCTTATGGCACGGTGCTTCATCGTGCTGGAAAATGCATTGTTCTTCACCAAACTGTTGTTGAATTGTTGGAAGAAGTTGCTGTTGGAGGGTGTTTTGGTACCATTCTTTATTCGTGGCTGTGTTTTTGGGCAAAAGTGTGAGTGAGCCCACTCCCTTGGATGAGAAGCAACCCCACACATGAATGGTCTCAGGATGCTTTACTGTTGGCATGACACAGGACTGATGGTAGTGCTAACCATTTCTTCTCCGGACAAGCCTTTTTCCTGATGCCCCAAACAATCGGAAAGAGGCTTCATCGAAGAATATGACTTTGCCCCAGTCCTCAGCAGTCCATTCACCATATTTTCTGCAGAAGATCAATCTGTCCCTGATGGGTTTTTTTGGAGAGAAGTTGCTTCTTTGCTGCCCTTCTTGACACCAGGCCATCTTCCAAAAGTCTTCGCCTCACTGTGCGTGCAGATGCGCTCACACCTGCCTGCTGCCATTCCTGAGCAAGCTCTGCACTGGTGGCACGCAGCTGAATCCTCTTTAGGAGATGATCCTGGCGCTTGCTGGACTTTTTTGGACGCCCTGAAGCCTTCTTAACAAGAATTGAACCTCTTTCCTTGAAGTTCTTGATGATCCTATAAATTGTTGATTGAGGTGCAATCTTAGTAGCCACAATATCCTTGCCTGTGAAGCCATTTTTTATGCAACGCAATGATGGCTGCACGCGTTTCTTTGCAGGTCACCATGGTTAACAATGGAAGAACAATGATTTCAAGCATTATCCTCCTTTTAACAGGTCAAGACTGCCATTTTAACCCAAGCAGCCTGACATAATGATCTCCAGCCTTGTGCTCGTGAACATTCTCACCTGAGTTAACAAGACGATTACTGAAATGATCTCAGCAGGTCCTTTAATGACAGCAATGAAATGCAGTGGAAAGGTTTTTGGGGGATTAAGTAAATTTTCATGGCAAAGAAGGACTATGCAATTCATCTGATCACTCTTCATAACATTCTGGAGTATATGCAAATTGCTATTAAAAACTTAAGCAGCAACTTTTCCAATTTCCAATATTTATGTAATTCTCAAAACTTTTGGCCACGACTGTACATGCACCAAACTGCTATCCACCTCAGGCCCAGCCGCCACTGCATTTACCCAGTGTGCTTTTATGGAGCTAAAATGTCCCTGACTGTGCTTACTTGTCCATGTATCCGTAGTGAGGTGCACCTTACCACAGATGGCGTTGCGCAGAGCACACCTGATTTTGTCCCCTACTTAATTGTGCAGGGAAGGCATGGCTTGCCTGGAAAAGTAGTGACTGCTGTGGGACAGCCACCGCCATAAGGCCTTTAAAATTATCTGTCTCCACCAGACGGAAGGACATAATTTCAAAGGCCAGTAATTTAGAAATTCTGGCATTCAGGGCTAGGGATCGCGGGTAGGTAGGGGGGTACTTCCTCTTTCTCTCAAGTGTTTGGGAGATGGAGAGCTGAACATTTCCGTGGGACATTGTGGAGATGCTTGGTGACCCAGGTGGTGGTGTTGCTGGCAGACCCTTTGTTTGCAGGGTGGCAGGTTGCACTGTCACTCCAGAGGTGGATGAAGAGGCCTAGACTGTAGCAGAAAATGAAGGAGGAGCCAGAGGCCTTTCTTGGTTTTTGAGGTGTCTACTTTACTGCAGCTCGTGCTTAGCACTTAAATGCTTGGTCATGCAGGTTGTGCTCAGGTTGAGAACGTTTATGCCTCGCTTCAGGCTCTGATTGCACAGTGTGCAAACCACTCGTGTCTTGTCGTCAGCACATTGTCTCAAGAACTGCCACGCCAGGGAACTCCTTGGAGCTGGCTTTGGTGTGCTCGGTTCCTTGCTGCGGTGGGCAGTAGCAGGCGTACTGTATGGAGGACGGACGCTCCGCTTTTGCTCCCTGCTCCCTCTTCTGCTGTGCTGGTGGCTCTGTGAGACCACTGCCTCTTCCTCCGAGCTACATAAGGTCACTCGCATGAACTTGATTCCATGTGGAGTTGAGGACCTCATCGTCCTCCACATCATCTTCCACTCAGTCTTCTCCCCTGCCCTCCTTGTCGGTCTGCACACTTTTGAAAGCCCCAGCAGTTTGCACCTGTGTTTCGTCATCATCCGAGACATGCTGCGATGGTCCTCCCATGTTGGGCATCGGTGCAATCAATCTCTTCCACTTCTGGGCTAGGTGGATGGCCCTGGAAACCCTGCTAACAGAGTTATCAAAAAGCAGAAGAGACTGCTGCATGACTTGGGGCTCACGCTGCTTGGCTGATTTGCAAGGGGGTGAGGTGAAAGACTGATGGACATGGGCTGCAGGTGCCAACTCTGATCTTTCAGCAAGAGACTGGGTAGGAGAGACAATGTGAAGGAACTAGAGGCACTGTCAGCAACACAATCTACTATCGCCTGTACTTGTTCAGGCCTCACCATTCGTAGAGCCGCATTAGCCCGACGAAATACCGCTGCAGGTTCTTTCGCCTACTAGCACCTGAGAAAGGGGTTTCACTTGTGCGTGTAGCTGGCACAGATTGACCACGTCCTCTCTCTGCAACAGGAGCTCAACCAGCAACACCACGACCCGGGCCATGTTCCTTATTTGACACTATTTTCATATTTCTCAAATTTAGGATCTTGCCCTAAATGGGTGTTTAATTAATAGTGGAATAGAAAGACAATATGTACAGGGTGTATCTCACATGCCCTGATCCTGACTAGGCCGCAATTAAAGATTTGTGCCCAAAATGGGTGTTTGTTTACATACTGGGTTCTATTCAGTTATTAAAGGCTGTATCTCACAATGACATATACAGCAAAGGCTTTTTTTCCAAAAACGGGTGTATGTTTAATAACTGAATATGACAGCAGTATATAACCCTTGAATTTCACACGTGCTGATGGTGCAAAGCCAGAAAAAATTTGTATTTTGCCCAAAAAAGGGTGTTTTATTAATAGAAGAATATAACCACTGTATATAAAGAGTGTATCTCACACGCCCTTATCCACACTAGGCTGCAATGAAATATTTGTGCCAGAAATAGCTGTATTTCAAATAACTGAATAGAAACACAGTATGTAAAAGCTGTATCTCACACGCCCTGACCCACACTAGGCCGCAATTACAGATTTGCGCCCCAAAATGGCTGTATTTCAAATAACTGAATATAACCCCTGTATATAAAGCGTGTATCTCACACGCCCTGACCCACTCTAGGCCGCAATTAAAGATTTATGCCCAAAAAAGGCTGTATTTCAAATAAGGCTACTTTCACACTAGCGTTCGGGTGTCCGCTTGTGAGCTCCGTTTGAAGGGACTCACAAGCGGCCCCGAACACATCCGTCCAGCACTAATGCATTCTGAGTGGATACGGATCCGCTCAGAATGCATCAGTCTGGCGGCGTTCAGCCTCCACTCCGCTCAGCAGGCGGACACCTGAACGCTGCTTGCAGCTTGCGGAGGCGTGCGGATCCGTCCGGATCCGTTCAGACTTACAGTGTAAGTCAATGGGGACGGATCCGTTTGAAGATGACACACTATGGCTCAATCTTCAAACGGATCCGTCCCCCATTGACTTTACATTGAAAGTCTGGACGGATCCGTCTGAGCTACTTTCATTTTTTAACATTATAATGCAGACGGATCCGTACTGAACGGAGCCACCGTCTGCATTATATGAGCGGATCCGTCTCAGGCGGATCCGCTCTGAACGCAAGTGTGAAAGTAGCCTAACTGAATAGAACCATACTATGTAAAGGCTGTATCTCACAATGACATATGCAGCAAAGGCTGCAAAATAAACTTTTTTGCCCAAAATGGGTGTTTGTTTAATAACTGAATATGACAGCAGTATATAACCCTTGAATTTCACACATGCTGATGCTGCAAAAGTGTGTTTTTAAAAACCCTGAAAATTATGGCTGTATTTCTAGCTTAAATTGCACACTGACTAATCCAGATGTTGTATATTGCCAAAAAAGTGTTGTTTTTTTAACAGAATATGAAAGCTGTATATATTAAACTTGAATTTCACACTTGCAGATTTGTAAAATAGTGGATTTTGGCAAAAAAAAGTGTGTTTAAAAAAACCTGAAAATTTATGGCTGTATTTCTAGCTTAAATTGCACACTGACGAATCCAGATGTTGTATATTGCCCAAAAAGTGTTTTTTTTTTGTTTTGTTTTTACAACCAGATTATTAGTGCAGTTTTTTTAAGCTTGGATTTCAATGTTACAAAAGCTCAGATGCAGTGCTGGTGCGCTGATCTTGCATAAAATGGCCACCCACCTAACTAAAAGACAGATAAAAGTTGTCGTTTTTTTCGGTCACTGGGGTCAGGGTAGGGTAAAAAGATTGTGCCCTGCACCCACACAATTAAATGTATGTCGATCGCTGAGTTAGATTCACATTCTGAACAAAGATTCTCTCCCTGAAAGCACCAGCAGCATCCTTTCCCTACACTAGTAAGAGCAGAGTGACGTGCAGTGCTAGGGGACTGCAGCTTATATAGAGGCTAGGTCACATGCTGCACTGGCAAATCACAGCCATGCAATTAGTAGGCATGGCTGTGATGGCTTCTAAGGTTAAACAGTTAAACGCTTGTTGATTGGGTTCAGGTTTGGGGTTCGGTGCTATTTGAAAGGCTTAAGAGCAGCCAAACTTTTACTAAAATGTTCGCGACCTGGGTCCAAAAATCCTAAAGTTCGGTACGAACCCGAACTTTACAGTTCGGGTTTGCTCAACCCTATTAGTGACTTCAACACAAACTTACTGCTGACACCCTCTCCACTCTGTTGGGGGGCTCAACTTGTATAAGCGTTTAATAGAACAGGGTCTGTAGACATCTATGTGGTATCGGCTTGGAGCTAACATTGACCTGTAAGGCCGAGTTCATACGTGAGTTATTTGGTCAGTTTTGGCCCTGTGACTGCCCAAATAAGTGAAGTGTAAAGTGATTCTAAGTGCGACGCCTGTCATCTGCATATCATAAGTATTATTTCACTACCAAAGCAGACTCCCTATACGTATTACAGAAAGGCACAGTGTTCTACACCACTATGAAGGCTCTCTGCAGCCAGGAAATAGCCGTTTTTTAACGTAATTCACTGCAAATCTATTCGGATCGAACCAAATTAAAACAAATACAAATTCGGCAAATCGGCGAATCAAATTTTTGAAAAATTCGCTCATCTCTAGTACTGTCTAAAACTTTTCAGATACTGGCAGAAGGTGGTTAAAGTTATATATGTTAAAGAGGTATTTAGATGTTAAACTTTATCCTATATTCACAGAATAGGGGATAGCTATCAGATCAATGGGGTGGCTAACCTCTCAGAACCCTACTGATCATGAGAATGGGAACTCTGTACCCCTCGGAGTGTCCCAAAATAAATGGAGCAGCAGATTGGGCATAAGAACTGCCACTCCTAGTTCCAGAAATAACTGAGCAGAGTACTCGGTTGTCTCCAGAACTCCCAAAGAGAGAAATGGAGTGCTCATGGCCAACCTGCCACTCCGATTATTTTGGAGTGTTCTGAGGGGTACAGGTTACCCGTTCTCATTGGTGAGCGGTCCATTGGTAAACTTTTAACAACCAGAATAACCCCTTTTAGGTGTGGGGTCAGAATCCCCTTGAAGCCACTATACTGTGTATTGGGGGTTTTGTTCTGCCCTATATGATTTTGATTTTGGAGTATAAACTAAAAATAAGGTTTAAAAATTAGCTTTAAGTATGGAACCTCTAGCTTAGGCCTCTTTCACACGACCGTATGGCTTTTTCAGTGTTTTGCGGTCCGTTTTAAACGGATCCGTTGTTTCGTTTTTTTCTTTTCCATTGTGTTTCCGTTCCGTTTTTCCGTATGGCATATACAGTATACAGTAATTTCATAGAAAAAATTGGGCTGGGCATAACATTTTCAATAGATGGGTCCGCAAAAAACGGAACGGATACGGAAGACATACGGATGCATTTCCGTATGTGTTCCTTTTTTTTGCGGATCCATTGACTTGAATGGAGCCACGGAACGTAATTTGCGGACAATAATAGGACATGTTCTATCTTTAAACAGAACGAAAAAACGGAAATGCGGAAACGGAATGCACACGGAGTACATTCCGGTTTTTTTTGCGGAACCATTGAAATTAATGGTTCCGTATATGGACCGCAGAAAACGGACCGCAAAACGGAAAAAAAAAACGGTCGTGTAAAAAGAGGCCTTAGGCTACATTCACACAAACGTATTTTGTTTCTGTGCCTGTTCCGTTTTTTTGGTGTGCTGTCTGCATCCGTTTGTCCGTTCCATAGACCCACAAAAATATAGAACATGACCTATTCTTGTCCGTTTTGGATCCACACAAAAAAACAGATGCAATACGGATGCCAAAAGGATGTCATCTGTATTGTTTGTGAATCAGTGTTTTGCAGACCACAAAACACATACGGTCGTGTGAATGTAGCCTTAAAATCCTAGCTCCAAAAGACTTGAGTAAGACCGGGTTCACTGCAATTCTTTCCAAGTGAAATAATAGAAGTACCACACAGGGCACATAACTGACCTAAACAGAGCTGAACAGACTCCACTGACTACAATGGACTCTGTTTGGTTTCCATTTGGAATCCATTTTTATTTTATTTTTTTTGATAAAAAGGTCCATGCAGAGCTGAATTTCCATTCTGCTCTCAGGTTCTTTTTGGGTGTGATAGTTGGGTGGTTGGGAATTTAGGAGCTTACTAAGGCCGGGTTCACATCACCGTTTATTTTTCCATTCTTACGATTCGTCAGTGAACAGAAAAATAAAGCAAAAAACCGATCCTGTATTTAAGAGGGCAGGCCAGCAGGCCCGTCTGATTTTCATTATCATTTTCTACACCAGTTTTTGGTGTAGAAAATTATCTAAATCTACACCAACAAGGGAGCTGGCATAGATTTAAGGCTGTTGTATGCCTGTGGTGGATGCACCTAAGTTAGGCCTCTTTTACACAGGCGTGTGTGACCCTTTACCGTATTGCGGACCGCATTTGCGGATCCGCAATACACGGGTGCCATTCCGTGGGCATTCACCATCACGGATGCGGACCTATTCACTTCAATGGGTCTGCAAATCCGGAGATTCGGAATGGTGCGTAGTGCATCTTTGGGATTTCGTCCCCTACTTCCGTTCTGCAAAAAGAACATGTTCTATCTTTTTGCGGAACGGCCAGATCGCGGACCCATTAAAGTGAATGGGTCCGCGATCCGCTGGGGCTGCCCAGCGGACTGTGCTCATGCATTCGGGCCACAGCACGACCACGGGGCGCACACGTCCATGTGAGAGGGGCCTTATGTAGAGGCCGGTGCCTCTTCATAACTTAGGCACTAGTGATGAGCGGCATGGGCAATATTCGAATTCGCAATATTTCCCGAATGTTTGGGCGAATATTCGCCATATATTCGAGAATTCGTGAATTTGTGATCTCCAAGCATAATTCTCTTGATTGCGAAAATTCACATAAAATTCGCATGAACTGGCATTAAAAAAAATGGAATATTCGCAATTACGAATATATTTTGCTATATTCTAAATATTCGCGAATTCTCGTAGTGCCGATATTTGCAATTAAAATTCACAATTCGAATATTCGTGATCAACACTATTAGGCACATGAAGCGCCAGCACAGAGTTATTAGGACCAGTGTCTAAAACGCTAGTCTTAATAAATGACCCCATAACTATGTAAATATGTTTCATTTATAGTTATTAGTGTAATGTCTCCACCAGTCTGTGAGGAAGCAGTGAGGGCAGACGCCCACCAGGCCCCATCCCTGTCTATCTCATTTATCATATTCTATACCTGTTTTAGACCGGTGGTGGATGCGCCAAAGTTATGCAACGCTCAAGTTTTCTACTATAAATAAATGATTTCCCTAAATAAAGTATATTACAAAAATGTTCCATATCCCTGTCTCTGCACATTAGCAAAAAAAGAAATAAAAAAATTGCCAGTTACACTTTAAAGTATGTTGCTTTGTACATTTGGTATCCATTTTAGCCATTTCTATCTGAGTTCCCACATTTTAGACAAAAAAAGTCCTGATCTCAGACGGAAATGGCTAAAACAGATGACATATGTGCATAACAGATGCTTTAAATATAGGATCAGTTTTTTTCTGTTTTTTTCTGTTCTTCTGACAGATCAGAAGAACGGAGAAATAAATGGTGATGTGAGCCCGGCCTAACTAATGTTCAGTATTTTTCTGTATGCTTTAATATCAAGAAAGAGGATATTATTTAATTTCACTTGCCTGCTGAACCAAAATGTATCAATGTATCATGTGCATAAAAGGTTTCTAGTAGATATCTAGTATTATGTGTGGAAGTATTTTGGTTATATGTCATTGTTTTTGCCTACATGCCAGTGTTCTTGTATGGTGTGAAAGAAACACTTGTGAAAAATTATGCCGCACATTATCATGTTTCTTTGTTTCACATGAACTCTGAAAACTGCTAATTAAAAACATACATATGAGCAAGATGTAAACAACACCAAAGACTTTACTACTATTGTATTTAATCTCTCTACTTAATCCTAATCACTTGGAAATCAGATCAAATTCAGCATTCCTTTCAATGCAAAACAGTTAGCTCATCACACTTATCAGAACAAACTATTTGCAAATTTAACTTCCTGTTCAATACACTGAGAAACTACAGCATTAAGAAACTGGAAGAAAGGACTATATAACTTAAAGTGGCTGTCTGGTTTCAGGAGGAAAATGGACAACTCCTGGGAAACACCCGAAATAAAGGACAGGTAAGGCTGCTTTCACACTGTTGTTTTGGCTTTCCGTTTGCGAGATCTGTCATGGGTTCTCACAAGCAGTCCAAAACGGACTCCGTTTTGCCCTAATGCATTCCTTAAGGAAAAGGATCCGCTCAGAATGCATCAGTTTGCCTCCGATCAGTCTCCATTTCGCTCTGGAGGGGGGCACCAAAACCCTGCCTGCAGCGGTTTGCAGTCTGCTTGACGAAACTGAGCAAAATGGATCAATGTAAGTCAATGGGGACGGACCCGCGTTCTCTGACACAATCTGGCACAATAGAAAAAGTATACGTCTCCCATTGACTTTCAATGGAGTTCATGACGGATCTGGCTATGTTACAGATAATGCAAACGGATCCGTTCATGACGGATGCATGTGGTTGTATTATTGTAACGGATCAGTTTTTGCAGATCCCTGACGGATCCGCCCAAAACGGGAGTGTGAAAGTAACCTAACCTGACAGATCTTGCGCTGCGGCTTTAGTACTTACCCAGTTGCAGCAGTAAATTCAGGTTTAGGGGTTATAAGAAAATATATAGCCCCTGTAACGTCACTTCCTCTGTCACTGGATAACTGGCACCATTTACCTAAAACACACTTTTAAGGGACAAAAAACATATTACTACAAAAAAAAAACAACTCCTGTTTGCCCTGCATTTAATATTTCCTGTTGGAGCTGGTGTTTTTGCCTAAAAACAGAGAAAAAAAATGCACCAAAAACCACAAAACCCCTCAAGATTGCACAAAAAAAACAACAACTGTGTGACATCAGCCTATGGGTATATCCACACATACTGTAGGTATTTTTCTACACTTTTGCAGTTTTAGTGGAGTTTTCATTCATTAACATTCCAGATGTTTGCTGAACGTCTATGGCAAATAAGGAATGCAGGACGAACATGTTTTTTATTTTGGCTAATGGTGTTTTTTGTATCTGGTGGTGTTGTATCTTTGGTGTTTGTTTTTTAAATGCAGCAAGTAGAATCAATAGCATTTTAAAATAGAAATGCCATCCAGACATTTGTTTTGAAATAAACAAATCATACCACAATAAAAAATGAATGTGCTATGAGAAAAAATGCAGGCAGTTTCTACGGTGTTTTTTTTTTTGTCCACAAAAGGCCTTTAAAAAAAATCTTGATCAGCATTTTTGTAGCACAGTTTTGCCCAAGATAGGATTGGCCCACAGAGAGCTTGTGAATCCTCAGTGGGTCATAGCCTGTACTAACTGTTAAATACTTCTGAGTGCTCCAGCTGCCTGGTGGCAGCTGATGATGTTCATACATTGGCGGGCAATGTCTCTCAGAAAACTGACTGCTGGTCATGTGCTGTGCTGCTGATATACTATGTATACATCAGTAGGCAGCGGCACTTGCCGGCAAGCAGGTGCGACCCTCAGGAATATTTACAAGACGGGCTATTAAAAGTCCAAACAGCAATTGGTAGAGGGTGTTAGCCATGGTGCTTTGAATAGTGTGATTGTATGCCCAGACCACATTGTTCACAAACTCTGGCCAGCGCTCTTAATGCTCTTCTCCCAACGTGCTGATCATTGCCAGAAGTGTCCAGTTGAACTCCTTGCATAAGTCATAAGTTGGCATGACCACTGTGAATTTGGAGAAGTGCTCAACAAAGACAAGTGCATACAGTATTTATGCCTGGAACTCACAGCTTGTACTGTCAAGAAGTCTTTAGTTAGGTGTTCAAACGGTTCACTCATCATGATAATCAGTGATGGGGCATAGTGTTCCACCGCTCTGCACAGCAGACTGTGGACAAGTCTTGCACATGGTCTCTGGAGTTTGCTCCACCCTTGATTCAAAGAAATAGTTTCTCAGCAACTGAACAGTCTTTTCCGCACAACAGTGGCCTGAACTGTTGTGGAGCAACTGTCAAATGTCTGCCACCTCTACTATCGGCAATATTACTTGCCACACTTCACAATGTTCCCCCCTGCGAATCCAGATTCGCTGATAGAGCACACCATCTCAAAATTCTATGCTCTCCCACCATTGAAGGGGTACAAATCCCCAGGGGTCAGAATCATCTGATTCCCTCTGGTATGTGTGTCTGGGTTATTGCCCTGTTTTTCCTCTCACTCTCTCCTAGTGGGTAACTTGGAGGCCACAGCTTCAACAGCCATAGCCTTACACATCCTTACTCTTCGTGAAGTCCGTATCAGAGGTATTTCGAAAGTCATCAAGTGGTCTTCACGAGAGAGGGTCAGACTTTGTTGTTTTTCCCCAGCTTATACCAGATCACTGAAACTGGGCTAACCAGGCTATCCAATGCTGCTCCAACGTCCCCAACTTCGCTGTCAACAAATAGGGCAAGGGATTGTTGTCCATATACATTTCCACTTGACTTCCTGCTAGATACTCGCCAAATTTATCTATATTGTCACTGTGGCTCCCATGGACAAAGGTATAGTGATCTGCTGCTGGAGGCAAATATGCACAGCACTTTGTCAGGGGACTAGCACTTAGCCGAGCAATTCTGCAAACCTACTCTGCTGCACACGTTTGCTGCAGCTGCATTAGGATCTGACTTACCACTTGAGTGATGTCTATAAACTTATCACTTCCCTCATCCAGCTCTTTCATAACCAGTTTTAGCAAAATGTTCATGCCCACTATCACAACCACCCCAACCTGGACAGTCTCTTAACACCACAATACCCTTCTCCAGTTCCACATCCATCCAAGTGACTCCTATCACCAGAAATTATTACTGGCTGTAAGGTTAACCTAGGTGGGTCGAGCCTATATGGTTCTGGAGGCAAGTGACCTTAGATCATGTGTCTGTCAGACATGTCAAGTGAAACTGAATGGCTTTGTGCACAATGTCCTGCAGGGTTGCATCATCCTCCAGTCGCATATAATCTCAGAGAGCCCGCAGGATCATGTGGCCCCTGAGCTTGGAGAAGAACTGCTCCCATAGCAGACAGCTGGCAGTTGGCAAAAACATTTTTAAAAAGTTTTCTAAAATAGAAGAAAAAAATCAAAAAATTCTAATCACCCTTTCCCTAGTCCAGGGATCAGCAACCTCTGGCACTCCAGCTGTTTTGAAACTACAACTCCCAGAATCTTCCTTTCAATTATATGGGAGTTACAAAACCAGCCAAGTAAGGCTACTTTCACATTAGCGTTCGGCTGTCCGCTTGTGAGCTCCGTTTGAAGGGGCTCACAAGCGGACCGAACGCTTCCGTCCAGCCCCAATGCATTCTGAGTGGACGCGGATCCGCTCAGAATGCATCAGTCTGGCGGAGTTCAGTCTCCGCTCCACTCAGCAGGCGGACACCTGAACGCTGCTTGCTAGTCACCTGGCCACAGCCCATACCTTATTAGCCAAGTCACTTTCTTCGAAGACACGGCTAGGGCTTACCGCACCGGGTGGGCCGCATATTGCAAGTTCCTGGAGAAATGCCCCCAAGGAGAGACCAGTTTCATTGAGTACATTCTTGCTTTTATAGGTTACTGCCACTCGGAACGTAAGCTGTCACACAACACAGTGAAATCCTACTTGTCAGGGGTGCAGCATTTCCTTTCTGTTAGCCATCCAGAATGAGGTTCGTTGTTTTCAAAGCGACTCTGAGGGGGTTAAGTAAATGTGGCCCAGGAGACCAGATACGCAGGCAAGCCGTTACTGGTAGGCTATTCCATAACCTGTCTGATGTTCTGGATAAGAGCCCTTTTGGGGTTTTACCCAGCTTGGTGCTTAAAGAGGCTATTTATTTATTTTTACAGTTTCTTGAGGCCTGGCTAGTTTACTTGTCCCCCCAATAGCAGTAAGTTTGTCACAGTTAGTCAACTGGTTCAGCATCTTGAGGGTTTCACGTTGTTACTGAGGACATCCAAGACCTCTCAGATGGGTCCCCCGGTCCCAGTGTCCTACTTCCCCACGTCTCACCGGTGGTGCCCCGTTAGGGTCCTTCAGCAGTTGCAGGCAGCCTTTGTAGGCCACAGGCCAGATAGTCCACTGTTGCCTTTTGGGGTGTCGCCACTTAGCACTCATCAGTTTGTGTCTCACATACGCTCCTTAGTTGGGAGTCCTCCTCGATTTCAGGTCATTCATTTCGTATAGGAGCAGCGTCCGTGGCCTCCAAAAATCAGGTGCCAGCACACATTATCCAGAAGTTGGGTCACTGGCACTCCTCCTACTTTAGTCGCTACATCCCTCATCCCAAAGCCGAGATGTCATTGGCTTTCCAAAGTTTGGTCTTGAAATTATGTCGTAATAAATTACTCTTGCTACTCTGTGTGCCTTTTTGCCCTCTTTCTGGTGTCCCTGCTACATCTCGGTTGAGGCACACCTCTCACCGTTTAGGTGTTAGGTAGGTTCAGGTGGGATAGGGTGCATTCTCTCGGTAGCCACAACCACAAAAGAACAACTATATAAATGTGGTATTGTTGTTGCCAATATAATGAAGGGTATTGGTCAGTTTTACCGCATAGGGAACTCCGTGCAAACAAATCCCCAAAACTCCCATTAAAGACTACAAGATGTCCTGCACAAAAAGTGATTGTACAGCTGTGTCATTCCCATGTGAATGGGAAAATAGAAAAGGTATTGTTCCGGGAAGGCAGGGACTAAAAAATAAAAACACAAAAACATAAAAATCTCAAGGTCCTGAAGGGGTTAAACAGCTTGCAGTAAATTCAGTGACATAAACAGTATAAGTCCTCATGCACAGAGCCGTGTGCTCCCCACATCACGGATGCTTCCGGCGTGCTTCCGTGGTGTTTCTGTCCATCCAAGTAGAATGGGTCTGGATCCATTGCGGCTGCCGCACGGATGGGGCCCGTGCATTGGGGACCGCAAATTCCGGTCCCCAAAGCATGGAATGGCCACACAATGGCTGTGTGCATGAGGCCTTACGCTACATAAACACAACAGTAAATAGCCGCCATCAAAAAATAGGACATGTGCTATTTTTGTCCATTTTCAAGGCCAAATAGACACTATTGAAACCTTTAATTGGTGATGTGTGGCTGTAGGTCTACAGCCTCCCACTGTGCCACACAGAACTTACTAGGTACAGTGCTATATCTTTTAGTACTTTTCCGGTAGGGGTTGCTGATATTATTCACACTCTTAGGCCTCTTTCGCACTACCGTATGGCTTTTTCAGTGTTTTGCAGTCCGTTTTTCACGGATCCGTTGTTCTGTTTATTTGTTTCCGTAGTGTTTCAGCTTCCGTTCCGTTTTTCCGTATGGCATATACAGTAATTACATAGAAAAAATTGGGTTGGGCATAATATTTTCAATAGATGGTTCCGCAAAAACGGAACGGATACGTCAGACATCCGGATGCATTTCCGTATGTGTTCAGTTTTTTTTGTGGACCCATTGACTTGAATGGAGCCACGGAACATGATTTGCGGGCAATAATAGGACATGTTCTATCTTTCAACGGAACGGAAAAGCAGAAATACGGCGTACTTTTTTTTTTTTTGCGGAACCATTGAAATGAATGGTTCCGTATACGGACCATATGCGGAACGCAAAAAACGGCCTGCAAAACGGAAAAAAATAAATAAACTTAGTGTGAAAGAGGCCTTAATCAGCCCTGCATTCACTATATCCACTTTACCCCCCCCCCTTCCCCATAAAAATAAAATACTGGGGGTCATAGTAATATTTCTCATTGCTACAGCCATGCATCTTCAGTTCTTAAAGGCCTGTCTCACTTCAGTAAGTGCCATTTATTATGTAGAGAAAGTTAATATAAGCACTTACTAAAATACTGTTATTATCTATTTTGCTTCCTTTGCTGGCTGGATTCATTTTTCATTATATTCTGCTTGTTTCTATGGTTACAGACCACCTTGCAATCCGTCAGTGGTGGTTGAGCTTGCACAATATACTGTATATTCCTGCGTATAAGACTACTTTTTAACACATGAAAATCTTCTCAAAAGTCAGAGGTCGTCTTATATGCCGGGTATGGCGGGCGCTGCAGTGCCGGGATGCCCGAATTATCAACAGAGAGAGCCCGGGCTATTGCCTTGTATCCCCAGCAGCTGAGAGCTGCGATGTAACCCACGGCATATGCCCCCCCTGCGCTGTACCTTGTATACCGCCCCCTGCTCTGTACCTTGTATACCGCCCCCTGCTCTGTACCTTGTATGCTCCTTGTACCGCCATCCTCCTGGCCGCTCGCATCTCGCTCCTACGCATGTGCGAGATTTCATGCGGCGAGCGTGGATACACGGGATCCTCACGGCCGCTCGCATCTCGCTCCTGCGCATGTGCGAGATCTCCGTGCGGCGTATCTAAGTGCGGCGCAGATGTGCATATGTGAATATGAAGAATAACATAACAAAAACATGTTCAGGGTATAGGTGGCACATGTTTAGGGTCTGGGAGGCAGGGAGGGAGGACAAGGAAGGTGGTGGGATGCAGGGATGGTGGTGATACCATGGGATGGCGGTGGTACCTAGGGATGGTGGTGGGATGCAGGGATGGCAGTGGTATCTAGGGATGGTGGTGGGATGCAGGGATGGCAGTGGTATCTAGGGATGGTGGTGGGATGCAGGTATGGCAGTGGTACCCAGGGATGGTGGTGGGATTCAGGGATGGCAGAGGTACTCTATATTTTCAGTGTAAAAGTTGGGGGTCGTCTTATACGCCCAGTCGTCTTATACGCCGGCATATACGGTAGGTAAAAGCACTAGCCTATGTGCGCTCCCATGGTTCCAGCCACCAGAGAGGCTCTTTATCCTATAGTGTGCAAGCACAACCACCACTGATGGATTGCAAGGTGGTTTGTAACCATGGAAACGAGCCGTGTATAATGTGATGGAAAAATTAATCCAGCCAGCAAAGGCAGCAAAATGGATAATAACAGTATATTAGTAAGTGGCTTGTAGTAACTTCTACATAATAAATGCCCCTTACTGAAGTGAGGCAACTCCTTGAAAGTAGTGCGATGCTAGGTTGTTTGGGTGCAACCACAGAGCGCAGTTATGTCACTGTTGAATTAAACTAATGAGGACTGCATTGTCACGTTGATGATTTTGTGGCAGAAATTTCCGCAACTGAAAATCCGTTTCATTCACTTGGGGCTTGCAGAAATCCTTGTGCTTGCCAACCCATACAAATGAATGGGATGGATTTTCAACCAAATCTGCAGCATGTGAGTGCACCCTTATTTGGTCTGTATTGTTGTTGGCTGTGCTATATTGCTGATGCTGTTGGTCCATTAACCATACAAACTGACTAAATGGTGCTGTCTGAATTAGTTTAATTTGAGACCTCTGCGGCATATATGGCTGCACAGTACTCAACTGCTACACAACCGCGCCATGTGGTATTACCCCCAGAATGCGAAAATAAAGCCTCATTCACTTAATGTGCTGTATGTTTTCTGCACAGAAAGCACATGTCCCCATTCATTTTAATGTGAGTATTTACACATCTGTGTTTTAGCATGGTCCATGGGTCTATTTTGTCTGTGTGCATGGATCCATCATGTCCATTATAGTCTATGGGTTTGTGTAAAACATGGATGCAACACAGATGCATTCATTCGTGTTTTATGGACCATTAGGAAGAGATGCTATTAAAATTATATTTCAGCTGTGCAGTGTCAGTGAAACACAGATCCTTCATGGAAATCTTCACAGATTAATCACTGACCACCCTATCACGGAATTTATCATGGACACAGACGTGTGAATGAGGAATAAGGCTGGAATCACATACGGTTTGTTATATCCGTTAATACAGGGAAATACTGATATAGGGAATTACTAATAGTTTTAACATAAATGTCTGGTTTCCAAGTGTAAGCCATTACTTTTTTTTCCGTTCAGTTATGCAAACAAAATGTTGTGCCTTTTTTCAGTGATACATTGGACTTTATTTTTATGTCACTTTTATTTTAGTATTTTTTTTTTCTTTTATTTTTTTATAACTAAGAAAATTTAAAAAAGTGAAAACAGTTTTCCCATTTTTTATTTATTTTAATAGCTGAAAGTGCAAGTAAAATACTTTTTTTTAAACTACTTCCTATTTCTATAATGGCAGTTTCATATAGAGGATATATGGTTTGTGATTTCTGTAGTTTGGACTAGAAGCTACAGTAAGGCGTGTGCTGGTGTTTAAATTTTTTAAGATTTTGTCTTTTATTTTTTATTTTACACAGACCTGGCAGTTGCAGAAAGAGCTGAGCCCCTATGTATAATGACAACTCCCTCATTGCCCCTAGAGGCTCATTTGCACATATTAAAACATAATAAATGCATGCACATATGAACATGGGATCAACACATATGCTTTCAGCTGCAAAGCACATATGCAACAGGTCTGCAGTTCCATAAGTAAACATCTGCTGACAGGTGCCCTGTAAGGTAACTGGTTAGGGGCCTGACAGGGGCGTAGCTATAGAGGGTGCAGAGGTAGCAGTTGCTACCGGGCCCAGGAGCCTGAAGGGGCCCAAAGACCCTTGTGCCACATAAGACGCTGGCATTATAGAAAGCGCATACTGGTCAATTTACACCTCTGGCTGGAGGGAAGGAGTTAGGTTAAGAATTTGGCATGAGGGGGTGCCCTTTCATGGTTTGCCTCAGGCAGCAGGAAGGATATGTGCTCCCCTGCCCCTTGCCAACAAGCACTGAGGAACAATGGGGCCCAAGCTGAACTCTTGCACCAGGGCCCATGAGCTTTTAGCTACGCCCCTGGGGCCTGACCATGTAAAGGGAAATCCACTGCAGTGTGTATTGCATGCTGGATTAGGTACTGGATGATACTGTACTTGTGCTGGGGGGATTAGTGTGGCCAAGCTGTTTTTTCGGTCCCAGTACGGTCCTACTCGGTGACCACATGACATTCGTTACAACTGAGGCCACTGATTGATCAGCAACAGTGACTTAACCTCATTTGTCTGAGGTATATTCTAGGAACCCTCCCAAATTGCTATCTACCTCCCATGGACTCTGCAAAATGCAGTGTGAAATAACCATGTTATTGTTCAGTGTTGTGAAAAAATGAATGAAATACACAGATATAATAAAATTGATATTATTTTAGTATACTATTATTACTTTCATTGACAGGGAGAAAGCTATAGACATGGAACCTAGGAACAATATTAGTAAGACCACGTTTGGAAAGGGCATTTTCATGGTATTCTTGCTGCTGCCACATTTGGGGGAAATGTGCAGATTCCAATCAACAGGAGTGAAAAGGAAATGAATTCTCATTCACACACTGAAACATTTCTTATAGCAAATCAATTTCTGATAGAACAGCCCAGGCGTATGCACAATAGGACAAGGCGCCTATAGCCTTGCTGTGAGAAAGTCTCGGTATCAGGCGCAAGGAAGCGCCAAACAACAAATGCAGGTTATACAGTACGACATTGCTTCACATTACATTCTTATGTAAACGGGAAGGTGTTTCGTTTCACAAGGTACAGGAGAACGGTCTCCAGCTTTGACCTTTTTGTAATCAGCGGTACCTGCTCAGTGGGAGGGAGGAGGTGGAACAGTCCCCTGTCCTGGGCAGCATAAAAGCAGGTCCGCACCTCAGGCCCGTGTCACTGCTGCAATGGAGCTTAGCTACCTGAGAAGCAATACCCAAGACTGATAAAAGACGATTCATTGCACTGCCTAGAGTCCTGTGCTAAATGGCTAGGTGAAGGACTAATATTAATCCAGAACGAGTCTCACAGTCCTAGTAAGATAGCCATTGGTAACCAAGTATATCTCAAGTGAGATCTTCTTGCTCCATTCAATAGCTAGAACCATGAAGAATATTGCTGTTTCTTTGGCTATATGTTTAGCTTATCCGTTGATCAGTGCAGCGCTACAGGACAAAGACCACAAAAGTGGAAGTTCCTCTGATGGTGGCGGCGGTGGACACACTCCAGAAGTACCTACTAGTCTCCAGATTGTCACATTTAAATGGCATCATGTTCAAGAACCTTACATTATCGCTTTATGGATTCTTGTGGCAAGTCTAGCTAAAATCGGTAAGTCCTATTTCTGGAAACCCCTTAATCACATATTTTATTAGCCATTTTATAAGCTTTAAGCGTTTTGGCCGCTTTTAGGTTTTCCCATATTCTTGGGATGATGCTATATCAAGCAGCAGGTCCAGACAGAATCCGATAATCCCTATGTGAAGTGGTCAAACCTTTAGCATTAACCAAACAAATTATTTTAGAATGGTTAGTTATTACTAACCAGCATTGTTACATCTGTATCTATACTTAGTTTATATAGATGTTGCTGAATGAAGCTCTTTTGAATATCTGCTCTGTTGGGCAGTATGCTGATCTTTTACTTCAAAATTGGTCTAGCTCTTCTTTACAGTTGGAGCATTTAATTTACTATATATTTGGGGTAATGGAAATATTACAATATTTCCCACTATACAATTTTCAATTAAAAAAATCATTCATATCCTGGAAAATATTTTTTGTGCAATTTGACTTGCGAACAAACCTTGTAATGTATTTAAAGATGAACGTTCGCCCATTACAGAAAAACATCAGAAACTGCATTTCATTGTTCACATGTGGCAGATTTGTTGTAGAAAAGTCTATTCCACACATCTAAATGGGGTTGCTTCTGCACTATATGCATATATTTTTACAGATTTTTTTTAGATGCATTGGACACATTTGACACATATTAACTGTTAAGCTTTATGGCGACTTCGCACTGCATGATATAAGATTGCTGTGTCCAGCTAAAGATTGTGAATGTGGTCTCGTGGACATCCAGCAGTTCTGAATGTCTGCCAACTGTCATGTCACAGGAACTTGTTGGTTGCAATGCAACTTCATTTACTATCACTAGTTATAATGTACAGCGCAATATTGCAATCTTATGTCATGAAGCCAGAGGTCACCATGTACCCTATGCTAAGCCGGACATACATATAAACTAGCTGTCCACCAACAGCCATTTGTCCTGACTCCAACATAAAGCTTGAATGAGTGAGAATGTTTATTCCAATAGGGAGAGTGGCATAAGCCACCCCGCATTGGCGTATCTCTCACAAGAACAAAGGATAGAACTTATTATGTTAAATCCATCATGCCTCATAGTCTTTGCCTCAATATCTGCCTGAAGGAACATTTTGGAGACATAGATTTAATCACTAGAATGGAGCTCATACAGCAGTGTCATACAGGCTCCATGCACTGCTGTACAAGTTTTATTGAACTATGTAGTGAGATATTCTCCCCTAGACATGTTGAAAAGTTCATGGGAGCATGCAATGATTTTCCACAAGAAAATGTATGGATTCTGTATGCCTCTGTATCAAATTTGGAGACAAAGTAAAGGACGTATACACCTCTGACTCTGAATATTTGCTAATGCTACGCTTATTTTATAAAGTGAGACGCTTGGCAAATGGATTTTGTACAAAACCATTTGGGCCCGTCTGCCAAACGTCAAGGCAATCTCTGTAAGACGGGAACCTAACACTAAATACTACCTGTTATGCGCCATAATGGCTGCCATAAAGTTCAGGAAGTGTTGGTTCCACATGCTTGCTAGGTCCACTCTGCCTCTTACCATGGTAAAAGGCAGAGTGGACCCAGCATGCATGTGGAACCAACACACCATACCACTGTATACGTGCTAATTACACATGTCCTGTGCAGCTAGCATGTATATAAACGTTATGGCACCTCTTTAATCCAAGCGCTGCAAAGCGCTTGAATTAAAGCTTCTGCCCCTGGACTGCTGCTGTCACAGACAGCATACAGTCCAGTAATGCCGGCAAGGGACCAATCAGAGTGGTCCCTTGTCGGCGTTCGCTCCAATTGGTTAGTCTATGCAGACTAACCAATCGGTGTATGGCAGTGTTAAAATGCCGGTTTCAGGTTCTGATCTGCACTCTACAGATCAGAGCCTGAAATCAGGTACCATATCCTCCGTGCCCCCAATCTGTGAGCCCCCCTGCCCCAATCTGTGCCCCCTTCTGTGCCCCCTGCCTCCAGTTTTGCCGGCCGTGCACTGTGTATTTTCCAGCCACTGTGCCCGTCTGCCCCCATCCCTGGCCTCTGCCCCCATCCATGTCCCCTGCCCCTCTGTGTCCCCCCCAGCCCTCATCTGTGCCCCCTTGTATAGTGCCGCTGCTGTATTTGATGGCGGCAGCTCTGTTCCTGAGCCGCCACCATCAGCAGCGAGTGTCAGCTGTATGCTGACACTCTGCTGTAATCCCTTAGATGCCGCTCTCAGCAGCATCCAAGGGGTTAACAGAGGGAGAGGGCTCCCTTTCTCAACCATAGTGCGATGGCAGCAGCCCGATGGTTGCCATGGCAACCGGACGCCTTGCAAATGCGTAGAGTGTTACCATTGATGAGTGTAAGGCTACATGCACACGACCAGGGCTGCCATCAGAAATTTTGGGGCCCCTTACACAGCTCAAGGCCTGGGCCCCCCCTCCTACCCTTCAGAATTCGTCCTGACTCCACCTCCCCTCCACCCCCAAGGACCTACCCCCAATTTCATTATTTTTTTAAAACTACAAAGACAGTAAAAAGTGATAATCAGCGATTTCAGTAAGGAATTAATTTTTGACCAAATAATATGAAGCCTGCTACCACGACAAGGTAGACTCTTTTAAGCAGGACCCTCCACTAACACTAACTACACTACATGTTCTAATCTGCCCTAGCAATCTTCCCCTGGCACATTTAAGAAAAAACACCTTAAAAGCACAAGGTTTACTGTTACAGTGTTATGGGGGATCGGTGGATGACTTACTGTTATGGGGGGAATCTGTGGATGACCTACTGTTATGGGGGGAATCTGTGGAGGACTTACTGTTATGGGGGATCTGTGGATGACACACTGTTATGGGGTACTGTGGATGACACACTGTTATGGGGGATCTGTGGATGACACACTGTTATGTGGATCTGTGGATGACACACTGTTATGAGGAATCTGTGGATGACGGATACTGTTATGGGGGATCTGTGGATGACACACTGTTATGGGGGATCTGTGGATGACACACTGTTATGGGGGATCTGTGGATGACACACTGTTATGGGGGATATGTGGATGACACACTGTTATGGGGGATCTGTGAATGACGAACACTGTTATGGGGGATCTGTGAATGACGAACACTGTTATGGGGGATCTGTGGATGACGAAACTGTTATGGGGTATCTGTGGATGACACACTGACTCCACCTCCCCTCCACCCCCAAGGACCTACCCCCAATTTCATTATTTTTTTAAAACTACAAAGACAGTAAAAAGTGATAATCAGCGATTTCAGTAAGGAATTAATTTTTGACCAAATAATATGAAGCCTGCTACCACGACAAGGTAGACTCTTTTAAGCAGGACCCTCCACTAACACTAACTACACTACATGTTCTAATCTGCCCTAGCAATCTTCCCCTTGCACATTTAAGAAAAAACACCTTAAAAGCACAAGGTTTACTGTTACAGTGTTATGGGGGATCGGTGGATGACTTACTGTTATGGGGGGAATCTGTGGATGACCTACTGTTATGGGGGGAATCTGTGGAGGACTTACTGTTATGGGGGGAATCTGTGGATGACTTTCTGTTATGGGGGAATCTGTGGATGACACACTGTTATGGGGGGAATCTATGGATGACACACTGTTATGGGGGGAATCTGTGGATGACACACTGTTATGGGGGAAATCTGTGGATGACACACTGTTATGGGGGGAATCTGTGGATAACGAACACTGTTATGGGGATCTGTGGATGACACACTGTTATGGGGGATCTGTGGATGACACACTGTTATGGGGTACTGTGGATGACACACTGTTATGGGGGATCTGTGGATGACACACTGTTATGTGGATCTGTGGATGACACACTGTTATGAGGAATCTGTGGATGACGGATACTGTTATGGGGGATCTGTGGATGACACACTGTTATGGGGGATCTGTGGATGACACACTGTTATGGGGGATCTGTGGATGACACACTGTTATGGGGGATCTGTGGATGACACACTGTTATGGGGGATATGTGGATGACACACTGTTATGGGGGATCTGTGAATGACGAACACTGTTATGGGGGATCTGTGAATGACGAACACTGTTATGGGGGATCTGTGGATGACGAAACTGTTATGGGGTATCTGTGGATGACACACTGTTATGGGGGATCTGTGGATGACACACTGTTATGGGGGATCTGTGGATGACACACTGTTATGGGGGATCTGTGGATGACACACTGTTATGTGGGGAATCTATGGATGACACACTGTTATGGGGGGAATCTGTGGATGACACACTGTTATGGGGGGAATCTGTGGATGACACACTGTTATGGGGGGAATCTGTGGATAACGAACACTGTTATGGGGATCTGTGGATGACACACTGTTATGGGGGATCTGTGGATGACACACTGTTATGGGGTACTGTGGATGACACACTGTTATGGGGGATCTGTGGATGACACACTGTTATGTGGATCTGTGGATGACACACTGTTATGAGGAATCTGTGGATGACGGATACTGTTATGGGGGATCTGTGGATGACACACTGTTATGGGGGATCTGTGGATGACACACTGTTATGGGGGATCTGTGGATGACACACTGTTATGGGGGATATGTGGATGACACACTGTTATGGGGGATCTGTGAATGACGAACACTGTTATGGGGGATCTGTGAATGACGAACACTGTTATGGGGGATCTGTGGATGACGAAACTGTTATGGGGTATCTGTGGATGACACACTGTTATGGGGGATCTGTGGATGACACACTGTTATGGGGGATCTGTGGATGACACACTGTTATGGGGGATCTGTGGATGACACACTGTTATGGGGGATCTGTGGATGATGAACACTGTTATGGGGGGATCTGTGGATGATACTTTTATGGGGGATCTGTGGATGACACTCAACCACTCTCAAACCCAACTGGTCAAACTTGTTAAATGGATCCCAAACACAATATGCACAATAACACACCCCACCCCCTCCAACACTTAATTAACCCCTTCATGGCCTAAACATTTTTTTTCAAAGCAGAACACAAAGCTAAATAGAGCTGGGTGGGCTGGCAAGGGAGGGGTTAATAACAATAAATGATGGAGGATCCTGGCCCTGTGGGATAATCCAGAAAACAGCTTTGCATTTTACCCCCGAGCAAAGACCACACAACATAGAGCTGCCTAGCCAAGTAGACAACATAAGGATCAATATGAAAATAAATAATTTGGAGCCTTTGAAATAGCTTAGCTCAGTATGTGGCATAGGCTACTGTCACACTGCCGTTTCTGGGTCCGCCTGTGAGATCTGTTTCAGGGATCTCACAAGCGGCCCCAAACAGATCAGTTTTGCCCCAATGCATTCAGAATGGATAAGGATCCGTTCAGAATGCATCTGTTTGGCTCCGTTCTGCCTCCATTCCGCTCTGGAGGCGGACACCAAAACGCTGCTTGCAGTCGGATCTTTAGATTCTTTTAACCTGTGACTCATTCGATTCTTAGACTCCCTGTACTGTGTGTGACTCAGACTTAGAGCTGCTAGTGCTTGCCTTTCCTCACCTCTGATTGGTTGGTGGGCGGGGAGGGGAGGGACTGCCAGCAGCAGCTTCCACTCTAGGATCAGATTACACTCCTCCCGAGTCCCTCCCCTCCCTGCTGCCAGCGGCTCTGCTATTGTCTTTTGGGTCAGACTGAGCTGTTTCACTCGGATCGGCTCAGTCAGAGGAATCGACTCCTCCGGTTCAGTGAACTGAATCGATTCAAATGAATGATTCGTTAATGAACCGGACATCACTAGCAAGGAATAATCAATTGCCCCCCTCTAGCGATGCAATAAAGTTCAACTCAAGTAACTGACAAATGGGAGGGGGGAAAAAAATATAAAAAATAAAATATATATTTTTATTTTTTGGAACTGGCTGGGCCCCCTTACTGGGGTATTGGCTGTACCCCCCTGATGGCGGCCCTGCACACGACCATATGTGTTTTATGGTCCACAAATTGGCCTAATGCCTAAAACGGACAAGAATAGGACATGCTCTATTTTTTTTTTGCAGGGCTACGGAATGTATATACTGATGCAGACAGCACACGGTGTGCTGTCTGCATATTCAGCGGATCCATTGAAATGAATGGGTCCGCCAAAAAAAACGGAACGGACACGGAAACAAACAATGTTCATGTGCATGTAGCCTAAAACTGATAGTACTATACTTTGCAATGCAAGAGCATTGCAAAGTATAGTACAGCCATCAGCGCCACTGGATCTTCAAGATCCAAGTGGGACTTGATAAAAAAGTGTGAACATAAAAAAAGTTAAAAATAAAAAATAAATAAAAATGTCAATTAAAAATAACATTGCCTATTCATATATTCGCTCATTTATAAGAGATTAAAAAATAAAAATTAATAAATAAAATACACATATTAGGTATCACCGCGTCTGTAACGATCAGCTCTATAAATATATATATATATATATATATATATATATAAATATATCACATGATCCACCCCGTCCGATAAGCACCATAAAAAAATTAAAACTGTTTCAAAAAAAGCAATTTTTGTCACCTTACATCACAAAAAGTGCAACACCAAGTGATCAAAAAGGCATATGTCCCACAAAATGGTACCAATCCCACAAGAAATGAGCCGCTACATAAGAAAAAAAAAATATAGCTCTTAACCATATTTATTTTTATTGAGGTAAAAATCAAGGCCATATGCCTACACATGACAACAGTATAGTGACAGTAAGATTCTGAAATAGTCATCCAGCATACATATCATGTGTAAACAGTACAAGCGATTATAGCCATCAATCAGAGACATACATCAAGAGGAAAAGAAAGAGTACATGGGGGAACATACAGGAGGGAAGGTGTAGAGAACTGGGGAAGGGAGGAGTCCTGCTCTTTCATGTAAAATGTCTATGTACTTTCCACGGAGACCACAATTTTAAGAAGCGGGGGCGCGAGTTGGTTTCCCAATGCGCTAGCTCCTCAAAGCGGTAGATCTGGTCCACATAGGGAGAGTCGGAGGGGAATCAGTTTTCCATAAAAAGGGGATAAGTAATTTGGCTGCTGTAAGCAACATCGTCGGGAGATTGTTCTTGGCGGGGGTAAGGGTACTATTAGGGCACCATAATAGGATAAGTTTGGCGTCCAGGATGATCCTGGTTTTGCATATACGATTAATCAGGGACTCTATCAGCTTCCCAAACGACTGGATCCAGTTTCTATGCCACACCTCCAGCATATTTCGGGAACTTCTGGGGTTTAGTTTATGTAAGAATTCAGGCGTTTTATACCACCTACTAAGGAGCTTAAAAGAATTCTCCTGAATCCTCACGCAACGGTTGAAGCCATGCGAGTGGGCCAGGACAAAGGCTTTTTCCGGTTCCGTTAGGGTTAGAGAAAGCTCCCGTTCCCAGGAGGTCACATATCGGAGCTCTGGTGGTAAGGACGAAAGCATTTCCTTATACATCTGGGATAAAGGTCTAAGGGGGGGCTTAGTAGCCAAGACTTTCTTCTCAAGCCAGGAAGGAGAATCACTGCCAGCAAAGGATCCAGTACACAATGTAGTATCTCTTTTGAAATTTGCCAGATGGAAAAATGGTGCAGCTTTAACCTCAGGGCGGTCCATTATTGAGTCCCAATGTAAACTACCATCTGGGAGAAGGACATCTCGCAGGGACAAGTCAGCGAGCCTAGACCAAATCCCAGAGGGGTTTGACACAGAAGGATGAATGTAGCTTTGCAGTAATTTGAGTGGCATACATGGATTAGGAAAGCTGAACAGTTGGGATTGGACCATTTTGGACCATTCTACCAACATTCCCTTCCAGACCGGAGAAGAGGAGTAGTGATTGGCTGAGAAGGGCCTAACACCCCACAAAATAAACTGTTCTTGGTTGGTGAGCAGTACAGACTCAAGACGCGAGCAGAGGGAGAGCTATGTGGCCGGGATAAAAACTTTAGCTCTTAGAACATGGAGACACTAAAATATCATTTTTTTCATTTAAAAAATGCTATTATTGTGTAAAACTTAAATAAATAAGAAAAAGTTAACATATTAGGTATTGCCACATCCGTAATGATCTGCTCTATAAAAATGTCACATGACCTAACCCCCCAGGTGAATGCTGTAAAAATAAATAAATAAAAAATGTTCCAAAACAACCAATTTTTTGGTCACCTTGCCTCATAAAGTATCACCGAGCAACAATGATTTTGCTACTGAGAGAAAAATATGTGATTTATACTAAAATGAGTGCGCCGATTCCAAATATGAACTTTTCTATATGACACGTATAGATTTTAACCCCTTAAGGACCCTGGTATTTTCCATTTTTGCGTTTTTGTTTTTCACTTCCCGCCTTACCATAGTACTAACTTTTTTAGTTTTCCATTTACATAGCCTTATGAGGAAAAAAATTCCAAATGGGGTAGAATTGGGAAAAAATGCAATTCTGATTAAGGTTTTTATTTATTATTTTTTTTTACACTGTACACTATGTGGTAAAATGTACCTGTTATCTTCATTCTCCAGGTCAGTATGATTACAACAATACCACACTTTTTTCTAAAAACCTTTGAGGAATTATTTTTATTTTTTTAGAACCATATTCTGACCCCAATAACTTTTTTGTAGTTATGTATACGGAGCTGTGTGAGAGCTCATCTTTTGCAGGACGATCAGTTCTTTTCAGTGATACCAATTTGAAGTGTGTGCAACGTTTTGATCACTTTTTATAAAATATTGGGTAGTTGAAGTGAGAAAAAAATGGCAAGTTGGCTGTTTATATATTTTTTCCCGTTACGCCATTTTCCGTATGCCAGTAATATTGTTATATTTTAATAGTATGGGCATTTTAGCAGGTAGCGATACCCATGATGTTTATTTTTTTATTGTTTAAGTATTTTTATTTTAAGGAAAGGAATAAAAAAACTTTTTTTTATTTCTTTTATATTTGCAAAACCTTTTTTTAACTTTTTTTTTTAAGTCACTTTGGATGACAATAACTGGCAATCATTAGATTGCCTATTGTGTTCATTGATGTCTATGTAGACACAATTAAACACTTAATTTGCACTATACCAATACAATGATGCCAGCTAGTGGCCTGTATTGGTATAGTCATCTAATAGGCACCGAAGCCTGCTTGAGGCTTCAGCCTATTAGATCAATGTAACAGGTTTCCTGATCTCAGACCTGGAATGCTGTTACCAGAGCGGAAGTGTGCGACTACCGCTTCCGGACTGAGCAGATGCCGGGGTTACATTTGACCACGGCATCTGAAAGTGAAAATGTATGTGATCAGCCTTATGGCTGATCGCATACATGTGCCGTGGGTCTCTGCTATTTAAAATAGCAGAAACCCGGCGGCTATGGAGCCTGCTGCACGTGCGAACAGGCACCATGTTTGGGGACCGGACTTCCGCCATACATGTACGGCAAAGTTCTTAAAGGGTTAAGTTATACATGCAAAGCCTATTCATTTATAATATTAATGCATTATATTGGAGATATTCCAATGGACATGTCCAGACCTGTTCAGACGCACTGAGGCTGATGTCAGCAGTAAGTATATAAGGCAAGCTGGACAGACTTTGATAGTGATCTGTTAGGCCTCTTTCACACTACCGTATGGCTACTTCAGTGTTTTGCAGTCCGTTTTTCACTGATCCGTTGTGTTTCAGTTTTGGCTCCGTTTTACCGTTCCGTTTTTCCGTATGGCATATACAGTATACAGTAATTACATAGAACAAATTGGGCTGGGCATAACATTTTCAATAAATAGTTACGCAAAAAACGGAACGGATACGGAAGACATACGGATGCATTTCCGTATGCATTCAGTTTTTTTTGCGGACCCATTGATTTTAATGGAGCCACGGAATATGATTTGCAGGCAATAATAGGACATGTTCTATCTTTCAACAGAACAGAAATACGGAAAAGGCATGCATACGGAGTATATTCAGTTTTTTTTGCGGACCCATTGAAATGAACGCAAAAAACGGCCCGCAAAACGGAAAAAAAAACGGAAGTGTGAAAGAGGCCTTATAGTGCTATCAGTTTTGAAATTTAAGATGGATAAACGCAAATGTGTTAACAATCCAGAATTTCTGCTACATATGTGGAAAATACACTACTTATGATCAGCGTAGAATCTGTCTTGCAGCTTGGGATGCATTTGTGCTAGTAGTGCAGACCTTCCTTGGGAATAGACGAGCTGCAAACTATGCTGTATTAGTAGACAACATTCTTACAGCATATGAACAACTTGGCTGCCGAATGTCATTGAAAGTGCATTTCTTACATTCCCATCTTGACTTTTTCCCACCCAATTTGGGACACGTAAGTGACAAACATGGAGAGCGGTTCCATAAAGATATTTCTACAATGGAGAACAGGTATCAAGGCCGCTGGAATCCCAACATGATGGGGGACTACAGCTGGTTTTTGCAACAGGAAAATATGACTGTTTAAAAATGCAAAAGCAGATGCCTGAAGCACTTTTAACAGTACTGGGCCTTGCTCAAGTAAGACTTTTAAACTGAAAAACTAGACTTTTTGAAATGTTGTTACTCCATTACATTTTCATACACTGTTTACTACGCAAACTTTGATGTAGATCAGGTAATTGTCGGAGTAAGGCCTCTTTCACACTACCGTATGGCTATTTAATTGTTTTGCGGTCCGTTTTTCACGGGTCCGTTGTTCCGTTTTTTGTTTCCGTTGTGTTTCCATTCAGTTTTTCCGTATGGCATATACAGTATACAGTAATTTCATAGAAAAAATTGGGCTGGGCATAACATTTTCAATAGATGGTTCCGCAAAAACGGAACGGATACGGAAGACATACGGATGCATTTCCGTATGTGTTCATTTTTTTGGACGGACCCATTGACTTGAATGGAGCCACGGAACGTGATTTGCGGGCAATAATAGAACATGTTCTATCTTTCAACGGAACGGAAATACGGAAACGGAATGCATACGGAGTACATTCCTTTTATTTTGCGGAACCATTGAAATGAATGGTTCCGTATACGGACGGTATATGGAACGCAAAAAACGGCCCGCAAAACGAAAAATAAACGGTAGTGTGAAAGAGGCCTAAAACTCGTTCTGTTCAAAATTATTCAATTCTTTCCAAGTGCTTAATTCATTTAGGCATACTTATGCATAGCAAAATTTTGTGACGTGTTACAACAATTCTGACTTCGGATTTGTAATCTGCACACTTGATTTAGTATAGGACAAATGGTTTTTGCCCAGTAGCAGATGAAAAGTTTTTTGTTTTTTTTGTTGCGTGGTCTTATGAATGGTACTAATAAAAATGTCAACTCTTTCTGCAAAAAACAAGTTCCTGCACAAGACAATCGGCAGAAAAATAAAAAAAATAAGGCGTTCATAAAACATTTTTAAAAAAAAAATACTTTATTATGTAAAACAGATATTATGTATCTTTGATATCACTGCACCCGTAACAACCTGCTCTATAAAATAGCACATCATTTACCCTATTAGATGAATCTTGTAAAAAATAAAAAATAAAAATGGTGCCAAAACAAAAAGATTTTGGTTACCTTGCCTCACAAAAAATGTAGTATAGAACAATTAAAAATCACATGTACCCCAAAACAGTACCAATAAAACTGAGCAATTAAAAATCAGATGTACCCTAAAACAGCTTTAAAATAAGACCAAGATTGAAATTCTGACCACAATATATCATGAGTTAGAGCACTTAGAAAACGGTCCCAGTAAAAACTGCATATACCTCCAGCTTTCATTCCCAACCCAAATTGTAAGGCCTCTTTCACACGAGCGTGGCGTGTGAGGGCCCGATAAGATGCGGGTGCGTTGCGGTAAAATGCACGATTTTTCCACGCAAGTGCAAAGCATTTTAATGCGTTTTGCACGCACGTGAGAAAAATCGCCATGTTTGGTACCCAGACCCAAACCCGGACTTCATCACTGAAGTTCAGGTTTGGGTTAGGTGTTGTGTAGATTTTATTTTCCCTTATAACATGGTTATAAGGGAAAATAATAGCATTCTTAATACAGAATACACAGTAAATTAGGGATGGAGGGGTTAAAAAAAGTTAACTTACCTGCTCCATAGCTGGTCTCTGTTCTATCTTCAGGACCTGGCAAAAGACCTGTGGTGACGTCACTGTGCTCATCACATGGTCCAATCACACGGTTCATTGCCACGGTGAGGGACCATGTGATTGGACCATGTGATGTGACGTCACCACAGGTCCTTAGCCGGCTGCTCTACATTACAGAAGAAGACAGAGATCCGCAACTACACAATCAAGTGGACTCGGTGAGTTAATTTTTTTTTATTTTTAACCCCTCCATCACTATTTTACTTTGCATTCTGTATTCAGAATGCTATTATTTTCTCTTATAACCATGTTATAAGGGAAAATAATACAGACCAGGTCCCCAGCCCAATCATCACCTAGCAACCATGCGTGAAAATCGCACCGCGTCCACACTTGCTTGCGGCCCCATTCACTTCTATGGTGCCTGCATTGCGTGAAAAACTCAGAATATAGAGCATGCTGTGATTTTCACGCAATGCACAAGTGATGCGTGAAAATCACAGCTCATGTGCGCAGCCCCATAGAAATGAATGGGTCCGGATTCAGTGCGGGTGCAATGCGTTCCCATCACGCATTGCACCCGCGTGGAATACTCGCCCGTGTGAAAGGGGCCTAAGTGTTCTAACTCACAATTTATCATGGCTAGAGCCTCGATCTTAGTATTGGCATGAATCACAGCCCGAGATATGCCAGCAGAAAGGAGGCCACCATGCCTTGAGCCATCTAACATGTCAGCCAATGTGGATGAGGAGGGGGGGCAGTGGGGGAGTTCTGACAGGCTGCTTAGAGGAGAGATAACCACAGAGCTTTCTCTTTTCTCTGTGTAAGGGCTTGTTCACACGAACATATTTTGCATTCCGCATACGGACTGTTTTATGCGTTCCGCATACGAATGGGTCCGCAAAAGATGCGCACTCTGTGTGCTGTCCGCATCCATTGCTATGTTCCGTGGCCCTGCAAAAATTATGAATCCTGTCATTATGAGTCCTGTCTTGTTCTTGTCTGTTTTGCGGACAAAAATAGGCATTTCTATAATGGGTCTCCTGTTCCGTTCCGCAAATTGCGGAAGGCACATGGGTGGCATCCATTTTTTGCGCATCCACAATTTGCGGACTGCAAAAAACAGCACGGTCGTGTGAACAAGCCCTTACTGTAAATGTCCCCAGGAGAAAGATAACATTGACATTTGTGTATGTTATCTACCTCTCTCCCCTATCATACTAAGCATACTTTCTCACTGATTGTGACTTATGAGAGAGGTCTTTTTTTTTTTTTTTTTACCAGAAAAGGATTGTGATGATGATCATTTTATAAAGCCATGACCCAGACAATTACCAGCGTCCAGATCACAGCTCCCAAGTTGCACCAACCACACCCCAAACACATACATCAATAAACTTTACATTTTACACTGCCCCTATCCCGCCTGTACACGGTCTATAGAGTAAAATACAGACTACTTCTCTAGCATTACCCATTACATCCTGCAGTAACAGTGATAACGATTATTACTACAGAGGAATCTCTAATATATCTCTGACAGATTGAAAAGATTTTCATCAGTCAGAAAATACATTTCACTCACTGACTGTGATTATAAATGATCATTTTCAATTACCATATATTAATATATTTTTTAAACAGTATTGTTGAGGGGTGTTTTACTGTGATTTTTTTTTTCTTCCATATTATGGATGCAACACCCAGACCTCCTGTGGTTCATCAGAACTAGAGGTATAACACTGTAAGGCCTCATGCACACAACGGTATGTATTTTGCAGTCCGCAAAAAACGGATCCGCAAAAATTACAGATGATGTCCGTGTGCATTCCGTATTTTGCATGTCCTATTCTTGTCCATTTTGCGGACAAGGATAGGCATTTCTACAAAGAAAAAAGGGCGGCTTCCGTTTTTTGCCGATCCGCAGTTTGTGGACCGCAAAAAATTGAACGGTAGTGTGCATGAGACCTAAGGAGGACATTTTAGTCTTTGAACTTTAGTTCAACTTTTGTTAATAATCATTTATTTAAACCTGCATGAAGGTGGTTGTGTGTATTATTAGGTTATATTTTTATACACAGTGGGGGTCATTTATCAAACTGGTGTAAGACAGAACTGGCTTAGTTGTCCATAGCAACCAATCAGATTCAACCTTACATTTTCCAAAGGAGCTGTCAAAAATGGGCAACTAAGCCAGTTCTACTTTACACCAGTATGATAAATCTCCCTCCATATATTTTGCGTTCTCAGAAAATGTAAAGTATACATTTTAAAGACATATGCAGATGATGACCATATCATACATCAGGGGTGTTGCTAGGATCTCAAAATATCTGGGGCTTGAGCCCCAGTGCATATGATCCAATTCTGTAACTCGCTCCCCACTCCCACACTGTCAAGCACTGAAGACACTTTACTTGCTGTATGGTCACTAGGACACATACAGAACTATACAGCAGATACCTGTAACATCCAGTGCTTTACAGGCAACGTCTTCTCTGATGTAGACCTTCTCTTTCATCTTCTCCATTCAGCCCAGGCAATGTCTTTCAGCAATGTCTCTGTAGAGTTTGACACACACATCAGGTTACACAGACGTTCAGCACTTTTCTATCATTATCCTTCCGACCCTGGTGCCACAACATTGTCATCCTGCTGCTAACTCCAATACTGTACCCTCTGTGCTCCCCAATGCCCCCAAACACTATACTGCTGAAATTATACTGCTATACAGATTAGTCCCCCTATAGAAATATAAAAGTCTCACCAATCCCAATAATTCCCACTGTGCACTCATTAGTAACAGTGCCCTCAATAATGATAATACTCCCCAAGTGAGCCCATTAATAGTTCTCCTATATTGTGGTAAATATTAAAGCCCACCATAGTGCACCCAGTAGTAATAAGGCAACTCTTTAGCACCTCTATAGAGCTTCCTCCTTGTAGTTCTCCAGACCTTACAGTTCCCTCTGTAGTGCCCACATTCCCTTTTTTCCCCTTTATAATCTTTATTATATTTTTTTTACATCATACAAAATGTATTATAACAAACATTTAATTGCATAACATTGTATAACCCCCACACCCAATTTCCTTATTTGCTGTCTGCTCTCAAAAAAAAACAAAAAAAAACTGCTCTCTCTCAATCCCTGCCTCCCAAACCAGAGAAGAATTTCCCCTGGTAAATATTAAGAAAAAAAAAATAGATTTGTTAAATTATGGCAGAAATGAGTATTACAGTGATTTTCTCGGAGATGATGGGCATCTCCGAGAAAATCACTGTAATACCCATTTCTGCCATAATTTAACAAATCTATTTTTTTTTTCTTAATATTTACCAGGTGAAGTTCTAGTAAGCCTCTCCCATTCCCTAACCATGGGAACAGCACTACCGCCCCAACACATTTCCTTGCTTGAAAAAGGAGTTTGGATGTTATTTCTTAGTGTGTTGGGGGGGTGTCTGTTTTATCCATCACCCCCAATACACATATCTCAAATTTACTGGGGACTTTAAACCGGTATTGCTCTATTCTGTCCTTAACCTTTCTCCAGAACTCTTGAGTCTTTATATATGTCCAGAGTATATGGACATCATCCACCCCTACCTCCCCACATTTTAAACAACTAAACACTTTAGGTTTATAATACTTTCATTAGTATCTTAGGAGAGTAGTAGAGACGATATAATATATTAAATTGGGTAATCCTTAAGGAAAAGTTCTTTGAAACCCTATTTTTTTTTCCTGTATTGCCAATTCCCAGAGCTCTTCTTGCTGGGGGTTTATGACATCTCGCCATTTGTGCATTAAGCTAGTAACTGCTTTTTTCTTAGTCTTTTGAGGTAACAGACATTCGTATAGTTTAGAAATTAGTTCCCCCCCTGCCGTTAGTTTAGAAATATCAAGTAACGGCTGCGGAAGGGTATCAATTTGAGTAGTTTTACCTAGCAACGTTCATAATGCACATTTTAGTTGTAGATAAAAAAAAATCTCAATTCTATTTTGCCCAGTTCATACTCCTTTTTGAGGTCTTCATATGCTATTATATCCCCCTGTCTCCATATCTGACCCAATTTGTAAACTCTGTTTCCACTAGATTTTCTGTTCGATTAACTTCAATTCTGTAAAGTGGGTGTTTCCCCACAATATGGTGTCAACATGGGGTCCAATCTGGTTCCACAGTTCTCTTGCTTGCTTCCAAACCGTATCCATCAGCTCAAAGAGCGGTATCTTACTACAGCCCTGTTGTCCCAAAATCCCAGCTTCTATTAATTGAAATATAGTACAATTATCTAGCCTTTCATTTAGTCCTACAATCATGGACTTATATCTTTGCGTATTATTCCACATTATCATATTTTTTATATGGCCGGAAATAAAATAAAGTTCCACATCTGGAACTGAAAATCCGCCCTCCCTCTCATGGATACACAATATTTGTGCTTTTATCCTTGGTTTTTTCCCTCGCCATATCAAATCCATTAAGAGGCTAGTTATTTTAAATATTTTTGGGGGGATTGTTATCGGTGAGTTCCACAAAACACAGTTAAGGGATGGTAGCAAACACATTTTCACCAAGGAGATACGACCTGCCATCGAAACATTTAGTCTTTTCCATACATCAATTTTTTTCTCAATTTCCTGTATTTTGGGGGTCACATTCAATTGGAATTATTGGAGTTATTTGAATACCTAGATATTTAATGGGTTCATTGAACTTCTTTATTTCCAGTGCTCCTGGGATAAAATTGTTCAGAGGATCAATCGGGACACAGGCTGATTTAGACCAATTTATCTTAAGCCCGGAATATTTGCCATATTGGTTAAACACCTGAAAGATCTTGACCAATGATCTATGTGAACCTACAAACAGCATAATGTCATCCGCATATATGGCAATTTTTTCCTCGTACTCACCGAACCTGAACCCCTCAATTGCTTCATCTTGCCTTATCATATCGGCTAACGGTTCCATGGCTATAGCAAAAAGCAAAGGGGAAAGGGGGCATCCCTGTCTAACCCCCCCTGCGAATATGTATACTATCAGAATATTCCCCATTTAATATCACTTTTGCTGAAATTTCCGTATATATCAGGTTTACCCATGATATAAAGTTGTTACCAAATCCCATCTTCAGTGTTGCAATCAAAAAAGACCATTCTATAGTATCAAACGCCTTTGAGGCATCTATGGTAACAATCAATCGTTCGCCGCAATTTACAGGCTCAAGCTGAGTGTTCACAAAGTAGCGCATGACATTATCAGTTGTAGTTTTGCCTGACATAAATCCCATCTGATCCTCATGAATAAGCCCCGAGATCACACTCCTAAGTCTAGTTGCCAGAATCTTAGCCAATATTTTATTGTCAGTGTTAATTAACGAAATGGGACGATATGAGTCCATAAGGGTTGGATCTTTTCCAGGTTTCTAAAATCAATGTAATTAGTGCTTCTCTCAATGAGTCTGGCAGTTTCCCTACCTTTCTGGAATCTTCCCACATTGTCAATAGTTTCGGGATTAATAGTTCTTTATATTGAGCATAGACTTCAAACGGATACCATCTATTCCAGGGGCCTTATTTTTTGTAACTCTAGATAGTATTTTATCCACTTCCAGGGCATTCCAGAGTCACACTTTGATCTGTTGTTAACGTAGAGATAGTAATTGTCTCCAAAAACTATTGCGCCAAATTCTTATTTGTCTTGCTGTTATATATGTCTTCAAAGTATTCTTTGAGCAGTTCTATTTTAGCCGCTTGTTCAATAATTTTGTGTCCTGATTTATCTAATAGACAATGTATATAATTGTATTTGAGTCGCTACCAAGGCCGCTAGCTTTTTACCCGGTATATGAGCATAAATATAATTGTCCCTCACATAATTTTCTTTTTGTTGTTCCGCCATTAGGAGCCGCTCATCTTCCAGTTTGGAAACTTTCTCTATCCACTCTTCATAATTTTTATCTATAGGGTTTTCAATGTATTTTTTTTTCATATTTTCCCGCCTCTTGTTGCAAGTCCATTTTTTTTTTCCATATCCCTTTCTTATATATTGCCATGTATTTTATAAAAATCCCTCTTATATAGGCCTTTGGGGCCTCCCATATTGTATTAATTGCCGCTGAATCTTCATTCATATAAAGAAACTCCACTTTCTCTTTTAAAATCTTGTGTATCCCCATTATATTTATTCACCCTATGTTTATGTGCATCCTTCTTGTATTCCTTTTTGGTGTTTTTATATTTATAATAATTGGATTGTGATCCGAAATCCTGCGCTGTCCATATTTAACCTGTAAAAATGTGAGCATCGCCTGCCCTACATCTATTTTACTATCCATAATATTATTAAAGTCAGTTAAGTTTAGTTAAATAACTAAAAGTGATTTATCCCCTACCTTAAGCACAAAATCATGGGTTTTTAATAGGACATTTATTTTAAAAGGTGGCGGTATATAACTATTTGCTATTATCCATGGTCTTCCTTCCAATAAACAGTCAATCAGAATATATCGACCCTCCTCAACTATAACTGTTTTCCCTATTTTAATATCTATATCACGGTGTATTAAAATACTCACGCCTCTAGCATATGATGAGTAGACCGAGTGAAAAGATTGCTGTATCCACGGTCTAAACAACCTATTTATCGTTTAATTTATCAAATGTGTCTCTTGTAAACAAACTATAGCAGGTAGAGATCTGTGTATTGCATCAAAAACTGCCACCCTCTTTATTTCCCTGCTCAAACCCCTAATATTCCAAGAGATTATTCTCATAGAGACCTATTTTTTTTGTCTACCCACTCCTCAAATATAGCTGAGAACCCCCGAGAGGAAGGGAAGAGAAAAGGCAGGGAAAGAGAAAAAACAAACAAAAAAAAAACTGCAGCACAGCGAAATAGCTACCTTACCCACCCCCACTCCCTTCTGAATGAGCCAGGTTAACATCAGTCCTGTCCGTCCTGGTTCTCTCTCTTAGCATTTCCCCCTCCCCGCCAGCCCCCATCCCAAGTACCCCTCAACACCTTATGTTTTCTTTTAATCCATAATTGTACCGCTTCCACTTTATCAAAAACCCAATTCTTGCTTTCCCATTCGATCCTCAATTTAGCCGGGAACATCATCGAACATTTCTCATTATTTGAACGCAATTTTTTTTTCACATCAATGAAAGAACTTCTTTCCTTTATCGTTTCTTTTGCATAATCCGAAAATAGCATTACTATTGCGCCCAAGTATTCTAGTTTCCCTTCTTTCCTTGACCTGCGCAATATCTCCTCTTTATCCCTAAACGATAGCAAACTAAAAAGTATAGGTCTTGGTCTCGTTCCAGGTGGAGGCAGCTTTGACGGTAGCCTATAAGCTCGGTCCACAAAGTTTTTGTAATCGAGATGTCCTGGCCCAGTTATTCCATCAGCCAAGTTTGTATAAAAGCGCAGAGGTCTTGTCCCTCCGCGCCCTCTGGGATTCCAACGCATCTCAGATTAGACCTTCTAATTCTATTTTCTAGCTCCAATAGTTCCCTATTTTCCTCTTTTAAGGAATTTTTTTCTTTAATCATTGTCTGCAGAAGGTCCTAAGAGTCAGATGATTTTTTCTCTATTTCTGTCAACCTTTCTTTATATTTTTGCACATCCGCTCTGAGGAACCCCACAGACTCCCTAATATTTCCAGTCTGGAGAGAGAGATCCTGTATTGCCAAACTGCATTTTTTTATTCCTTGAAATATATCTTGCAGGCTAGGGACCTGCTCCTCCTTTGTTGAGGCATTTTCCTCCAGCTCCCTCAACTGTTTACTGGCATTCTCCCCAGACTGGAAACACACCTCAGGATGTTTTCAATCTAGAATTTTCCTCTATAATAGACTCACCCTCGTGTCCTAAAAACACATCCTCCTTTTTTTTTTTTGAGGGACTAATCTGTCCGCGCATGTTGGTCAGGAGTAATTGCTTGAATCTTTCAGATTTTTTTTTACATTGGGGAAATTGAGGTATTAAACTCCACTTGTGCCTTGCCCTTTTTTCCCGCCCCCTATCTGACCATCTCTGGATTTTCCCTTACTGTCCACGCTTTTACCCCCTTCCTCCATCCACCTCTCCTTAACAACCTCCCAGTATCTACCAAATAAACCGTCAAAGAATGAGGGTCAGCATACAGGCCCAAAAAACAGCAATAGGTCAAAACAAATATTCATATACATAATTATAAATAATTCACTGGTTCCACTAATTCATATGTCCATAAGTCCGCTAGTATTCCTTCTCCAGCTTTTTATACTGTCAAGTGCACACACCAGCATAAAAAGCTACACGTTGACGCAGGCAACAACATGCAAGGCAACCATGTCACGGCACACACCACAAAGGCCGTGACACTGCCCCTGCATGCTGAAACAGCAACACGTTGCCACAGGCAGTAGCAAGCATGGCATAAGTGTCACAGCGCACACCAAAGGCCGTGACAATACGTCTCACCTCGTCTTTGGGAGGGGGGGGGGGGAGATGGAAGCGCTGGCACACCGCCCAATCACTGAAATTCGCCTTTTATCTCAGCGTTACAGCCGGCTCCAGTTCACGTTGCTGTAGACTCGGAAGAGCAGGGCAGCAAGATGGTGCAGCGAGGGGCAGGTCAACAGTGTAACAGCTTACGGCATGTCCAGGCTACAAGCAGGAGAGGGGATCGAGCAGCGGTGCACGCAGCATCAACAGGACATCACCTCACATTGGGCTAGGAGCTCCACGACCGGAAGGGAGGTGCATGCGTCACCTACGTACGCCCGCCCACATGCTTTCTGTAGTGCCCACATTCCTTAAACTGCCCCCTGTAGTGCCTCCAGACCTTCTAGTGCCCCAAACCTTCTAGTAACTCCTTGTCATGCCCACAATCCTTATTGTGCCCCACTAAACTGACCCCATAGTGCCCCTAAACCTTATAGTACCTCCCTGTGGTGCCCACAATGTACTGTCCTCAGTCCTTAAACTGCTCCTTGTCGTTCCCATAGTCCTTATAGTGCCCCTGTAGTGCCAACAGTCCTTTTAGTGCCCTCCCGTAGTGCCCACAGTCCTTAATCTGACATAATCTCAGACCTCAGATCAGACCCCCCAAATCAGACCCCCAAGCTACATCAGCCTTATGTCAGACCCTCCATCAGCCTCAGATCATACCCTCCATCGGCCTCAGATCAGACCCTCCATCAGACCTCAGATTAGACCCCCGTTAGACCTCAGATCAAATCCCTTCAGACCCCCGAGAAGCCCAGAAGAATACCAGGGAGCGGTGAGTAGAGCCAGCAATGTGCTTCCCTCACTGCTAACTGTCCCTCCTGCATTATGACGACCACTTCCATTATGGAAGTGGTCATTAGCATTCGGACTATAAAACACAATCCCATGCGTCCTTATATGTTCAGTGGGCAGTACATTCGGAGCCTGGTACAAAAGATCTGGGGACCATGTTTTAATGAATGTTTTAATCTAGCGATGCCATGTATTACATGGCCTCTGTTTCAGTGTTTTTAAGAGTACAAGCTATGGCTGATACACTCACCTAAAGAATTACTAGGAACACCATACTAATACGGTGGTGGACCCCCTTTTGCCTTCAGAACTGCCTTAATTCTACGTGGCATTGATTCAACAAGGTGCTGATAGCATTCTTTAGAAATGTTGGCCCATATTGATAGGATAGCATCTTGCAGTTGATGGAGATTTGAGGGATGCACATCCAGGGCACAAAGCTCCCGTTCCACCACATCCCAAAGATGCTCTATTGGGTTGAGATCTGGTGACTGTGGGGACCATTTTAGTACAGTGAACTCATTGTCATGTTCAAGAAACCATTTTTCAAGTCTTCAACAGTCCAATTTTGGTGCGCTCGTGCAAATTGTAGCCTCTTTTTCCTATTTGTAGTGGAGATGAGTGGTACCCGGTTGGGTCTTCTGCTGTTGTAGCCCATCCGCCTCAAGGTTGTGCGTGTTGTGGCTTCACAAATGCTTTGCTTCATACCTCGGTTGCAACGAGTGGTTATTTTAGTCAACGTTGCTCTTCTATCAGCTTGAATAAGTCGGCCCATTTTCCTCTGACCTCTAGCATCAACAAGGCATTTTCGCCCACAGGACTGCCGCATACTGGATGTTTTTCCCTTTTCACACCATTCTTTGTAAACCTTAGAAATGTTTGTGCATGAAAATCCCAGTAACTGAGCAGATTGTGAAACCTTTCTTTCCCATTCTGACATTCAGTTTGGAGTTCAGGAGATTGTCTTGACCAGGACCACAACCCTACATGCATTGAAGCAACTGCCATGTGATTGGTTGACTAGATAATCGCATTAATGAGAAATAGAACAGGTGTTCCTAATAATTCTTTAGGTGAGTGTATATGCAATTATGGTACATATAAGATTTGCACACCTTAGTACGAATATTACATTTACATTGCTTTTATGTCTAAAAGTCTGCCTGGATGTATGTTTTAGGTGCAAATTTTTTTTAGGCATTGTGGGAGATTAGTTCGTGGGGGATCACCTTTTTCTGAACAGACAGTCCGTAAGCAGACAGTTTCCTTGAAAATCTGGCTTGTTGCCAGGTTTATTTAGGCACAAAGGTTTGCACAGCAGAAAACAAACAAAACATAAAGCAAATCCTTGCCGTCCGGCGCTAAGCTATACAGTCGTGTCCTGACTATACGGTGTGGGGCTGCTCCCCAACATCCACAACACAAATGGTAAAGCAAACCTTTTGTTTTTCCCGCATCCAAATATAGCTCTCTCTTCAGCAACACAAGTTACAGTCCTGAGACTCAGCACATGAGAGACCTGTTGTGCTCTCTTCCTGTTTATTTAAAGTCCACCTGGAGGTGAACTCCAGTGGACCATAATCTCTGGACCAGAACCAAGCCTGCCACAGAAGCTGGAAAAACCCGGGCCGGATTCCGGTTCAGTCCCTGACAACAGAGCGCATGCGAGGTGAAACATACCTATCATCCACCACCTCACCTCGCATACCGTCACAGCATTTTTAAAAATATTTCCTGTTTGTCACAAAGTTACATGAAGGTGGAATCGGTTGTCAACCATCCCCCAGGGCAACAGCAATTATTGAGTTGTCTTCAGGAAATTGTTTTGGGAGTGCACATACTTTTCAAAGATCTGGCTATCAGTGGTACAAAATGACCAAACACCCCTGCTGGGAAAAGGGTTAAACATAATTGCTATAGTTATAGCTGAAAAGGTACAAAATATGAATATCTTATGTTATTTATTCTGCACAGTTAATGCTATGAACAAAACAAAAAAAAAAACATAATAAACATATAGTGCAAAAATTGCAGTTTTTTAGTCACCTCCTCAGATAAAATTGAATAAAAATTATTAAAAGTCATAAATGGTATCAATAAATCTATAGCTCACCCTGCAGAAAGCAAGCCCACAACACTGTCAACCATTTGAAAAAAAAAATCATGGGTCTGAAAGTATGATGATACTAAAACCATAATTGTACCGACCTGCAAAAGTGCAGAATAAAACATGCATGGGTTCATTTATTAAGACCGTCATTTTAGACGCCGGTCTTAATAATCCTGCGCTGGCGCTTGATGAACCCAAGTTAGGCCTCTTTCACAATAGCGTGTGAGACCCGTTGCCGTATTGCGGCCCGCAAAATGTTGGCTGCAATACACGAGCACAGTCCACGGGGCAGCCGCAGAGGATCGCGGACCTATTCACTTGAATGGGTCCGCGATCTGGCCGTTTCGCAAAAAGATAGGACATGTTCTAACTTTTTACGGAACGGAAGTACGGGACGAAACTCCACGGAAGCACTCCATAGTGCTTCAGTAGGGTTCCGTTCTGTGGTTCCATTCCGCACCACTCTGCATCTCCGGATGTGCGGACTCATTCAAGTGAATGGGTCCGCATCCATGATGCGGAATGCCCACGGAACGGCACCCGTGTATTGCGGATCTGCAAATGCTGTCTGCAATACGGCAACAGGGGGCGCACCACGCCAGTGTGAAAGAGGCCTTATGTAGAGGCACAGGCTACTACATAACTTAGGCACTGGCTGTGTGACTTGCTTAAATCTATGCCAGCTCCCTTGATGGGGTAGATTTAAGTCATTTTCTATACCAAAAACAGGTGCAGAAAATGATAAATGAAACAGGCCAGCCAACCCGTCCCCTTTTTCCACCACCTTGGAAAAGTGGGATGAGCAGGGAAAATTCGCATATTTGCCCGCAAATCCCCTTTGCGATCCAATCTGTGACAAAAGTACGCCAAAAAGTGGCATACCTCTCATCATAAATGACCCCTGTAGTTTTTACCATATAATAAAGGCAAACAAAACGCCCATCCCCCCCAAAGAAAAAAAAAAAAAAAAAAGGTTGGTCCATCTCAAACATTTGTGGCATATCACTAGGATATGCCTCCAATATCAGATAGCTATTGGTCCCACTTCTGGGACCCGCAAAGCAAAAGAGAGCACAGTGCCCAGGCACGGTCACCTCTACACTCGCCTCTATAGGAGTTCTGGTAGTAAAGTCAATGCTCGACTATTTTCCGCACTCCCATAGAAGTGAATGGAGGGTGGACCAGCTTGCAGTAAGCTAGGTGTGTGTCCCAGAGGTTTAACCTGCACCTATCTGAAATTGGTGGCATATCATAGTGATACTGTATGCCACCAATGTGTGAGATGGGCAACCCCTTTAAGGCCCCATTTGGCACAGTTTTCCAGTAAAACTATGCCAAATTATATATGGTGTAAACTTAGATTAGACAGAATTTGTGGCACACAGAGAAAATTCTAGCATAAATCTAGGGCAGGATTTGCAACTTTCAAATTTACAAAGGTCCATGGACCTTTATAAATTTGCATGCAACAGAATAGTAAATTTGTTTATCAAGAATGTGAATTGTATTCTTAGACAGTGTAAAGTATGGCACTATTAGTAAATCTGCCTCAGTGTCTGTAATTACAGTGAAATCTTTTTTTGTAAAAGACAAAAAAAAAAAAAAAAAAGTGAATGCCCCTTTGTCGATATCTGTTGCCCAACAGTTTATCATAATGTACGTCAGAAATAAGTGCAAGTCTACACCTGTTCATTGCAGGCATAAATTTGCTTTTCTGGTTCATGGGCACCCCACAGCAGCATCAAATTTAGGCCTCTTTCACACTACCGTTTCTTTTTTCCGTTTTGCGGTCCGTTTTTTGCGTTCTGTATACGGTCCGTATACGGAACCATTAATTTCAATGGTTCCGCAAAAAAAACGGAATGAGTTCCGTATGCATTCCGTATTTCCGTTTTTCCGTTCCGTTGAAAGATAGAACATGTCCTATTATTGCCCGCAAATCACGGTCCGTGGCTCCATTCAAGTCAATGGCTCCGCAAAAAAAACGGAACACATGCGGAAATGCATCCGTATGTCTTCCGTTTCCGTTCCGTTTTTTCTGAACCATCTATTGAAAATGTTATGCCCAGCCCAATTTTTTCTATGTAATTACTGTATACTGTATATGCCATACGGAAAAACGGAACGGAACAACGGAACGGAAACGGAACCACAACGGAAGCAAAAAAATGGAACAACGGATCCGTGAAAAACGGACCGCAAAACACTGAAATGGACATACTGTAGTGTGAAAGAGGCCTTAATCTGATTAGAGGAATGGCACATAGTGATCCCTTCTGTACTACAAGTGAAAATGGACGTCACAGCCCAGGCGTAGGGTGGCAAATAGTATCTACATAAACCATAAGAAGGCATTTGCACGACATTGGTCTATGAGCCAGAAGACCAACCACAGGTGTCTCATTGACCTCACACCACCACTTTCAAAGGCTATCATGGTGCACATCAAGGCTGCAATGGAGATCTGCCCTCTTCTGTGATAAATTCCACTTTTATTATGGATGCAGTGATAGGCAATGAAATGAAAGGCCTTCAAGGGGGAAGTTCACAAAGATCCTTCTTCCAGGATTATAGTTTTGGGAAGCATAATGTATGGTAGCCATATCCCCTGTTCATTTCAGGTACATTAACAGCTCGGCATTACATTGATTTTTGTCATGGAAATAGTGGTATGGCCATTTCTTCAAAGTGTCTCAGGAGTCGTCTTCTAACAGGTTAACTCCAGGCTGTATGTTGCTCATACTATTGTGAGCAGCCTCTGCGTCCTAAACGTGCTGCCGTTGCATGGAGCAACTTGTCTCTCATTAATCACATCTGGGATATCATTTTTGCGTGCCCAAGTGAATTCAGTGTGGCAGAACATTCCACAGACAACCATTAAGGCTAGGTTCACACCTGAGCGTTATGAAAGGAGCGCTCTGTATGCACGATTGTACCGGCGTTTGCAATCGCACATACAGAGACAAGCGAACGCCCATTGTCATGCGTTTCCGAAAGTCTATGTACGGGAACGCGCGACAAGACGCCCCAAAGAAGCTCATGTACTTCTTGGGGCGTCGGACGTTTTACAGCGCGATCGTACGCGCTGTAAAACGCCCAGGTGAGAACCATTCCCATAGGGAAACATTGGTTTCTCTTTGTTGAGCGTTTTACAGCGCGTAGGAACACGCTGTAAAACGCTCAGGTGTGAACCCAGCCTAATAACCTCATTGATAGCATGCCAAGACATGCAAGTTTGTGTATTTCTGCTCATGGCGCTCATACTTGATACAGAATGAATCAAGATTCTTTTAATGTTTTGTTTAAATTTTTTTTATCATTTTTTTATTATTATCTATCCATCTATCGATGCTGTGATTTCCAGAATTCCAGACAAGAAAAAAAAAAAAGACAAGAGAAAAGAACATGAGTTTTAAGAGACGTCAGATTGTCATATACTAATATTCTGGCAAATTGGGGCACTTTTAATTTGGGTAGAATCTATTCAGACACAAATCAATATTTGACAGATTTGTTAGAATCGGACGCTAAACAAATTTCAAGAAACTTGACCATGTTTAGTATGGAGGTATTTTCCCCTCCAAGCATTACTTCTAGAGGGTAATAATGTACAGACCCAACAGGTCTCGTGCACTTTAGAAAAATTTAACTGAGTATTTAACTGATTTCATTATGGTTGGTTAAACATGCTCATTATGACCCACCCTAAACCCTTAATACAATTTCTTGTAATTGAAGCAGTTTCCAGTTAATGATGTGGAAATAATTACTTTATTTTGTAAATGATTAAAGTTTATTGTATGTTACTATTAGATATCCTATTTTTTAACTGCAGTTAAAAACGTGTCTTTTAGGTCAGGCTGGGTAATCTTGCAAGTTATGTAAGAGTGATTTAAATGTGTATGTCTGTGTATAGGGCGAATAAGAAATTCATTAACCAATATAAATTTCAAAATAATTCTTCATATACTTAATTCTAGCATGTATGTGATATTCTTTAAAGTAGTTATATTTAAGGAAAACTTTCTTTGAATTGTTCTTAGAATTCTTTCTAGTCAAATGCATCTGTAGAGGTGTATAATGTACTATATGTTATCACAGGATAGTCTCACTCATTGTAAAACCACCATCCATACATTCCGCCATTCAATCTTTTCTACAATGTACATATAGGAAACATTTTAACAAATAGTTAAGATTAAGAAAAGATGTCAATTGAACTAAAACCTATTCTCTTAACTTAGAGGAAGGAAAATGAAGCAGAAGACCATTTTCCTTGATTTACGTTTGCATCAGTATTTGTAAGCAAAGAAACAGGAGTGGGTCTAAAAAACAGAAGAGGCACAAATCTTTTCAATTACATTTTTCTATATAGGTTTCACTCCTGGTTTTACAAATATTGATGCACAATACATACATATATATATATATATATATATATATATATATGGTACAGACCAAAAGTTTGGACACACCTTCTCATTCAAAGAGAGAAAGATATTCTAATTAGCTTTCCTAAGTCTATCTCATGCCAGCAGATATAAGATGTGCCAATTTTCACATATTTTTCTCAGAAAAAAAAATGACAGGCTTACGATGTTTCTCCTCATGCATGCTTGAAAGGAGAAATAATGTAGCAAACCAAGACCTCTCAAGCAGTCAAGCAAGTTTTCGTTGCTCAGCTATGCTTAAGGGTAGTTAGGCCTCCTGCACACGAACGTGTGCTTCCCATTGCCGTATTGCGGACCGCATTTGCGGATCCGCAATACAAGGGTGCCGTTCCGTGGGCATTCCGCATCACGGATGCAGACCCATTCACTTGAATCGGTCCGCAAATCCGCAGATGCGGAATGGTGCGGAACGGAAGCACTGAACGGAACCCTACGGAAGCACTACGGTGTGCTTCCGTGGGGTTTCGTCCAGTATTTCCATTCCACAAAAATATAGAACATGTCCTATCTTTTTACGGAATGGCCGGATCGCAGACCCATTAAAGTGAATGGGTCCGCGATCCGCTGCAGCTGCCCCACGGACTGTGTTCGTGCATTGTGGCCCGAATTTTATGGGCCGCAGCACGACCACTAGAGAGTTTGGTTCCTGGTATAAGACTCCGTATTGCTTTCTGTTTGAAAAGATTTCTGTCCTTGTATCCCCACTGGAACAGGCTTGTTAGGCTTGTCTGCCGGACAAACCTAGCACCAGTGTGAAAGAAGCCCAAGGCTGGTTTCACACGGGCGTTGCGGGAAAAGGTGCGGGTGCGTTGAGGGAACATGTGCAATTTTTCCGCGCGAGTGCAAAACATTGTAATGCGTTTTTCACGCGCGCGCGAAAAAGCTGCATGTTTGGTACCCAAACCCGAACTTCTTCACAGAAGTTCGGGTTTGGGTTAGGTGTTCTGTAGATTGTATTATTTTCCCTTATAACATGGTTATAAGGGAAAATAATAGCATTCTGAATACAGAATGCTTAGTAAAATAGGGCTGGAATGGTTAAAAAAAATAAAAATTTAACTTGCCTTAATCCACTGGATCACGCAGCCGGCATCTCTTCTTTCTTCTTCTTAGCTGTGCACAGGAATAGGGCCTTTGATGTCACTGTGCTCATCACATGGCCCAATCACATGGTTCATCACCATGGTGAGGGACCATGTGATTGGATCATGTGATGTGACGTCACCATGATCCAAGGTCCTTAGCCGGCAGCTCAAAATTACAGAAGAAGACAGAGATCCGCAACTTTTTAACCCCTCCATCACTATTTTACTTTGCATTCTGTATTCAGAATGCTATTATTTTCCCTTATAACCATGTTATAAGGGAAAATAATACAGTTCGGGTCCCCAGCCCGATCGTCACCTGGGGATGCTTGCACTTGCTTGTGGATGCTTGCAATTTTCACGCGGCCCCATTCACTTCTAAGGGTCCTGCGTTGCGTGAAAAACGCTGAATAAAAAGCGTGCTGCGTGAAAATCACATCTCATGTGCACAGCCCTATAGAAATGAATGGGTCAGGATTCAGTGCGGGTGCAATGCGTTCAACTCACGCATTGCACCTGTGTGGAATACTCGCCCGTGTGAAAGGGGCCTAAGGTCTCCTGCACATGACCGTATGGCTTTTTCAGTGTTTTGCAGTCTGTTTTTCACTGATCCGTTGTGCCGTTTTTGTGTTTCCGTTCCATTTTTCCATATGGCATATACAGTATACAGTAATTACATAGAAAAAATTGGGCTGGGCATAACATTTTCGAAAGATGGTTCCGCAAAAAACGGAACAGATACGGAAGTACATTCCGTATGTGTTCCGTTTTATTTTTACAGACCCATTGACTTGAATGGAGCCATGGAACGTGATTTGCGTGCAATAATAGAACATGTTCTATCATTCAACGGAACAGAAATACGGAAACGGAATGCATACGGAGTACATTCCTTTTTTTTTTGTGGAACCATTGAAATGAATGGTTCCGTATACGGATCGTATACAGAACGCAAAAAACGGCACATAAACGGAAAAAAGGGTTGTGTAAGGCTTCATGCACACGACCGTTGTGTGCATCCGTGTCCGTTGTTCCGTTTTCTGTGATTTTCTGCGGACCCATTGACTTTCAATGGGTCCGTTGCAAACTCTGAAAATGCACCGTCGTTCATCCGCGTCTGTGATCCGTGTTTCCTGTCCGTCAAAAAAATATGACCTGTCCTATTTTTTGGATGGACAACGATTCGCTGACCCATTCAAGTCAATGGGTCCGTGAAAAAACATGGATGCACACAAGATTGTCATCCGCGTCCGTGATCCGTGTCCGTAGGCTACTTTCACACAGACGGATCGCAGATCCGTCTGCATAGAAGCTTTTTCAGGGCTGTGTTTTCGCTTTGTGAAAACTCAGATCCGAGAGTATATTCTAACACAGAGGCGTTCCCATAGTGATGGGGACGCTTCAAGTTAGAATATACTAAGAACTGTGTACATGACTGCCCCCTGCTGCCTGGCAGCACCCGATCTCTTACAGGTGGCTGTGATCCGCACAATTAACCCCTCAGGTGCCGCACTTGAGGGGTTAATTGTGCGTATCATAGCCCCCTGTAAGAGATCAGGTGCTGCCAGGCAGGAGGGGGCAGACCCCCGTCCCTCCCTCCCCAGTTTTAAATTCATTGGTGGCCAGTGCGGCCCCCCTCCCTCCCCTGTATTGCATTCATTGGTGGCCAGTGCGGCCTCCCCTCTCCCCCCCTCCTAATTAAAATCCCCCCATATACTATGGCCCCAGTTGTGCCCCCATCTTTATATTATGGCCCCAGTTGTGCCCTCATACATATACCATGACCCCAGATGTGTCCCTATACATATATTACGGTCCCAGTTGTGCCCCCATACATTTATTGCGGTCCTAGTTGTGCCCCCATACATATACGATGGCCCTAGTTGTGCCCCCATAGATATATTATGGCCCCAGTTGGTGGGAGCGGAGAGTTCCGATCGGAGTCCCAGTTTTATCGCTGGAACTCCTATTGGTAACCATGGCAACCACAATGCTACTGCAGTCTTGGCTGCCATGGTTACTTAGCAATTTTAGAAGCATTATACTTGCCTGCGCTGTCTGTGACCGGCTGGGTGCTCCTCCTATCCTCCTACTGGCAAGTGACAGGTCTGTGCTATAAGCAATGCGCTGCACCAACCTTTCACTTACCAGTAGGAGGAGCGCCCGGCCGGCCACAGACAGCGCAGGTAAGTATAATGCTTCTACATTTGCTAAGTAACCGTGGCAGCCAAGACTGCAGTAGCGTCGTGGTTGCCATGGTTACCGATCGGAGCCCCAGCAATTAAACTGGGACTCCGATCGGAACTCTCCGCTGCCACCAACTGGGGCCATCGTATGTGTATGGGGGCACAACTGGGACCGTAATAAATGTATGGGGGCACAACTGGGACCGTAATATATGTATAGGGACACATCTGGGGTCATAGTATATGGGGGAGGATTTTAATTAGGAGGGGCGGGAGAGGGGAGGCCGCACTGGCCACCAATGAATGCAATACAGGGGAGGGAGGGAGGGGGGCCGCACTGGCCACCAATGAATTTAAAACTGGGGAGGGAGGGAGGGGGCTATAATACGCACAATTAACCCCTCACGTGCGGCACCTGAGGGGTTAATTGTGCGGATCACAGCCCCCTGTAAGAGATCAGGTGCTGCCAGGCAGCAAGGGGGCAGTCATGTACACAGTTCTTAGTATATTCTAATTTGAAGCGTCCCCATCACTATGGGAACGCCTCTGTCTTAGAATATACTGTCGGATCTGAGTTTTCACGATATAACTCAAATCCGATGGTATATTCCAACATAGAGGCGTTCCCATGGTGATGGGGACGCTTCAAGTTAAAATATACCCTGACTTTACATTGAAAGTCAATAGGGGACGGATCAGTTTGCAATTGCACTATATTGTGTCAACGTCAAACGGATCCGTCCCCATTGACTTGCATTGTAAGTCAGGACAGATCCGTTTGGCTCCGCACGGCCAGGCAGACACCAAAACAACTTTTTTTAAACTTTCTTTCATGTCTTGTGATCCTCCAAAAATGACGGAAGACACACGGAAGAAAAAAAAAACTGACACGGATCACGGAACAACGGAACCCGGTTTTGCGGACTGTGAAAAAAAACTGTTGTGTGCATGAGGCCTAAGTCAGATTCCTTCACACCAGTTTGATAACTCTCCCTCTCTGTGCTTGAATCCAGCTTTATGCCTTGCTTTATTGTGGTGCTCCTGGACAAGCAGCTGAGCAGATGCCTCCCAGCAATAACAATAAAGTATAATAATCAGGTTTTTGTAGTGGAACCCACAAAATAAGTTATTAGACAGGCGTAATAAAACTATACAGCTCCTTTAAAATGTTACATCTTTCTAAATGTAACAGTGAATGTACAAGTCAGAACTGCTTGCTTGTTAAGTGAACTCATTAAATGTTGCACACATTTTATGTGCTAATTTCATACTCGTTTAGCCTTGAAAAGCTGGAAAGAACCTAACTTGACCTAGTCTTAAAAGACCAAATAAAACTAAAGTTAGCATATACTGCAGCAAATAAATTACATTTGAATATATAAAGTTTGATCATTTTCTAGCCAAGGTTAATAGCCTTGACACTCATACATTCATAAGGAACTATTAAAGGAATTGCTTCTTGTAAAACGATAGTTAAGTGAGGTGTATAATTACACTTGCTGCAGATATCATTAGCAGTATATGTTTGTTTGTGTTGGATCATGCCTGCATTCAGTCATAACTTAGTTTTGTGTATATAAGGTTAGGGTGACTAGTATTTATCTTTGTGGGTTTGTGACACATATTATGGATCCCACTTTTGCTCTTGTAACCGAAGAATTAGGCCATAGGGTTAAAAAAAAAAAAGAAAAATCCAACAGTTCTTGAACAGGTCCTGTTTTCTAGCAGCTTTATATTATTATTTTTTTACATTAAGGCACAGTACTTATATGTACCAAACTGCCCATTCCATTCCACTGTTAGGGCATTCATCTTATAGTGAATATTTAAAGGGGTTGTGCAGGTAGTATATATTGATGACTTATCCTCATATTGGTTATCAATGTCTTATTGTCGGGGGACCGATCAAATAATGCAGATCGCGGTCATTAAAGTCTTTAGAGCACTTCCAGGCTTCTTACCAGCATGCTCTGCGGCTAAAGAGGATGCCGGTAATTGATTTCAATGCAATGCTGTAGATTGTTCCATGAGTGTTCCGAATTTTTTAAAAATTGGATTTTATAGGCTCAAATACGAGCTTGAAAAGTTTATAAAATATTTAAAAAATATAAAAGTTTAAATCACCACCTTTCCGTTGAAGAAAAAAATTAATACATAAATAACAAAAAATATAAACATCATGGTTATCACTGAGACCAAAAACGCCTGTACTATAAAAATATGAAAATATTTTTCCAATACAGCAAATGGCGTAACATAGAAAAGGGTCAAAATAGCCAATTTGCCATTTTTTCATCTCTTCTCTTACCCAAAAAAGTAATAAGATGTGATTAAAAAAAAATCACACACACTCCAATTGGTATTAATAAAAACTACAGATTGTCCCACAAAAAAATGAGCTCCCCACACAGCTCAGTAGATATAATTATAAAAAATTTATGGGGGTCAGAATATGGTGTAAATTATATTTTTTTTCCTCAAAGTTACATTTTTTTAGCCATAAAAAGCTATACATATGTGGCATTGTACTGACCCAGAGAATGAAGGGCACAGGTCAGTTTTGCCACAAATGGAACGCCGTGGGAATAAAACCTGTATAACGGTGGAATATTTTTTTTTCTCAATTCCACCCCATTTGGAATTTTTTCACGCTTCCCACTACATTGTGTGCCATATTAAATGGTGGCATTAGAAAGTACAACTCCTGCAAAAAATAAGCCCTCATACAGCTATGTGAACAGAAATACAGTTGAGCTCAGGAGGGCAACTGCAGCTGTTGAGCATCAAATCATTATGTACTTGGCCTGTGGCACCTAGCCTTTCTGCTGCCTGAGGCGAAAATGAAAACAACCCCCCCATACCAAATTCTCAACCTAACCCCTTCCCTCCTAACATTACATGTATCACTACAGAATGTACAGGGTAATACAGCACCCTATACCTCTTACATCCAATAACATCTCCTGATCTACATATTCTCTTTCCTCATCTTCTCCATTCAGTACCGATCGCCATGGTGATTTCTTTCAGCCATCTCTCATCCTTGCAGTTTGACAAAAAACATATTTTCCATCATCCACCCATCTTCTAGACAAATCATCCTACCACCCCCAATACTGTGCTGCTGGGCTCCCCAATACTATATTGCAAAAACAGATAAACCCAGGGATCCCCCATGGTAATAGTGCTTCCAAAAGTCCCAACTAATAATTAGTAATAATAACACTTAGTAATAATGTCCCCACTGTGCCCCAGAAGTACTGATGCTCCCATAGTGCCCATACTAGTAATTATGTTCCCCACAGTCCCTCAGTAGTAATAAAGCCCACCAAAATGCCCGCCCCCCCCCCCCCCCCGGTAGTAATAATTCTCCTTATAATGTGACAGAAAACAAAATGCCCCCTTAAAATGGACACCAGTACAAAAAATGCCCCCTTATAATGCGTGCCAGTGCAAAAAATACCACCTTTTAATGGTCCCCGTTGAGCGAATGTCCCCATAGTGCTTCCATAATGTACCAGTATAAAATGCCCCTATATAGTACCCCAGTAGATGCCCTCAGTGTCCCCCATAATTTGCTAGTATAACATACCCCTTCTTAGTGCCCCCAGTAGATGCCCTCATAGTGCTCCTCTTTCTCCATAGTACCCCCCATAATGTGTCCCAGTATAAAATGTCCCTATACAGAGCCCCCCCATATAAAATTATTTGTGCCCTCAGTAGATCCCCCACAATAATGTGCCAATAAGAAGTGCTCCTAGATGCCCTCATAATGTTCCTTTCCCCCTTCCCCATACTGGCCACCATATAAAATACCACTTTTGTGCCCCCCCAATAATGTGCCCCTAGATGCTCCCATAAAAATACCACTTCTGTGCCCAGATAGTGCTTCCAATAATGTGCCAGTAAGGAGTGCCCAAGATGCCCCCACAGTGCCCCCCATATAAAATACTGTTGTGCCCACATAGTGCCCGCCAATAACGTGCCAGTAAGAAGTGCTGTAGATGCGTCCATAGTGCTCCTCTCTGCATTGTGTGCCATATAAAAAAATTAACATTTATACTTACCTCCATGAGGCTGGCAGCGATGCGTTGCAGGCTTCTTCTGGCCTGTGTCTTGTGCTGTACGGCTCAGGCGGTGCGATTAAGTCATAACACCTAGTGCCTGCAGCCCATCAGAGGAATGGGGAAGGGAGACGCCTCTCCCCTGCTCCGCAGCACATCCATCTGTATCACTGTCCTGAGGACACAGGTGGCATAGGTAGGACAGACCTATTCAGCTCTCATCTTCTGAGCATCTCTCATAGGAATAACTGAGACCAGCTTTTTCGCCTGCCTCCCTACTTCTCATCGTTGACTGACTAATAATAGCAGTCACCAGGTCAGGGTAATTTTGATGGTCCTTGGTCCTACAGTGACTGACTGAACTGATGATGAACCTGTCTGACAGCTGTTGCCACAATCCTTTCAACAAGCGTTTATGCCTGTCCCCTGTTAGATTGGACTGAAGGAGAGAGAGAAGCTGTGCAAAACAGATTTCACAGAAGCCAAGCTTTAGAAGACACACTTTTGTCCAACTCTATGCCAACTAAATTTAACACTTCGCCGCAAAACAGCAAATCTTAGGCCATGACTCCTTTCTTATTAAAGGGTTTTCCCATCTCAGACAATGGGGGCATATCGCTAGGATATGCCCCCATTGGTGGTACTTGCACCTACAATGAGAACGGAGCGGTGAAATGAACGGAGGGAGCACCGCGCATGCGCAGCCGTCCTCCATTCATTTCTATGGGGCCGCCGAAAATAGTCGTGCGGTGTGCTCCCATTCACTTCTATGGGAGCAGCGCTTGGTGGTGGACGAACCCCGGGAAATCCGGGGTCCTCCAGCCACAGCGCTCCCCCTTCATTCTAGTTGTAGGTGTGGGACCTGCACCTATCAGACAATGGGAGCATATCCTACCGATATGCCCCCATTGTCTGAGTTGGGAATACGCCTGTAAGCCCTTTCCCTTCCCACTAAGCCCATCCCCTTTTCAGGCAAGTTGTAAAAAGTGTAGTTGTGTCAAATTGCACCAACATTGTGCTGATTTGTGCCACTTTTTAAAGAGATACTAGCAACATTAAATTAAATATGCAAATGTTTTTATGATGTTTTTCTTCACTTATGTTTTTTTTTTTTTTTAGGTCCATGTTTTTTTTTTTTTTTCAAAACACAGCATGCTATGTGTATAGTACTTATTTTTTTCAGGTGTTGCCTATAGACTTCTCTATAAAGACACTCTGATGTGCCCAGGAGCTTTCTTCAGAGGTGTGCTGGAGAAAGGAGTGATTATTTAATGACTTTTATTTTAGGCTCTTGGAGGGCTTGTCTGAGATTTTTTAATTATCTCTTGCAACCACTTAAATGCAGAACAAACAGGCATTCTTTTGTAGTGGTGTTTTGTTTTTTTTTACCCTTGAGATGCTCTGGCTATTTCTCTGTATTTAGTGCTGCTTTTCTCCCGTAAACCCCCATTAGTTTTGTTTTGCAGCTTCAAAAGAAAAAAATCATATATGCAATGTATGTTAGATGGCCTTCTTCATGGCTTTTTTCCCATACAGCTCTACAGAGGGCATATACTTCCTTTTAAATTAACACTAGGCATTAGTATTGGTCTAGCACCAAAGTGTGAGTAGAACACCTCAGGAGCACAATTGAAGTCAATGGGTAAAATCGATTTCAGAGGAAAAAATGTTACGAAACATTCTTTCCTGTATATTTACTTGTATATAAAGTGCAAGTGCTGCCAAAAATTACAAGGAAGAGGCACTCCGATACAACCTGTATATCACATAAAGGAGGGCCTCATTCACATTGTAGTACAATTGTTCAGCTAGTGGGACTCCTACACTCATAAAGCTTTTGCACTAAGCCACAAATTACAAGGAACCGGCACTACAATACACCCTTTATTACACATAAAGGAGGGCATCATACACGCCCTTGAAAAATTATGATTGATGGCCTGCTGGTGACCCTCAAAAACTATTGGAGCAAGGGCCTGCTGATCTGACCATCTAAACATTAGGGGCAAGGGCCTTCTGCTGAGCTGACACTCTAAAACATTAGGGGCGAGGGCATGCTGCTGATGTGACCATCTAAAACATTAGGGGTGAGGGTGTGCTGTTGAGCTGACCCTCTAAAACATTAAGGGCGAGTGCCTGCTGCTGATCTGACCTTCTAAAACATTAGGGATGAGGGCCTGCAGCTGAGCTGACCCTCAAAAACAATAGGGGCGAGGGCCTGCTGCTGATCTGAACATCTTAAACATTAGGGGTGACGGTCTGCTGATGAACTGACCTCTAAAACATTAGGGGCAAGGGCCTTCTGATGACCCTTTAAAACATTATGGACGAGGGCATGCTGGTGACACTCAAAAACATTATGGGCAAGGGCCTGCTGGTGACCCTCTAAAACATTAGGAGGGAGGGCAGCCTAATAAGCAGGTTGATATGATGGAGGAGGAGGATGAGAAAAGGGAGTTTGAACCATATAACCTTTTTAGTGGTGGATTAGCTGCATGGGAATAAAGTGTATTCAATACACCATAAAATACACATTAAGAGTCAACCGGTTAGAATTTTCAGTTGACAGGCGGATGCGCTTATCAGTTATTATACCCCCAGCAGCACTAAATACAAGCTCTGACAAAACACTGGCAGCGGGGCAGGCCAGCACCTCCAAGGTGTAGAGCACCAGTTCGTGCCACGTGTCCAGCTTGGACACCCAATAGTTGTAAGGCACAGAGGGATCACTGAGGACTCTGACACTGTCTGCTACATACTCCTTCACCATCTTCCAAAATATTTCCCTCCTTGTGACACTAGGCCACGCATCAGGTTGAGGGTGCTGGTGGGGTGTCATAAAACTGTCCGAGGCCTTGGAGAGTGTTGCGCTGCCTCTGTTGGAACTGCTGTGTGTTCACCTCATCTCCCCTTCTCGGTTGGCCAAGGAACTACGTACTCTGCAGCCAGGGTTGTCAGCTAGAAATTTTTGGAGCACTTTTTCCACAAGGACCTTCTGGTATTGCACCATTTTGCTCGTCCTCTCCACCACAGTAATGAGAGATGATAAGTTCTCTTTGTAGCGGGGTCGAGAAGGGTGAACAACCAGTAATCGGTATTGGGCAAAATGCGTACAATGCGAGGGTCACGGGAAAGGAAGCCTAACATAAAGTTAGCCATGTGTTCCAATAGACAAGACTTCACTGTCCTCATCAGGAGGATCACTTTCAATCTCCTCTTCCTCCTCTTCTATCCATCCATGGGTACTACCCTCTGTAGCGGAGGCAATCGTCTCCTGCTTCTCCTCCTCCTCATCCAATTTGCGCTGAGAACAAACTGAGGGTGGTCTGGCTATCACCTTGTGTACTGTCTTCCCCCATTTCCACCGCTTCCACATGAAAAGCCTCCGCCTTAATTGTGAGCAACGAGCGTTTGAGTAACATAGTAACATTGCCGCACATACACCCAGGTGACTAGAATTTTTTTCCATGGATGCATCCCATTGGTTGGGAAGGGCTTTATATACTTAGGCTCCACAGTGATGGCGTTACCCCCGGGCGAAGGCACGTTGAAACGCACGTCGGGGTAGCGCCACCTTGGTTTGTGTACACAGAACCTTCGTGTAAGTTCCCGCAGTAGGTCCCAGGTCTTCATATAAAGGAAAGATTATTTTTTTTGATCCCGGGTACTATTTTATTGTTATTCTTTGATGAATTGTTGTGAACTATTATGGGTTCCCTTACAAAATTTTCTATATAAGAATTTAAACAGATCATTAATATCTAGTCTGTGTAACGCCCAGGATGGTGTGTTTCTTTCTGCTACCTTTCCTTTTAAAGTGACATTGTCTCTTTACAGTCATGTGATTTAATATATTTTTTATTGGTACTCTGTGAGCTCCATTTTTTGTAGGTTTTGTTCTGGATTCAGAAGCTGGTACTTACATTTCTTTATAGTTGGACCCCTTATTTTGCCACAATATGCATTGATGTACAAACCGGATTCCAAAAAAGTTGGGACACTAAACAAATTGTGAATAAAAACTGAATGCAATGATGTGGAGATGGCAAATGTCAATATTTTATTTGTAATAGAACGTAGATGACAAAGCAAACGTTTAATCCGAGTAAATGTATCATTTTAAAGGAAAAATACGTTGATTCAAATTTTCACGGTGTCAACAAATCCCCAAAAAGTTGGGACAAGTAGCAATAAGAGGCTGGAAAAAGTAAATTTGAGCATAACGAAGAGCTGGAAGACCAATTAACACTAATTAGGTCAATTGGCAACATGATTGGGTATAAAAAGAGCTTCTCAGAGTGGCAGTGTCTCTCAGAAGCCAAGATGGGTAGAGGATCACCAATTCCCACAATGTTGCTCAGAAAGATAGTGGAGCAATATCAGAAAGGTGTTACCCAGCGAAAAATTGCAAAGACTTTGCATCTATCATCATCAACTGTGCATAACATCATCCGAAGATTCAGAGAATCTGGAACAATCTCTGTGCGTAAGGGTCAAGGCCGTAAAACCATACTGGATGCCCGTGATCTCTGGGCCCTTAAACGACACTGCACCACAAACAGGAATGCTACTGTAAAGGAAATCACTGGAATGCTACTGTAAAGTAGTAGGACTATGTTTTCATCACGGGCATCTATGCCCCTTTTGATGCAGTCCATTATCTTAGTGGCTTTGGCAGCAACTGCCTGACACTGGTTTTTACAGCTTAGGCTACTTTCACACTAGCGTTTTGGTTTCCGTTTGTGAGATCCGTTTCAGGGCTCTCATAAGCGGTCCAAAACAGCTCAGTTTAGCCCTAATGCACTCTGAATGGATAAGGATCTGTTCAGAATGCATCAGTTTGCCTCCGTTCCGTCTCCATTCCGCTATGGAGGCGGACACCAAAATGCTGGTTGCAGTGTTTTGGTGTCCGCCTGACAATGTGGAGGCAAACGGATCCATCCTGACACACAATGTAAGTCAATGGGGACAGATCCGTTTTCACTGACACAATATGGCACAATAGAAAACGGATCCGTCCCCAATTGACTTTCAATGGTGTTCAAGACGGATCCGTTTTGGCTATGTTAAAGATAATGCAAACGGATCTGTTCTGAGTGTATGCATGCTGTTGTATTATCTGAACGGAAGCGTTGGTGCAGATCCATGACGGATCTGCACCAAACGCGAGTGTGAAAGTAGCCTTAGTTTGCTGTTCACTAAAATTCCTAGTTCCTTTTCCATGTCAGTGTTACCCAGTGTTTTACCATTTAGTATGCATGGGTGACTTGTATTATTCCTACCCATGTGCATAACTTTACATTTGTCACTGTTAAACCTCATCTGCAACTTCTCTGCCCAAGCCTCCAATCTATCCAGATCCCTCTGTAGCAGTATACTGTCCTCTTCAGTGTTAATTACTTTACACAGTTTAGTGCCATCTGCAAAAATGTATATTTTACTGTGCAAGCCTTCTACGTGATCATTAATAAATATATTGAAGAGAATAGGGCCAAATAAGACCCCTGAGGTACCCCACTAGTGAGAGTGACCCAATCTGAGTGTGTACCAATAATAACCACCCTCTGTTTTCTATCATTGAGCCAGTTACTTACCCACATACAGACATTTTCTCTCAGTCCGAGCATTCTCATTTTATATACTAAACTTTTATGCGGTACAGTGTCAAATGCTTTGGAGAAGTCCAGATAAACGACATCCATTGATTCACCGCTGTCAAGTCTAGAACTTACCTCCTCATAGAAACTGATTAAATTAGTTTGGCATGACCGATCCTTCATGAAGCCATGCTGATATGGCATTATTTGCTTATTTTCATTGAGGTGCTCCAAGATAGCATCTCTTAGGCCCCTTTCACACGGGCGAGTATTCCACGCGGGTGCAATGCGTGAGTTGAACGCATTGCACCCGCACTGAATCCTGACCCATTCATTTCTATGGGGGCGTGAAAATCGCAGCATGCTCCTCTTTGTGCGTTTTTCACGTAACGCAGGCCACATAGAAATGAATGGGGTTGCGTGAAAATCGCAAGCATCCGCAAGCAAGTGCGGATGCGGTGCGATTTTCACGCACGGTTGCTAGGTGACGATCGGGATGGGGACCCGATCATTATTATTTTCCCTTATAACATGGTTATAAAGGAAAATAATAGCATTCTGAATACAGAATGCATAGTACAATAGCGCTGGAGGGATCAAAATAATTTTTTTTTAACTCTCCTTAATCCACTTGCTCGTGCAGCATCTCTTCTGTCTTCTTCTTTGCTGTGTGCAGGAAAAGGACCTGTGGTGACGTCACTTCGGTCATCACATGATCCATCACCATGGTAAAAGATTATGTGACGGACCATGTGATGATCGGAGTGACATCACCACAGGTCCTTTTCCTGCACACAGCAAAGAAGACACAAGAGATGCCGGGCTGCGCGATCAAGTGGATTAAGGTGAGTTACATTTTTTTATATTTTTTTTTAACCCCTCCAGCGCTATTATACTATGCATTCTGTATTCAGAATGCTATTATTTTCCCTTATAACCATGTTATAAGGGAAAATAATACAATCTACAGAACACCTAACCCAAACCCGAACCTCTGTGAAGAAGTTTGGGTATGGGTACCAAACATGCCGATTTTTCTCACGTGCGTGCAAAACGCATTACAATGTTTTGCAATCGCGCGGAAAAATCACGCATGTTCCCGCAACGCACCCGCACCTTTTTCCGCAACGCCCGTGTGAAAGAGGCCTTAGAAAACCTTGAGTTTACCCACGACGGATGCTAAACTTACCGGCCTATAATTTCCGGGCTCTATTTTTGGACCCTTTTTGAATATTGGCACCACATTTGCTATGCGCCAATCCTGTGGAACACTCCTTGTCAGTCCTTAAATATCAGAAATAAGGGTCTGGCTATGACATTACTTAATTCTCTTAGGATATTGGGGTGTATGCCATCCAGTCCTGGCGATTTGTCTATTTTAATCTTTTTAAGACACCGCTGTACTTTTTCCTAGGTGAGACAGGACACTTTTAATGGGGAATTTACTGTCATCTAACAGTTTATTTTCTTCAGTGAATACAGTGGAGAAAAAAGTTTAATAGCTTTGCTTTTTCTTCGTTGCTCTCTGCAACTCCCCCCTCATCACTGTAAAGGGCCCGACACCTTCAGATTTTTACTTTTTACTATTTATATAATTGAAGAACATTTTAGGGTTAGTTTGGTTCTCTTTGGCAATTAATCTCTCGGTCTCTAGTTTGGCAGCTTTTATTTGTTTTTTACATATTCTATTTTTTTCCTATAGTTTTTCAGTGCTTTCTCACTACCCTCGTGTTTTAGTGATTTAAATGCTTTCTGTTTGTCATTTATAGAGTTTTTTTTACCGTTCTACTTATCCACATTGGTTTCTTCTTGTTCCTTAACCTTTTATTCCTATAAGGTATGTACCTCTCACAATTAGATTTTAGGATGTTTTTAAAAATATCCCATTTTGTGGCTGTATTTAAATTTTTGAGGACTTTGTACCAGTTAGGCCTATGGCCTCTCTTAGCTAAATTTAGCTTTTTTGAAGTTTGGTATCTTTGTTCCTTCCCGAAGGAGCACTCTTTTGAATGATAATTGGAAGGTAATTACTTTATCGTCACTATTTCCCAGGTGTCCCCCAACCTTCACATCTGTTGTTCTGTCAGGTCTATTGGTTAATAATAAGGGTCTATTCACACGTCCGTTGTTTGTTTCCTGATATGTTCCGTTTTTTGCTGAACAGATCTGGACCAGATCTGGACCCATTCATTTTCAATGGGTCCTGAAAAAAAACGGACAGCACAATGTCAGATTTTTTTTCAGGACCCATTGAAAATGAATGGGTCCAGATCTGGTCCAGATCTGTTCAGCAAAAAACGGAACAGATCAGGAAAGAAACAACGGACGTGTGAATAGACCCTTAGTCTAGTATGGCCGTCCCTCTAGTCGGGTCCTGAACCAGTTGGGAAAGGTAATTGTCTTTGGTTATTGCCAAGAACCTGTTTCCTTTATGAGAGATACAGGTTTCAGTTTCCCAGTCTATATCTGGGTAGTTGAAGTCCCCCATAATAACGACCTCATTATGATTTGCCGCCTCGTCTATCTCGTTTAGTAGTAGATTTTCTGTGGACTCTGGTACATTAGGTGGTTTATAATAAACTCCAATAAGTATTTTATTATTGTTTTTGCCTCCATGTATTTCTACCCACAGTGACTTCACATGTTCATGTCCATCACTTATATCTTCTCGGACTATGGGCTTTAGACAGGACTTTACATAAAGGCAGACGCCTCCTCCTCTTCGGGTTTGGGGATCCTTTCTAAACAGACTGTAACCCTGTACATTAACTGCCCAGTCATAACTATAATCCAGCTATGTCTCAGTTATTCCCACTATGTCATAGTCCTCCTCACACATCACTAATTCCAGCTCCCCAGTTTTATTAGTCAGGCTTCTGACATTAGTATACATACATTCAAGAGGTTTATTTATATTTTTTACCCTACACCTTTCCTTCTGAACTATTCTAGTCCCTCCATCCATTCCTCCCCCAGTACCATTATCTTCCCCTCCTATAACGTAATTACCCTCCCCCAGTCCCTAGTTTATACACTCCTTCAACCTTCTAGCCATCTTCTCCCCCAACACAGCTGCCCCTTCCCTATTAAGGTGCAGCCCATCCCTACGATAGAGCCTGTAGCCAAGAGAGAAGTCGGCCCAGTTCTCCAGGAACCCAAACCCCTCCTTCCTACACCAGTTCTTGAGCCACTTGTTTACCTCCCTAATCACCTGCTGCCTTTCATGTGTGGCTCGTGGTACAGGCAGTATTTCGGAAAATACTACCTTTGAGGTCCTTGTCCTAAGCTTTTGACCTAAATCCCTAAAATCTTTATTAAGGACGCTCCACCTACCTCTAACTTTTTCATTGTTTCCGATATGGACCATGACCGCTGGATCTTCTCCAGCCCCTCCCAGTAATCTGTCAACCCGATACGCGATGTGTTGAATTTGAGCGCCAGGAAGACAACACACTATTCGACAATCCCGCTTTATCTGTACCCCTAATAATTGAGTCTCCCACTACCAGCACCTGTCTGGCCTGCCCTGCTCTCCTAGTCTCCTGCTTACTGGCAGAGGAAGTATCCGGCTGCAGCAGTGCTCTCTCTGAACTGACATCCCCCTCATCTGCCAATCTGGCAAAATTGTTGGAGTGTGTCAGATCTGGGCTAGCCTCCCTGGCACTTTTCCCTCTACCCTGCTTTCTGTTACCCAGCTAGCTACCTCACTTTCCTCAGCATTCTCGCTACCACTCTCCCCCACATCTACCCTCAGTGAGCAGTAAACTCTTTTTCAAATTGTCAGCGCATTTCACTGTTTAAACTCGTCCATTTAGATACTCGATGTGCGATTCCAAACAGGCAATTTGCTCACATTTTGAACAAATATATGCACCCTCAAACTGTTGTTCCAGGACTGCATGCGTAAGACAAGATGTGCACTGGACTGCGCTGTCAATAATGGAACACATACTAAATGGGAGTTACGCAAGAAAGAGAAAAATACAATACAATACAGTGCAGTGATAAGAAACTGACTTACTGTAGTCCCCTCCTAAAGTCCCTGAATCTGAAGTCACGTCATCTAAAGTCACACACTTTATATAAACACACACTTTAAAATCAAACACACGAACGCTCACAAACTCGCGTTGTTTGGCTGCTTGTATAAATGGAGCTCTTAAACCAGTCTGATTTTTTTCCTCTGGATTCAAAGGGGGAGTAAACACACAAGTTGGATGGTTACGCTGATAATAGCGTTATCGCCGCTCACCATCTGTGTTGATTTCTCAAAGTTGCTTAGAACCTCACAGAGGTCTGACATCAATACCCACTCGTCACTTGTGAAGAGTGGAAGCTGACTGAATAGGCGAAGACCATGCTGCAGCTGGTAATCCACTACTGCCCTCTGCTGCTCACAAAGCCTGGCCAACAGGTGGAACGTCGAGTAACAGTGCGTGCTCACATCGCACAACAGTCGTGAGCTGGCAATTGCAAGCGCTGCTGCAGCGTTGCCAAACCGGAGGAAGCTGTTGATGACTTATGGAAATGGGCACACACGCGGCACTTCACCAGTAGCTCGGGCAAATTGGGGTAGGTTTTGAGAAACTGCTGAACTACTAGGTTGAACACATGGGCTAGGCATGGTATGTGTGTGAGCTTGCCGAGCTCTAAAGCCGCCACCAAGTTACGGCCATTATCAGACACAGCCATGCCTGGTTGTAGGTTGAGTGGCGAGAGCCACAGCTCAGTCTGGTCCCTTATTCCCTGCCACAGCTCTGCGGTGGTGTGCTGTTTGTGACCTAAGCAGATCAGTTTAAGCACAGCCTGTTGCCGCTTCCCCACTGCAGTGCTACTCTGCTTCCAGCTACTGACTAATGTCTGACTGGTGCTGCAAGATGATAATTCAAAGGTGGAAGTGGAGGAAGAGGCGAAGGAGGAGAAGGGGGATTGCAGCCACAGGGCCTGCAATGCTTGGCGTCGGTAGCACCTGTGCCACCCCAGGTTACGAGTCGCTTGTGTCCTCCACAATGTTCACCCAGTGTGCCATCAGGAAAATGTAGCGTCCCTGGCCAAAAGCACTTGTCCTTGTGTCAGGTGATGTTACGGTACACATGCTGGTGTAAGGCTGGGACTGCACACTGTGAAAAATATTGGCGGCTGGGGACAGAGTAATGCGGGACAGCCACCACCATCAGGCTGCGGAAAGCGTCAGTGTCCACAAGCCTAAATAGCAACATTTCCAGGGGAAGCAATTTTGAAAGTTGCACATTTAGTGCTATGGCCTGTGGGTGGGTGACTGGGTATTTGCCCTTTTGTTCAAAGGCCCGGGGTATAGACATCTGTATGCTGTGCTGGGACACAGAAGTGGATGTGCTAGCTGATGGTGCTTGCAAAGGTCCAGGTGCATGGCAGGAGGCATCCGGGCCTGTGTCTTGCACAGAGGATTGGCCAGCACGTAACACAGGGGAAGAGGAGGCAGTGGTGTGACCCACAGACACTGATTGTGGACCCAGGCGTTCGGCCCACCTATTACGGTGCTTTGATGCCATGTGGCGGATCATGCTATTGGTGGTGAGGTTGGTAGTGTTCATGCCCCTGCTCCTTTTTGTACGGCACAGGTTGCAAATGACAATTCTATCATCCGCACTTTCCTTAACCTCTTTGGTGTGGCCCGCCTTCTCCCTTTTGCCACCCCACTGCCTCTTCCAGCCTGTTGCGGTGCTGCGGATCCCTCGCCCTCTGTACTGCTGTCCTCGCTCGCCTTGCCATCTTCCCAGATTGGGTCAGTGACTTCATTGTCCACCACCTCCTCTTCCACTTTCTCACTCTGGCTATTCTCCTGACTTGTTGACCTAACAACAACCTCAGTTATTGACAACTGTGTCTCATCATCAACCTACTGAGACACTAATTGCGGTCGACTTATTGGCAACTGTTTCTCATCATCATCATCCACCTCGTGAAACACTAATTGCCGTTCCCCACCGTCATCTTCTTGTGACTGTGGATGCTCAAGAGTTTGGGAATCGGGGCACATTATCTCCTCATGTCCCTCTTCAAGCGGAATTGTCGAGAGGCCCAAATCAAGGAATGCCGATGAAAAGAGCTCCTCGGAATATCCGAGTGTGGGATCACTTGTTTGCCAAGATTCTCCATGGTGGGAGGAAGGAGTATCAGGGAGAGGATTCTGTTGACCAGACTCTTGGCTACTGAGACTGGACTTTGTGGAAGACAGGGTGGTGCTTAAATGACTGGAAGCATTATCTGCTGCAATCCAACCGACCACCTGGTCGCACTGGTCTGACTTCGAGAGTGGTGTCCTGCACCGCCCTGCAAACTGGGACATGAAGCTAGGTATTGTGGATGAGTGTTTTTCTTGTGCTCTGGCAGCAGGTACAGTTTCACCGCGACCAGGGCCACGACCTCTGCTTGCACCATCAGCAGCATGGCCCCTTCCCCGTCCCTTACTGCTCGCCTTGCACATATTAAATGGTATATATGCTTGCAAGTATGTACATACAGTAGCGCAGGTTTTGTAAGTGCATGCGCAAATAAAGTACACAGAAAGTCACAGACACATTTTTAGGATGCGCACATGTTAAACAGGAGATGTATTGATAGATAATGTCGCTGTCCACATCGTCTATGAAAAAAGTACACTGCATGTCCCTGACTAAGACTGAGCCGAACACATTTCATCGAGTGCTATATAGCACCCGATGACGTGTTCCGGCCAGCCAATCACTGTAATGCCAGTATCCAACATGGCTACGGCGCCACAGTGAATGGCAGTACTTACCTGCATGTTTTTTGGCTGAGTAGCAACCAACAAACGTGTGGGGAGGATACTCGAACATTGCGCTCGAGCACGCACAGTGTTCGGCCAAACACTGCGATGTGCCGAGCATCACGGTGCTCAAGTAAAATTAGTGTTTGGCAGAGCATGCTCGCCCAACACAACAAGGCATGCAAAAAATTGAAAAAAAAAAAAGTGTACATGAGATTTGTCAAATCACATTCACTTTGCTGGTATTGTATTATGCTCTCCTCCACAGCATATCAATTGTTTATGCAATTTTGCTCCTTCTGTTCATTAAGGCCGTGTTCACATGACCGTTTAGTTTTTCTGTTCTTCTGATCCTTTATTTTGATCATCAGAACTTTTTCTTCCCTCAAAAATAACAGATGCAAAATGAGCACAACAGAGGCTCAAATAAAGGATACATTTTTTTCATTTTGCTTTAAATCAGGTATACCCAGGGCACTCTGCCTTAGAATACAGCCACACGGAGCAGTTCTGCAGCCATGATGTGGTGAAGAACTGCATGGCTAATTAGACCGCAGCTACCTTTCATTTAATAATGATGACCGCACTATATAGTCAGTCTTCATTGTTAATGGCCGCGCAGCACCATAAAGAGGTATGAGGTATGACTGATTGATGGTATGAGGTTTGACTGATTAGGTGGGGGCACAATATGTTGACATACCCACTTCTCCAACCCCAGTGCTCTCCAGCCCTACAAGTGTGAGCCCTTCTTCTGCAATCTGCTTTTCCTCCTTTTCCATATTGTCTATTATAGATGAGAATATGCCATCCAGCTCCTCCTCTGCATCTTGCTGACTTTTGTAGGAAGTAAACCCAGCAAAAGATGAGGATGGTCATCATTAAGACCTGCCCCCCCAAGGGATGCAGACTGGATAGTATTGTTTGACAAGCTGGGCACTGGAATATTAAAGGCTTCTATCTTATTGACATTGATTTAGTCTATTAATCGTTTTCTGCAACACTGTCCCTAGTGCATGAGTGCTTGCCATGTCCCTCCCTATGCTCATCTCACAGGACAATAGCAGAGACCACGCGGGATGAGGGTTTTATAGGGCTGCAACATCACAGAGGAATGCTATCTGTGGATTGGCTGGCTGCACTGCTGATGCGTTCATGGGATTGTCTCCTCTGCACTTAGTTTCACTTTGTAACAAGTACAGCCTCCATTTTAGGAAAACCTGCTTCCTTACCATAAGGCTTGAGGAAATTCGGATTTGTTGCAAATTAAATTTTCCTAAACTTTAAAAACGAATTCCACTTTGAACGCTTCACTTCGCTTAACACTAGCTTCGACCTCTGTCAGCTTTTCCAGAATCTTCCTGAGCACTCTCGGCACTGATGAAATATTCTGATTGACAGACCACCTGGTGCTAGAGCACAGGGAGAGCAATACAGAGAGCAAAGCTGGTTACCCTAGTATTTTTCTCTGTCACCATAGCATCCAGAGTTGGTCTCTGTTACTTCTTGTAGAGTTGAGGCTCCACTCCTCTGGATGAAGCTCCTTGACAGACTATTTGTTGACTGAACAAGCATTTGGTGGTTTGTGGGTAAGGCTGGAAGTGACCAGTGTGACAGCCCTGACATCTTTCAGAGTGGATAAGAACTTCTTCTGGTGACACTTTTTTTTCTGATCCACAATCTATCTACATTTGCACCCCAGCCCCAGGTGAAATTATCTGCAGTGACAACTTTCTGAGGCTGGGGAATCAGATTTGTCACACAGCAGATGATGGGGTATAAGCCACCAATTCAGCTCTTGACGAGTTGATGAATAACACCCAAAAGTCCTTGAGGCTGTATTAGACAGCCAGATCAGGCAGGCGATTGTTGGAAGGGAAGCATTCCTTCCCGGGAATCACCTGCTCATCAGCAGAGGAGATTGCATGAAGAGATCTCCTCCTCAGTATAGGGAGGAGCGATGCCATCACGCTTCCTTATAATGAATCATTGTTTGCCAGCAACAGATCGTGATTACACAGCATGATCTGCCGACTGCAAATTATAATTTTTAAACCTGTTGAAAGATTTGGAATGCCTGATGAATGCGCATCGGGTAATCAGTGGCAGTATTATACTGCCAGATCATTGCTAACCAGCACTACTTTGAACGCTCATTAGCAATCATCTGGCAGACAATCTGCCTGTCTAATACAGCCTTTAGTCTAAGACCGATTCTTGAAACACCTATTCCATGAAGTGTGTATATTGTCTTGGAGGGAGCAAACATGAGTTCCGGTCATAGAATTGCATCTATTGATGAAGTAAGAAGATCCAACATTTTTATGGCATGGCAAAAGGACACTTTGGAGTAAGGCTACTTTCACACTAGCGTTCGATCGGATCCGTTCTGAACGGATCCGATCATAATAATGCAGACGGAGGCTCCGTTCAGAACGGATCCGTCTGCATTATTTTTAGCATATAACAGCTAAGTGTGAAAATAGCCTCGTACGGATCCGTCCAGACTTTCAATGTAAAGTCAATGGGGGACGGATCCGCCTGAAGATTGAGCCATATTGTGGCATCTTCAAACGGATCCGTCCCCATTGACTTACATTGTAAGTCTGGACGGATCCGCACGGATCCGCACGCCTCCGCACGGCCAGGCGGACACCCGAACGCTGCAAGCAGCGTTCAGCTGTCCGCCTGTCCGTGCGGAGGCGAGCGGAGCGGAGGCTGAACGCCGCCAGACTGATGCAGTCTGAGCGGATCCGCTCCATTCAGACTGCATCAGGGCTGGACGGCTGCGTTCGGGTCCGCTCGTGAGCTCCTTCAAACGGAGCTCACGAGCGGACCGACGAACGCTAGTGTGAAAGTAGCCTAAGAAAAAAGGTGACTACTTTATTGTGAGCTGATGAGAGTTCATGATGAAACCACTTCCGCTCCTGAGTTGGGACTAGCTGTGACAGTTTATAATTTATTCAGAAGCCATGACTTTGTAACAGCTACATGGTTGTGTGCAGATCCATCAGAAGCTGTTGTCTGGAGGACACCTTTCCTGTCAATCGTCAAGGTATAATTATTTTCTGCCAGTTGAAATCAGATAGTGACACCTGATTTTTTTTCTATGTTTTTGTTTTCTTATTGTAGATTTTTTTACTCTGTTTCCTGAATATGACTATGTGGCTGACTTCTTGCCTGAGTTGTTGCTAACAGCATTTATAGATATGTTTTAGAGCAGCCAATAAATATACAGTTGATAAAATGATGGACAGGAGCTGACTCATTTACTTCTATAGGAAAGTTTTCTAGGCATGTTTTATGACCTGTGCAGAGACCAGAAGGAATTAGCTAAGCTGTGATATCACCTATTGTGAATGGTGGATCGTGTGTTTGTATATAAAGGTAATAGCTGTCATTTACTTTCACACTCGCGTTTTGGCTTTCTGTTTGTGAGATCCATTCAGGGCTCTCAAAAGCGGTCCAAAACAGATCAGTTTGCATTCTAATGCATTCTGAATGGAAAAGGATCCGCTCAGAATGCATCAGTTTGCATCAGTCTGTCTCTCTCCACTTTGAAGACAGACACCAAAACTCTGCTTGCAGTGTGTTGGTGTCTGTCTGATGAAACTGAGCCAAACGGATCCGTCCTGGCACACGATGTAAGTCAATGGGGACGGATCCGTTTTCTCTTACACAATCTGGCACAATAGAAAACTGATCCGTCCTCCATTGACTTTCAATGATGTTCAGGACGGATCCGCCTTGGCTATGTTAAAGATAATACAAACGGATCCGTTCTGAACGGATGCAGACGGTTGCATTATCTTAACGGATCCATCCATGACGGATACGCACAAAACGCGAGTGTGAAAGTAGCCGCCTGTAATGATAAGGAGATAACTGCACAAAAGTGATCTGTACAGAGCATGAAGGGGCACCTGTTATTAGTCACAAACGTGTGAAGCCCGTGCCCGTGCCGCAGGGCAGGCGCATGGGGATCGCAGACCCATTCACTTGACTGGGTTGCACGATCCTTCTGTTCCGCAAAAAGATAGAGCAAGTTCTATCTTTTTGCTGTGCATAAGCACGGAACGGAACCCCAGAAAGCACTCCGAAGTGCTTCTGTAGTGTTCTGTTTCGTTCTTCCTTTCCGCATCTCCGGATTTGCGGACCCATTGAAATTAATGGGTCCGCATCCATGATGCGGAATGGCCACTGAACGGTGCCCGTGTATTGTGGATCTGCAAATGCGGTCCGCAATATGGCAACGGGCATCGCACGTTCAGGTGAACGAGCCCTTAGTAACCAATGCAAAAGCTGCAGAAGTTTAGATTTTTTTTTAAATATAAATAGTTATATGGAAAATGAAAAATAACATCACCAGAACTTTAAAAATATATTTAAGAAAAAACTTTATTTAAACAGTAGTTAATTTTCTGATGATACATTATAAGTTTACTACCCAGCGTAGATAAAGCGATACACAGCCAGCTCCTTCCAATGATCCAGGGCACAGGAAATGTGTGGAACACAGCCGGTTGAAGAGATTTCCAGCAACCAATAAAACAACTTTGGATCATGATTGTAATTTTTTTCAGCCAATCCACAGGTAAAAGCGCAAAGAGGGAGATTTATCAAACTGGTCTAAAGTGGAACTGGCTTAGTTGCCCAGAGCAACCAATCAGATTCCACCTTTCATTACTCACAGCTCCTTTGGGAAATGAAAGGTGGAATCAGATTGATTGCTTTGGGCAACTAAGCCAGTTCTCCCCCAATGTGCATAAGAACAGTACCATCTGACTGGTTTCAGATGTCAGAGCACCCTTAGGGCTCGTTTAAATGAACGTATTTTGCGTTCCGTATATGGGCCGTTTTCTGCGTTCCGCATGCGGTCCGTATACGGTCCATATACGGAACCATTTATTTCTGCATCCGTTGCTCTGTTCCGTGGCTCAGTCCTGTTCTATTCTTGTCCATTTTGCGGCGGACAAGAATAGGGATTTATATAATGGGCCTCCTATTCCGTTCCGCAAATTGCTGAAGGCACACGGACGGCATCCGTTTTTTGCGGATCCGCAATTTGCGGACTGCAAAAAATGGCATGGTCGTGTGAACAAGCCCTTAATAATAGCACCATTACATGCTATGATTAAGGGCTCATTCACATGAACGTTTTTTGCGTTCCGTATACGGGCCATATATGGAACCATTCATTTCATTGGTTATAAAAAAAAAAAAATGGAATGTACTCCGTATGCATTCCGTTTCCGCATTTCCGTTCCGTTGAAAGATAGAACATGTCCTATTATTGCCCACAAATCAATGAGGCCAGAAAAAAAACTGAGCACATATGGAATGTACTCCGTATGTCTTCCGTATCCGTTCCATTTTTGCGGAACCATCTATTGAAAATGTTATGCCCATCCCTATTTTTCCTATGTAATTGCTGTATGCTGTATATGCCATACGGAAAAACGGACTAGAACTGGAATTAGGTAAATAGAATAGGAGTGGTGATTTATAGTTAAAACTTAACTTTTAATAATTATATATAGAATACGGTCCCTATGTATTTAGTTTAGATATAAAATAAGTGCTGACAACACAAGGGATACAAAATAATAAATTGGTGCAAGGCCGCACCTTACGTATAGAAAGGTTGGTGCACGGCGGCACCTTAAATAACCAGTGGTCCTACCGTTTTAGGCCAGGGTCCTCTGGTCACTGTTGATGTTCAGATAGCATTCGGTTTGCTATGAAATAGAGCAATTAGGGCTGGGCGGGGGTATTAGTGTGTTAGAGGTACCTTGACAGCCCTAGTATATGGGTGCTATCTCGGCCCTAACATCCTATCCACGGAGCACCCGTTCTAATAAGAACGACCCCGTCCGGAACCTTGCCCTTTTTGCTACTTGGCCCTATTGTGCCCTAGTGTAGCTAATCCCTACATGCATGTTTCGTAAAATAAACTCATCAGGGGCATATAGGCACACATAAAGGGGCAATACAATGTAATAACATCTAGTGTTGGTCTTAGTTTAATGATCCACACAGTTATAGTTGGCAATAATTGACACAGTTGATACCTGGGAGCGGTAGCCTATAATCCAGACTCCGCTTATGTATCAGGGCACCGTTCTTGCCTCATGATATAGAGGCAGCGTTGAGAGGGTAGCCTGCTTGTGGTCAAATCCTTCTCCTGAAGCGCCGCGGTGTGTCCGGAGGCCGTGATGGAATTACTACTGAAAAAAAATAAAAGAAAAGCGGTTCCGGGAAAAATGGCCCGCAAAACACTGAAAAGGACATAGGCCCCTTGCACACGGGCGAGTATTCCGCGCGGGTGCAATGCGTGAGTTGAACGCATTGCATCCGCACTGAATCCTGACCCATTCATTTCTATGGGGCTGTGCACATGAGCATAACATGGTTATAAGGGAAAATAATAGCATTCTGAATACAGAATGCAAAGTAAAATAATGATGGAGGGGTTAAAAATTAAAAGAAATCTACTCACCGAGTCCACTTCATCGCGTAGTTACGGATCTCTGTCTTCTTCTGTAATGTTTAGCTGCCGGCTAAGGACCTGTGGTGACGTCACATCACAGGATACAATCACATGGTCCCTCACCATGGTGATGAATCATGTGCTTGTACCATGTGATGAGCACAGTGATGTCATCAAAGGTCCTATTCCTGTGCACAGCAAAGAAGAAGACAGAAGAGAAGCTGGGCTGCGCGATTACGTGGATTAAGGTGAGTTACATAAAAAAAAAATGTTTAACCCCTCCAGACTTATTGTACTATACATTCTGTACTCAGAATCCTATTATTTTCCCTTATAACCATGTTATAAGGGAAAATAATACAATCTACAGAACACCTAACCCAAATCCGAACTTCTGTGAAGAAGTTCGGGTTTGGGTACCAAACATGCCGATTTTTCTCACGCGCGTGCAAAACGCATTATAATGTTTTGCCCTTGCGCGGAAAAATCATGCATTTTCCCGCAACGCACCTGCATCTTATCTGGGCAAAAAACATGACGCCTGTGTGAAAGAGGCCATATGATAGTGTGAATGAGCCCTAAGGGTGCTTTGGCGTCCTAAACAAATCAGAAAGTGCTGTATACGTGCATTTTGTGTCTTTACCTGTAAAAGTTTATGAAAAAATTGCAATAAAGATCCAAAGTTGTTTCACTGGAAATCTCTTCAATTTACTACCCTGCAGTCTCTGTACAAGACAGCCACCCACCACCACTGATATCTGTTTTCCTACTTTCCTACATGGGTTAATGTTCAAAATGCAATACAATCTGTTGTTAAGTGGCTTATCTTTGTATTTAACAGATGCAATACATTTCGACTCAGCCAACCCTATTGTGCAATTATGGTAGCAGACACAAACTCAAACACAGGCATTCACAAGCAATTCAGTTCGGCATTTTACAATAAAACAAAGAGAACATGAGCCAATAAACAATTTAGGCCGAAACCTCTTTTTTCTTGTTTGTTAGACAAAGAAGAACATTTATACTGATTGGTTTGTTAACACATTGGGTGGAGTTTTAGTTGAACATTTCCTGCAAACAAACGTAGACACAATAACTATGCACATGAAAGTGAACTTGCAGCAATTAAGTCCAAAACAATAGGTATTTCTTACTCAGGCCTATTTCTGTTTTGACAATCATAGGATTATATAGTAGGGCTTTATTCACACATCACAGTGTTTAGTTAATGATTTTCATCACCAATTGTTAAGCAAAACCAGATGCAAGTCTAAAACATAGAACATGTGCATATCTATTAGATCTGATCTCTGTGTAGCCTCCACTTCTGGTTTTGGCTTCCAATCACTGATGGAAATCACTGCCCAAACAATAACCAAAAAGTTGATATGTGTGAATTAGAGTTAAAGGTAGCTACAGGCATTACACTAACGTTGATCAAAATGGATGATTGTAACGAAAACAATTGTTCACTGGTTGAACCAAAAACAATGGATCACGAGGTGATAATTGTAGCCTACTGATGGCAGACTATTATCATCTGAAAACAAGTTGTCTATGTCTGAACCTTTTGTCTGATAGAGCAATGATCTTTCATTCAAAGAAAGATTGTTAGTAGATAGAAGACCTTTCTTTGAAAGAACATTCCCAGAAAAATATTTTCACTATTGCCCAGTAGTGATGGACGAACATCGGCCGGAATGGTTCGTGAACTCGATCACAAGAACACGCTCAGATGTTCATGAACCGCAAGTTCGCTGCGGGCCCTATTCACTTTAATGGCAGGTGTACCTGACAAACCATCAGCACATGTTTGCAGCCAACAAACACTTACTAGAAGTACACAAATAGTCCCAGAACATGGACAGTGATATACCAGAGGGGGATCAGTGGCAAAAATTCCCACAAAAAAAAATGTATTTTAAATATGTGTCTTAAAGGTGAACTATCAAAAATGTGCCCTGCTGCAGACTAGAATTTTTTTTATTTCCTATTGGTTTGATGTATGCAAATGTGCAGCACTCCACGTTTTTGTATCCTGCAGAGTCCATGAAAAAAATGCATACGTTAACGTAATTTTTTTTCTACCATGGAACTGTATGGTGAACGGACGCCACTGTACGGCATCAGTCTGAGGCATCTGGTAATGCATACATTTTTGGTATGCATTAAATGGATGGCAAAAATAGGGTCTGAACCCAGCCCTAGTGTCAGAATAGGCACCAGTACACATTGGAGCAGCGTGGCGGAGAGGGGAGGCTGTCCTGTACTGACAGAGCACTAACTGGTCCTGTCTGTGATAACGCCCTATGCCATGCTAAACACACGTTCAGACAGTACACTGGCTGCAGGGCAGGCCAGCACCTCCAAGGCGTAAAGGGCAAGCTCAGGCCAGGTGCCCAATTTGGAGACCCAGAAGTTTAAGGTGGCAGACCCATCATCCAGTAAGTGTAGGCATGTGCATACATACTGCTTCACCATGTTGCTGAAATGCTGCCTCCTGCTAAGACGTTCCATATCAGCTGGTGGTTCAGGTTGTTGTGGCGTGCTGACAAGGCTTTTCCACATTTCGGCCATGCTAACCCTGCCTTCTGGGTACTGTTGGTGCCCCAGCTGCGTTGACAACCTCTTCCTCCTCCTCTGCCTTCGCCTTGTGCTTTCACTATGCCCCCGCTGTCAGGTGGGAATGCTACCAGCAGCACGTCTACCAGTGTGCGCTGGTACTCACGCATCTTACGATCACGCTCCAGTGATGGAATTAAGGACGGTACGTTGTCCTTGTAATGGGGATCCAGCAACGTGGCCACCCAGTAATCAGCACAAGTTAGAATGTGAGCAACTCAGCAGTCGTTGCGGAGACACTGCAGCATGTAATCGCTCATGTGTGCCAGGCAACGAAAAGGCTGTCCTCTGTGGGAGGTGTATCGTCTGTATCCCCCCCAGCCATGCACCAGTGATGGCCATGAGCTGGTCTGGGTGCCACCCTGCTGTAAACATGGTTCCTCCTCCTCATCCTCCACCTCGTCATCCTCCAGAACTGTGCCCTGGCTGGACAATTGTGTACCTGGTGTTTGTGGGTGCAGAAACCCACCCTCAGAGCCACTTGTGAATGACTGGCCTGAAACCCTATGAAATTATCGCTCTTCCTCCTCTTCCTCCTGTGCCACATCCTCTTCCATCATTGCCCGAAGCGTTTTTTCAAGGAGGCATGGAAGTGGGATAGTAACGCTGAGAACTGCGTCATCGGCATTGGCCATGTTGGTGGAGTACTTGAAACAGTGCAACAAGGCACACAGGTCTCGCATGGAGGCCCACTCATTGTTGGTGAAGTGGTGCTGTTCCGCAGAGAGACTCACCCGGGTGTGCTGCAGCTGAAACTCCACTATCGCCTGCTGCTGCTCGCACAGTCTGGCCAGCATGTGCAAGGTGGAGTTCCACCTTGTGGGCATGTCGCATGTGAGCGGGAAGGCTGGAGTTACGCTGCAGCGCTGACAGGCGAGCAGCAGCAGGGTGAGAACGCCGAAAGCACGCACAGACGGCCTGCACTTTCTGCAGCAGCTCTGACATATCGGGGTAATTTTTAAGGAACCTCTGCACCACCAAATTCAGCATATGCGCCAGGCAGGGGATATGCTTTAAACCGGCTAGTCCCAGAGCTGCTATGAGATTTCAACCATTATCGCACACCACCAGGCCGGGCTTGAGGCTCACTGGCACCAACCACTCATCGGTCTGTTGTTCCATGCCGTCAATAGCTCCTGTGCGGTGCAGGGTTTGTCCCCCAAACAGATAAGTTTTAAAAATGCCTGCTGTGGTTTACCCCTGTCTGTACTGAAGTTGGAGGTGAAGGTGTTACGCTGACCGGATTAGGAGGCGGTAGAGGATGACGAAGGTAGGAGGAGGAAGCAACAGGAAGCAAACTGAAGCGCCCTGCAATCCTCGATTGTGGAAGGACATGCGCCAAACCGCTATCCACCTCAGGCCCAGCCACCACTGCATTTACCCAGTGTGTTGTTAGGGAGAAATAATGTCCCTGACCGTGCTTACTGGTCCACCTATCTGTAGTTAGGTGGACCTTTCTACAGATGGCGTTGCTCATTGCACACCTGATTCTGTCCCCCACTTGGTTGTGCAGGGAAGGGATGGCACACCTGGAAAAGTAGTGGCAGCTGGGCACTATGTACTGTGGGACAGCCACCACCATAAGGCTTTTAAAACTCTCCGTCTCCACTAGACGGAATGACAGCATTCAAAAGGCAATCATTTTGAAATGCTGGCATTCAGGGCCAGGGATCGTGGGTGGGTAGGTGGGTACTTCCTCTTTCGCTCCAGTGTTTGGGAGATAGAGAGTTGAACGCTTCCATGCGACATTGTGGAGATGCTTGGTCACCCAGGTGGTGGTCCTCCCATGTACTAATCCTGAAACATGCGTTTTTGGGCATCGGTGCACTTAATCTCTTCTACTTCTGGGCTAGGGCTATGTGGATGGCCCTGGGAAACCCTGCTAGCAGAGTCATCAAAAATCAGAAGAGACTGATCCATGAATTGGGGCTCAGACTGCTTGGCTGATTTGCAATGGGGTGAGGTCAAGGACTGATGGACATGGGCTGCAGGTGCCAACTCTGATCTTTCAGCAGGAGACTGGGTGGGAGACAATGTGAAGGAACTGGAGGCACTGTCAGCAGCCCAATCTACTATCGCCTGTACGTGTTCTGGCCTCACCATTCGTAGAGCTGCATTCGGCCCTAACAAATAACGCTGAAGGTTCTGTTGCCTACTAGCACCTGAGGAAGGTGTTTCACTTGTGCGTGTTGCTGGCACAGATCGACCACGTCCTCTCCCTGCAACAGGAGCTCCACCAGCAGCACCACGACCAGGGCCACGTCCCTTATTTGACGCTCTCCTCATTCTTTGTGTTCACCCACCAAACTAACAGATGGTTTTTGTCAGGCGACAATGTAACCACCAATAGTCAAAAATTTAGTTCACTGACAGTAAGGCAGTGCCGGTGTCATAAAGAGGAAATATTTCTTGAGGTCACACAATAGTGTGACAGGCGAATTTTATACAATAACTTCATGGTCACAAAATTTTTTAATTTGTCAACCAACAGTGTAACAGCAGTATTGACTGGTTGTATTGGACTGTCACAAATGCAGCAAAGTCCCCAAATGTAGTATCTAGCACAAAATAGGTGTTTTTTAAAAATCAGAATATAACAGCAGTATTTAGCACTTGTATTGGACTGTCACAAATGCAGCAAAGGCCCCAAATGTAGTATCTAGGACAAAATGGGTGTTTTTTTTAAACCAGAATATAACAGCAGTATTTAGCGCTTGTATTGGACTGTCACAAATGCAGCAAAGGCTGCAAATGTAGTATCTTGCACAAAATGGGTGGTTTTTTTTAAACCAGAATATAACAGCAGTATTTAATGTCTGTATTGTACTGTCAGAAATGCAGCAAAGGCCGCAAATGTAGTATCTTGCACAAAATGGGTGTTTTTTTAATACCAGAATATAACACAGCAGTATTTAACGTTTGTATTGGACTGTCACAAATGCAGCAAAGGCCGCAAATGTAGTATCTTGCACAAAATGGGTGTTTTTTTAAAACCAGAATATAACAGCTGTATTTAATTCTTGTATTGAACTTTCACAAACGCAGCAAAGGCCGCAAAGGTACTTTATGGAAAAAAAAAAATATGATATTTTTCACCCACGATTAAACAGATGGATTTAACAGATTTTCTTTCACTATCACAAATGCAGTGCAGGGCGCAAATGTACTTTTTAGCAAATAAATAATTTGTCCCCACAGAATCTAACAGATTTACTTGGATTATACTTTACAGAAAAAAAATGTGAATATGTCACCCCCTGGGTCCCTGAACTCACAGATGGATTCCCTATATTATTTTCCCTTCCCCTGGCACTTATGCAGCGCTGGTGCACTGAACTTGCACAAAATGGCCACCAACGCCCACCTAACTAAGGCTACTTTCACACCTGCGTTCGAACGGATCAGCTCATATTAATGCAGACGGTGGCTCCGTTCAGAACGGATCCGTCTGCATTATAACTTAGAAAAATTTTCTAAGTGTGAAAGTAGCCTGAGCGGATCCGTTCAGACTTTACATTGAAAGTCAATGGGGGACGGATCCGCTTGAGGATTTAGCCATATGGTGTCAGAACCGAAGATTGAGCCATATGGTGTCATCTTCAAGCGGATCCGTCCCCATTGACTTACATTGTAAGTCGGAATGGATCCGCTCGCCTCCGCACGGCCAGGCGGACACTGCTTGCAGCGTTCAGGTGTCCGCTCACTGAGCGGAGCGGAGGCTGAGCGCTGGCAGGCGGATGCATTCTCAGTGGATCCGCCTCCACTGAGAATGCATTAGGGCCAGACGGCTGCGTTCAGGGCCGCTCGTGAGCCCCTTTAAACGGAGCTCACGAGTGGACACCTGAACGCAGGTGTGAAAGGAGCCTAACAGATGGATAAAACTTATTTTTCTGTGTCACTGGGCTCAGGGCAGGGTACAAAAATGTTGCACTGCACCCACATAACAAAATCACAGTAGATCGCAGAGTTAATAACAAGTTGTGATGTGATATCAAATAGATTCTTTCCTATTCTCTCCCTCACATAAGCAGCATCCTATCCCTACACTAGTAAGAGCAGAGTGACGTGAAGGGCTACGTGACTCCAGCTTACATAGAGGCTGGGTCTCATGCTGCACTGGCCAATCACAGCTATGCCATTAGTAGGCATGGCTGTGATGGCTTCTAAGGGCACCCAAGTTAAATGCTTGTTGATTGGCTGCCTTGCAGCCTTTCAAAAAGCGCCATTAAATCACTGAACTCGAACCCGTACTTTTACTGAAATGTTCGGGTTCTGGTGCAGGGTCCAAAATCCTAAAGTTCGGTACGAACCTGAACTTTATAGTTCGGGTTCGCTCAACCCTACTCTTGGTATGGTAGTGTTACCTATTCACAGTATGGTTGCTATGTCTAGTCACAGTATGATGTTATCCAGACATGGTATGGTGATGATATCCAGTCACAGTATGGAATTATTATGCAGTCAGGGTACAGTGGTGTTATTCAGTCATTGTATAGTGGTAGTATCCAGTTGTGATATGGCAGTATTATTTAGTCAGTTTTTGGTGGTTATATTTTGTCACTTTATTATTTTGGGGTAGTCTATGTATAGATATTTCAGATTCTGGTACAGCATAGTGTACACTGTTTCCCAATAGAACATATACTGTAAGGGCACATGAACATGTGCAGGCCGGGCACGCACTGCAAATTGCAGTCCGCAATGCAGGACACCGACTGTAGGGCCATCATATGTGGACACAGACCCTTTCACTTGAATGGGGTCTGCAATCCGCATCTGACAGTCTGCACCGCAAAAAAAGTAGTGCATGCACAACTTTTTTGCTGTGCGGAGGTAGGGACAGAAAACCCACGGAAGCACTAAATGGTACTTCTGTGGGGTTCCGTGCCTCAGTTCCGCACCACACCTTCCGGATTGGGGACCCATTCAAGAGAATGAGTCCGCATCCGTGATGCGGTGCACAAACGGCCGGTGCCTGTATATTGCGGACACGCTGTTTGCTAGCCACAATACGGTCATCGGCCAACAACAGTCATGTGCATGAGGCCTTATGAGTAAGTATAGGGTCTGCACTCTCCGCTGAATTATTTGGAGCGAGCAAAATTACATGATATTCAGTTCACAAGGAAAAGGAAATCGCTACACTCTATTGATGTGAGGCAATTAAGGTATTTTATTTTTTATCATAACGACATTGCAAGTTCTGATCTAGATTTTTATGCATTATAGCTCCACATATAGGACTACCGAACGTTTTGGTTCGGCAAGACCTTTCCAAACGTTCGGTGATCCTATATGCGGAAATGTCGTTCTGATAAAAAATAAAAATAAAATACCTTAATTGCATCACATCAATACAGTGCAACGATTTCCTTTTCTTAGTACATGAGGAACTTAGTCTTAGGGCTTGTTCACACGAACGTATGGGTTCCGTTCCGTGTTTTGGGGCCGTAATTTGCAGTCCGCAATGCACGAAGAACGTTTGTGAGGCCTCCCGGACGGATCCAGACCCATTGAACTTGAATGGGTCCGCATCCCTCCGTTCCACAAAAAGATAGGACATGTTCGATCTTTGTGCGGAACGGAAGTACGGAACGGAATCCCACAGAAGCACTCTGTAGTGAATGGGTCTGCATCTGTGATGTGGAATGCACATGGAACGTTGTCCGTTTATTGTGGATGCGCATATGCGGTCCGCAATACGGCAACGGAACCCATACGTTCCTGTGACCAAGTCCTTGGAGTACACAGTCTATATTACTGAACACCAGGACCTGGCTGTATGCTAGGCAGCAGAGCCTTAGGCCCCTTTCACACAAGCAAGTTTTCTGCGTGGGTGCAATGTGTGACGTGTACGCATAGCACCCACACTGAATCCTGACCCATTCATTTCAATAGGTCTGTGTACATGAGAGTTTTTTTCACGCATCACTTCTGCGTTGAGTGAAAAAAGCAGCATGTTCTATATTCTGCATTTTTCACTCAACCTTGGCCACATAGAAGTGAATGGGGCTTCAGTGATGGTTGCTAAGAGATGTTGTTTGTAAACCTTCAGTTTTTTATCACGCGGGTGAAAAACGCATCAAAACACATTGCACCCCCACGGAAAAACCTGAATAACTGACTGAACTTGCTTGCAGGGGCGTAGCTATCAGGGAAGCAGGGGAAGCAGCTGCTTCGGGGCCCGAGCTCAGAAGGGGCCCAGGAGTAGTCACTGTACTTCGTCTCCCTGGGCCCCTGTCAGAGCAGCTGACTTCTCTTGCATCGGGTCCAGAGTCCTGCACTTGCACCTCTGTCACTGACCTGACATCAGTGACATTGCTCCGCCTCTCCCTCTCCTCAGTTCTGATGATGGACAGTGACCAGCATCAGGACGGTCAGATGTAGGCAGCTAGAATAGCCCCGCCCCTTTCCTACCCGCGATTCCTGCAGCCTGAACCTTCCCTGCCCACCATGCTGAACATCAGTTGGATTGCCACAATTGCACCAGTGATGTGAGTAGCAGAGGAACTGCGGTTATATTCAGCTTTCCCAGACTGTGCACATGTGACCTGCACTACAGTAGGAAAGCTGGGTGAATTATATCATGAAATGTCATCCAGCTTCCCTGCTATCCTGCATGACACAAGTGCAGCGGCATTAGAGTATGGGGGAGAGGCACAGCAGTAAACCTGGGTGACTATATATGTGAATTGTATATGTGTGCATGTATGAGTACATCCATGTATGTGGAGAGTGCGTGTATTAGTGCATCTATGTATATGGTGAGCGCATGTATGAGTGTGTCCATGTATGTGGAGAGTGCGTGTATTAGTGCATCTATGTATATGGTGAGCGCATGTATGAGTGTGTCCATGTATGTGGAGAGTGCGTGTATTAGTGCATCTATGTATATGGTGAGCGCATGTATGAGTGTGTCCATGTATGTGGAGAGTGCGTGTATGAGTGCATCTATGTATATGGTGAGCACATGTATGAGTGCATCTATGTATGTGGAAAGTGCGTGTATGAATGCATCAATGTATATGTTGAGTGTGTGTATATGAGTGTGTCCATGTATGTGGAGAGTGCATCCATGTACGTGGAAAGTGTGTGTATGACTGCGTCCATGTATGTGGAGAGTGTGTGTATGACTGCGTCCATGTATGTAGAGAGTGTGTGTATGACTGCGTCCATGTATGTGGAGAGTGCCTGATATGGCCTAATGTCCATAGAAGTCCAAGAAAAGCCCCAAGATGTAGAGATAATACCAGTGTGAGTCCACAGGTTCTGGCAGTCTACCAAAATTGGATATATCAATTGATAGTCCCGTCACATATAATAGTATTATTAACAGATAAGGGTACACTTATCGGCTTTACACTTGTCAGATTTGCAGCCGCTTACCTCCCCTTCGTGTATCACCTCAGTCCTGTAGTTTTCGGATATTTAAGGTTACAATGTCAAAGTCCTATTTGCATGGCCATGCAGTTGAAGAAATGCCGACAGGTATATGGCGTATCTGTCGGCATTTCTTCAACTGTCTGCATTTCTTCAACTGCATAGCCATGCAAATAGGACTTTGACATTGTAACCTTAAATATCCGAAAACTACAGCCTGGAATTATCGGACGCAACAGAAAGAACACGTCATTACAGGAAGTGACGTAAGTAGTATCCTGCAAGTATCCAACGCGGACACCAAACAGAGCAACGTGAGACGCCAGCCCTCCATACCAACCGGGGTTCCACACGCTTCCTCCGCACCGCAAGAGAATAGTGCCTAGAGGTAAGCGATCGGCAGTCGACAAACCCGGTCACCGAATTTAGTAACGGGATAAGCCGTACTCGATGAGCCCTATCCATCCAGTCTGAAGCAAACCGCAGGACTGAGGTGATACACGAAGGGGAGGTAAGCGGCTGCAAAGCTGACAAGTGTAAAGCCGATAAGTGTACCCTTATCTGTTAATAATACTATTATATGTGACGGGACTATCAATTGATATATCCAATTTTGGTAGACTGCCAGAACCTGTGGACTCACACTGGTATTATCTCTACATCTTGGGGCTTTTCTTGGACTTCTATGGACATTAGGCCATATCAGGCCCTTTCATCATTTCCATATAGGATTGTTAGAGATTGAAAACCATCTGACACTACCAAGTATCCTATTGTGGTCTTTTATATTATTTTATTGTATTGTTCTATTCATTTTATATCGCTACTCAATTTTATTAATTCTTCAATAAATGTGTGCCAATTGTTAGAGTGCTCGTCCTCACATTCTTTTTTAAAATTTACCCATTCCTGAGAGGTAGGGTGTCCTCTCCCTGGATTTGTAGCACCATATCATAGGCTATAAAGGAGCCACCACCAATTTCACTTTTCCATTATGTGGAGAGTGCGTCCATGGCAAATTGTATAAAACGGGCAGTAGTAAAATATAACCATACTATCAAGGTATATTGCTTAAAGATGGAGGGAGAAAAAGGAGGTAAACTAACATGGAGACTCTTCTTACCAGATAGTCTACACAGGTGGTGACTTCAAATATTACACACCTTCAGGTTGTTCTCCTCCCCCAGAGGCGGGGAAACTGTTGTATTCCACTGACCAGAACCACGCTGCTGTATCACCGTCTGGTCCGTGTATGTGTCTATAGCAGAGAGAGACAATCAACAGATGACACAGGGTAGATTCCACCACTAATAATGAAGGGTGCAAGGAAACCTATATACAGTCAGGTCCATAAATATTGGGACATTGACAATTCTAAAATTTTTGACTCTATACACCACCACAACGGATTTGAAATTAAACTAACAAGATGTGATTTAACTGCAGACTGTCAGCTTTAATTTGAGGGTATTTACATCCAAATCAGGTGAACGGTGTAGGAATTACAACAGTTTGCATATGCGCCGCCCACTTGTTAAGGGACCAAAAGTAATGGGACAATTGGCTTCTCAGCTGTTCCATGGCCAGGTGTGTGTTATTCCCTCGTATCCCAATTACAATGAGCAGATAAAAGGTCCAGAGTTCATTTCAAGTGTGCTATTTGGATTTGGACACTGTTGCTGTCAACTCTCAAGATGAGATTCAAAGAGCTGTCACTATCAGTGAGGCAAGCCATCATTAGGCTGAAAAACAAAACAAGCCCATCAGAGAGATAGCAAAAACATTAGGCGTGGCCAAAACAACTGTTTGGAACATTCTTAAAAAGAAGGAACGCACTGGTAAGCTCAGCAACACCAAAAGACCCGGAAGACCACGGAAAACAACTGTGGTGGATGACCGAAGAATTCTTTCCCTGGTGAAGAAAACACCCTTCACAACAGTTGGCCAGATCAAGAACACTCTTCAGGAGGTAGGTGTATGTGTGTCAAAGTCAACAATCAAGATAAGACTTTACCAGAGTGAATACAGAGGGTTCACCACAAGATGTAAACCATTGGTGAGCCTCAAAAAAACTGGAAGGCCAGATTAGAGTTTACCAAACGACATCTTAAAATGCCTTCACAATTCTGGAACAACATCCTATGGACAGATGAGACCAAGATCAACTTGTACCAATGATGAGAAGAGAAGAGTATGGAGAAGGAAAGGAACTGCTCATGATCCTAAGCATACCACCTCATCAGTGAAGCATGGTGGTGGTAGCGTCATGGCGTGTGCATGTATGGCTGCCAGTGGAACTGGTTCTCTTGTATTTATTGATGATGTCACTGCTGACAAAAGCAGCAGGATGAATTCTGAAGTGTTTCGGGCAATATTATCTGCTCATATTCAGCCAAATGCTTCAGAACTCATTGGATGGTGCTTCACAGTGCAGATGGACAATGACCCAACGCATACTGCAAAAGCAACCAAAGAGTTTTTTAAGGGAAAGAAGTGGAATGTTATGCAATGGCCAAGTCAATCACCTGACCTGAATCCGATTGAGCATGCATTTCACTTGCTGAAGACAAAACTGAAGGGAAAATGCCCCAAGAACAAGCAGGAACTAAAGACAGTTGCAGTAGAGGCCTGGCAGAGCATCACCACGGATGAAACCCAGCGTCTGGTGATGTCTATGCATTCCAGACTTCAGACAAAGGATTTGCAACCAAGTATTAAAAAGTGAAAGCTTGATTTATGATTATTATTCTGTCCCATCACTTTTGGTCGCTTAACAAGTGGGAGGCACATATGGAAACTGTTGTAATTCCTACACGGTTCATCTGATTTGGATGTAAATACCCTCAAATTAAAGCTGACAGTCTGCAGTTAAAGCACATCTTGTTTGTTCCATTGCAAATCCATTGTGGTGGTGTATAGAGCCCAAAATCTTAGAATTGTGTTGATGTCCTAATATTTATGGACCTAACTGTAAGTGCTCAAGTAGATTGATAATGATAGATGTATATGTTCCTACGCGTTTCATCTAGTTTATAGCCCCAGAATCATCAGGGGACACGGGCTGACGCTAAGGGACGCCAGACATCACTTCTGGGAGCGAACCCTTGCCGCAGCACCCAGCATTTTACAAGGGGCATTTGGATCCGGAGGTGGGGCCATACACCGCCCTGGATGGCCACATTGAGGACAAATCCGTCTATATTAATGTAGTGTCAGCCCTGGGGCTATAAACTAAATGAAACGCGTAGGGACACATACATCTATTATTATCTATCTACTTAAGCACTTATATAGGTTTTCTTGCACCCTTCATTATTAGTGGTTGAACCTACCCTCTCTCTCTCAGCTATAGACACATACACGAACTAGACGGTGATACAGCAGTGTGGTTCTGGTCAGTGGAATACAACAGTTTCCCCACCTCTGGGGGAGGAGAACAACCTGAAGGTGTGTAATATTTGAAGCAAGTCCCCACCTGTGTAGACTATCTGGTAAGAAGTGTTTGCATCTCCATGTTAGTTTACCTCCTTTTTTCTCCCTCCATCTTTAAGCAATATACCTTGATGGTAGGGACCACTGGTGATACTTGCCAAGTGGTAGTGGTGTCTATGAACAGAACTGTGGGCTTTCAATTTTAGATATATTAAAAGTTATATTTTACTACTGCCTGTTTTATACAATTTGCTCTGCACATTGCGGTAGCCTGCTTGGACCACACAGGGCCGTAAGAAGCAGAGCAGCTTTTGAGAGTGTGTGGATGACTGCATCCATGTATGTGGAGAGTGCATGTATGACTGTGTCCATGTATGTAGAGAGTGCTTGTATGACTGCGTCCATGTACGTGGAGAGTGCGTGTATGACTGCGTCCATGTATGTGGAGAGTGTGTGTATGACTGCTTCCATGGCTGCAGTATGAAAGGTACAGGGGCTAAAATACTTGTGGATATGTAGAGGCAAATCAGACATGTCTATTACAATTGCAGCGCAGGTTTTAAAGGGGTTGAGTTGAATATAAACTGTCAGCAACTGTGAATGATAAAAAACAATAAAGTTGTGCTAAAAATGACATAAATAAATACAGTAAATAAAAAGTCGCAAAATAGCCATATGAGAGGGATTTGCACTCCTGTGTGAATAAGTGTGTAAGTGTGTGTGGGGGGGCCCCGTACAAAAATTTGCTGTGGGGCCCAGTCAGTTCTAGCTACGCCTCTGCTTGCTTGCAAAATGGTGTGAGTTTCCTGAACGCATCCGGACCTAATCCGTCACGTTCATGTGAAAGAGGCATTAGGGTCTTTTTACATTGCCAGATTCAGGCCATAATAAATCAGCACTAACAGTTGAAAGTGCTTGAGGGATAAACAATCAGTACTACAATCATTTGTCCCCCAGTCTTTTATATTATGCTTGCTTTAAATCTCCTGTTTACACGAGTAGATGTCCTGCTCCTCATTCGCTCCTGATAATGTCCCCAATCCTTGTCCCGAAGAGCATTTACAATATCAAGTGTTTCACAGAGAACAATTATTTTTACCATATCTAATATATAAGGCTGACTGTATGTATGTATGTTTGTCCGCTAAAGGAATCCGCACCATCACATTTACAATAATGAAATTTGGCACATAGGTACATCAGGTGCTGGGAAGGTTTAAGACTGGGTCTCAGCTCTCTAGCATGTACCGTTCCTGAGATATTCCCAAAAATGCAAATATGGCACCATCACATGACCTGCATTAGCCAATAGAAGCCTGCAGGTCTTTCTCCTCATATCCCAACTGCCATACACATGGTCACATGACCATTATCAGCCAATAGAAGCTCGCAGGCCCTTAGTCTCCACATACACACAGTTTTACACATGGTTTCCATAAGAACACAGCCATTTTTCTTCACTGCTGTAGGTCAGCTTTAACCCCTTAGTGACCACCCATAGCCCTTTTTACGGCAGTCACTAAGGGGCCTTAGGCTGGGCTGCTACTTTTTTACGGCGGCCCAGTATAAGCGCTGCATAGGTCCCCCGTGCGGCAGGAAGCAGGACCCTGCTCTAACAGCCCGGACCAGCAGGAGTTCCGATCCGGGCTGTTTAACACTTTACATGCCGCGGGCGCCCACTGCATGTAAAGTGCTGACAGAGGGAGCGGGCTCCCTCTGCCTCTCATCGGCATCCCGCAAATGCGATTGCAGGGTGCCGATGTGTGTGAAGGCTGGCAGGGCTCTGATGTAGGCCCCAGACCAGCCTTCAGATCAATGTTAGAATAGCATTACAGTATTATAATGCACTATAGAATAATGCTTTGCATTTTAAAAGCAATCAAAATACTGTCTGTTGTAGTCCCCTTGTGGGACTAATAAGTGGTAAAAAAAAAAGAAAGAAAAAAAACATTTATTAAATAAAAAAATTCCATTAAAAAATTATGCTTTTTTTCCATTGAAAATATGATTTTCAATGAAAAAAATTTCAAAAAAAATCTCCCTCATATGTTTGGTATTGCCCAGTGGCGTACCGCCCATAGAGGCAGACCACACCACTGCTATGGGGCCTGCGGCAATGGGTAGCCCGTAGCGCAGAGAAGGCCCCGCCCACACTATTTGGCCCTGCCCACTCATGAACTGCAGCCGGCTATGAGGCTGCTTTTCCCCAGCCCCAATTCATCTTCCGCAATCGCCGCCACCAAGCCGCCCCCCTCCCCCCCGTTTGACCTGGTCCTGACCTGACCTCCTCCTGACCTGTGCCAATCAGCACGAGGCAACTCTGTTGAGGCAGCTGCTGATTGGCCAGTGGGGCAAGGGGGCGGGAGACTCGGCTCGAACTTCGCCGTCGCCAAAGTGCCTGAGCTGAGGAGACGAAGAGGAAGATTCTGAAGCACCGGCTGTGTCCCTGGCTGGCTGGCCTGAAGTAAGTCACTCAGACTCAGAACAAGTACCGTTCGTTCGTCCTGCCGTGTCACTGCTGGCTGCACTCCCTGCAGCAGTGCCTGGCCTGGCCGACTCTGACTATGTTATATATTATGCTGCCTGAGGCCCGTGTTAGTTTACAAATCTCTGGGGGGCAGGGTGATATCTGTTACTTCTTTACAATGTGCCCCCCTTGCCTGTCACTGCAGGGAGCTCGGCCCATATGCTGCATGTAGTTGCAGCATATGGGCCGAGCTCCCTGCAGTGACAGGCAATGGGGGCACATTGTAAAGAAGTAACAGATACCCGCAGACCAAGAAATCCTTATATGATGTCCTGCCTTTCCTCTTACTCTTTCCTGCATGAGCCCCCCCTGAATCCTCTATGAGCCCCCCTAATGCCCCCATTACCCCAAAATGTCCAGGTTTGGGGAAGAGTAGGAGGAAAGCACACTGTCCTCTATGAGCCTCTCCCCCCCGAGTCCTCTATGAGCCCCTCAACCCCTAATGCCCCCCAAAATGCCAGGGGGAGAGGAGTAGAAGGAAAGCACACTGTCCTGAGCATTTTGGGGGGCATTAAGGGTTTGGGGGGCTCATGGGCTCATAGAGGACAGTCTGCTTTCCTCCTACTCTGTCCTGTATTAGCCTCCCCCCTGAATCCTCTATGAGCCCCCCTTATGCCCCCATTACCCCAAAATGCCCAGGGGGAAGAGAAGTAGAAGGAAAGCACACTGTCCTGAGCATTTTGGGGGGCATTAAGGGTTTGGAGGGCTCATAGTGTACAGTGTGCTCTCCTACTCCTTCCCCCGGGCATTTTGGGGGGCATTAGGGATTCTTTATTGGGGGTGTGGCAGGAGGAGCCAGGATAGGAGGTGGGACGGGCCAGGGGTGGATAGTGGGTGGGGTTAGGGGGCCCAATTCAGATGCTTGCTATGGGGCCCAGTGATTTCTATTTATTGCCGCATCCGCAATGACCCGGACTACATAAATATCATATAAATTATCCCCTACGGTGAACGCCGTAAAAAAAAAAAAAAAAAAAAAAAAAGACAGAATTGCTAATTTATTCTTAGTTGCCACCGAAAATATGTGATAACAAGCAATCAAAAAATGCCATTTACTCCAAAATGATACCAATGAAAAATACAAGTCGTCCCGCGAAAATCAAGCCCTCACACAACTCCATAGAAAGAAAAATAAAAGGTTTCTTTAAAAAAGGGGTTTTATTGCAAAAAAGTAGTAAAACATAAAAAAAACTATATGTATTTGGTATCCCTGTAATCATACTGACCCAGAGAATAGATATTATGTTATTTATACAAAAAAATTAACACCATAAAATGTATTACGTAAAAACGCAGTGGTAGTATTGCTGTTTTTCCCATCTCCCTCCCAGAATGAGTTAATAAAAGTTAATCAGAAACCTATGTGTACCCCAAAATGGTGCCATTAAAAACTACAACTTGTTCCGCAAAAAACAAGCCCTATATAGACAGAAAAATAAAAACGAAGAAGAAAAACGCTTGGTCAGGAAGGCACGCAATGTTTTTCTGTCTGATGTGGGGCAGAGCAAGATGGATCCGTCATGATGTAAATCAATGGGGATGGGTCCATTTTCTCTGACACAATAGAAAAAGGTAACAAGAAATAGAAAAAGCTATTTCTTGTTACCTTGCCGCACAAAAAGTGTAATATAGAGCAACCAAAAATCATATGTACCCTAAACTAGTACCAACAAAACTGCCACCCAATCCTGTAGTTTCTAAAATGGGGTCACTTTTTTGGAGTTTCTACTCTAGGGGTGGATCAGAGGGGCTCCAAATGGGACATGGTGTCAAAAACCTAGTCCAGCAAAATCTGGCTTCCAAAAACCATACGGCGCACCTTTCCCTCTTCGCCCTACTGTGTGCCCGTACAGTAGTTTACATCCACATATGGGGTGTTTCTGCAAACTACAGAAATTTGGGGCAATAAATATAGTATTTTGTTACCTTGAGGAGTGTAGTTTCTTGAATAGGGTCATTTTTAGGTGGTTTCTATTATGTGAGCCTTAGGCCTCTTTCACACTACAGTATGTTGAATTCAGTGTTTTGCGTTCCGTTTTTCACGGATCCGTTGTTCCGTTTTTTGCTTCCGTTGTGGTTCCGTTTCCGTTCCGTTGTTCCGTTCCATTTTTCCGTATGGCATATACAGTATACAGTAATTACATAGAAAAAATTGGGCTGGGCATAACATTTTCAATAGATGGTTCCGCAAAAAACGGAACGGATACGGAAGACATACGGATGCATTTCCGTATGTGTTCCGTTTTTTTTGCGGACCCATTGACTTGAATGGAGCCACGGACCGTGATTTGCGGCCAAATATAGGACATGTTCTATCTTTTCAACGGAACTGAAAAACGGAAATACGGAAACGGAATGCATACGGAACACATTCAGTTTTTTTGCGGAACCATTGAAATGAATGGTTCCGTATACGGACCGTATACGGAACGCAAAAAACGGACCGCAAAACGGAAAAAAAAAACGGTAGTGTGAAAGAGGCCTTACAAAGTGACTTCAGACCTGAACTGGTCCCTAAAAAGTGGGTTTTTGAAAATTTCTGAAAAATTTCAAGATTTGCTTCTAAAATTCTAAGCCTTGTAACATCCCCCCAAAATAAAATATCATTCCCAAATTGATCCAAACATGAAGTAGACATATGGGGAATGTAAAGTAATAACTATTTGTGTAGGTATTACTATGTATTATAGAAGTAGAGAAATTGAAACTTGGAAATTTGAAATTCTTTCAAAATTTTTGGTAAATTTGGTATTTTTTTTATAAATAAAAATGATTTTTTTTTACTTCATTTTGTCATGAAGTGCAATATGTGACGAAAAAACAATCTCAGAATGGCCTGGATAAGTCAAAGTGTTTTAAAATTATCACCACTTAAAGTGACACTGGTCAGATTTGCAAAAAATGGCCTGGTCCTTAAGGTGAAATAAGGCTGTGTCTCTAAGGGGTTAAAGACCATACAACAGATCTGTTCTGCTTGTTAGTGTATTACACTAACAAGCAATGCATTACAATACAGATGTAATGCATTGCGGAGGAGGAAGAGTTCCCCAAAAGTTGAAGTCCTATAGTGGGACAGAAATAAAGTTTAAAAAAAAAAAGAAAAAAAAGTGTTTTTAATTTAAAAAAAATAGAGTTTCAAGCAAAAAGAAAAATGCCCCTTTCCCATGATTTTATAATAAAAAAATAGCACCCATATTAGGGATCGCCACATCCGTAATGACCGGCTATCACATAATGTACCCCGTCAGATAAACACCGTAAAAAATAAAAATAATAACAGTGCCAAAAAAGCTGTTTTTTTGGTCACCTTATATTTGTGTGGCCACCATTATTTTCCAGCACTGCCTTAACTCTCTTGGGCATGGAGTTTACTAGAACTTCACAGGTTGCCACTGGAATCCTCTTCCACTCATCCATGACATCACAGAGCTGGTGGATGATAGAGAACTTGCGCTCCTCCACTGTAATGTTGCAGAACCCCAAACAACCAGACAGAGTTTAAAAAATTGTGGATTTATTAAATGACAGCAGTACAGTCCAGACCAGAAATGATATGCAGGTAATCCATCCAAATAATAACTTGTGCAGGAAAACCCACAAGGGACAGCCAGACCAGGCCAAAGTTCATATGCACAGAAATAGTCCATGTAACGTAGTACCTAGGGACGAGACATTTCCGAGGTCCAACACCAGACAAACTGTTCTGCATAAACGTTTCCCACAGACAGTCTCTAGAGATGGATTGAGGAAGTTAGAGATCATGCACAGGTAGCCTGGAAGAATGTGAACAGCAACATACACCCGGGTTGTCAAAACAACAGTGGGCACTGACCAGCCAGGGAGATCACCTCTTAAATACAGTGCCATGTGTCTATTCCTCATAGGTCATATGATTATCCTAATCCCTGAGACTTGTGCGGCCTTGGCTGGTCATTGATCACTTAACCCATGCTTTCCCTCTAATCTACTAGAGTTTATGTACAGGTATATTCCCCGTCAGCGGCTGGCATAGCAAATAAGATGCGCGTACGTTCAGCCGCGTAACCCTTTGCGAACCTCCTCTGAAATGTGCACACGGACGCTCAAGTGGCGCGTCAGCACAGACGCCAGAAACGCGTCCGCTCGCAAAGGAGTCGGAACCGAAGATTCCACAGGCACATGCGTGACCTGTCCCACTACTCCAATGGGGTCCCCCCCGCAGGCCGAGAACCACGAGAATTCCTGGGAGACCCAGTGGACCGCGAAACAGGAATGTGTCTTATGACAATGGTGATGTGTTTTGGGTCATTATCATGTTGGAATACTTCCCTTCGGTCCAGTTTCTGAAGGGAGGGGATTATGCTTTACTTCAGTATGTCACAGTACATGTTGCCATTCATGGTTCCCACAATGAACTATAGCTCTCCACATCCGGCAAAACTCATGCAGCCCCAAACTATGAACCAGAACTGTACACAGTAGTCCATGTGTGGTCTGACTAGTGATTTGTAAAGTAGCAGGACTATGTTCTTATCACAGTCATCTATGGCCCTTTTGATGTACCCCATAATCATTTTTTTTTTATTGTCTTGTAATTTGTCACTAAAGAGCCATATAAACAGTAAACTCGTACAAAGAGGGAAGACACCACAAGACAAGGCAAAGGAGGGGAAGGAAGGAAGGATAGGAGACTAGTACCATTGATGCAAAACCATTTAAACTAAAATAGTATAAAAAACAAAAACAAAAAAATCTCGTCTGAAATACTGTGTGTGGTGACGTATGATTGCAACCACTACTTACAAAGAAAAGCGCTTTGTGATGAAGAAATTCGTCACAAAGCAGATTTCTTCATAAAATTCAGCGAAGCAGCAAAATCAAATTTATGAATACTCCGCTCATCAGTAAAGCTAATGAGCTAACGAAGCGTTTGGTGTTGATACGATTCTTACCACTTAGGGAGGGTTCACATAAGCATTAGTAATTCCTTTATAGGTCCCTTTCACACGAGCGTGATTTCCGCGCGGGTGCCATGCGTGACGTGAACGCATAGCACCCGCACTGAATCCGGCACCATTCATTTCAATGGGGCTGTGTACATGAGCGTTTTTTTTCACGCATCACTTCTGCAATGCTTTGAAATCGCAGCATGTTGTATATTCTGCGTTTGTAACGCAGGACAGGCCCCATAGAAGTGAATGGGGCTACGTGAAAAACGCATTGCATCCGCAAGCAAGTGCGGGTGCGATGCGTTTTTCACTGATGGTTGCTAAGAGACGTTGTTTGTAAACCTTCAGTTTTTTATCACGCGCGTGAAAAACGCATCAAAACGCATTGCACCCGCGCTGAAAAAACTGAACAACTAAACGCAATCGCAGACAAAACTGACTTGTTTGGCTGGTTTCACACGGGCGTTGCGGAAAAATGTGCGGGTGCGTTGCGGAAACACCCACGATTTTTCCGCGCGAGTGCAAAACATTGTAATGCGTTTTGCACTCGTGTGAGAAAAATCGCGCATGTTTGGTACCCAAACCCGAACTTCTTCACAGAAGTTCGGGCTTGGGATTGATGTTCTGAAGATTCTATTATTTTCCCTTATAACATGGTTATAAGGGAAAATAATAGCATTCTGAATACAGAATGCTTAGTATAATAGCGCTGGAAGGGTTAAAAAAAAATAAAACGTTAACTCACCTTATCCCCATGATCGTGTAGTTCCCGGTCGGTCTCTTCTTTAGCTGTGGGCTTGGGCTGAATGACCTTTGGTGATGTCAGATCACATGCTCCAATCACATGGTCCATCACCATGGTGATGGAGCATGTGATCTGACATCACCACAGGTCCTTTAGCCACAGCTAAAGAAGAGACCGACCGGGAACTAGGCGATCATGGGGATAAGGTGAGTTAACTTTTTTATTTTTTTTAACCCTCCCAGCACTATTATACTATGCATTCTGTATTCAGAATGCTATTATTTTCCCTTATAACCATGTTATAAGGGAAAATAATACAGTGAATAGACTGTCACCTAGAACCCATGCGTGAAAATCGCACCGCATCCGCACTTGCTTGCGGATGCTTGCGATTTTCACGCAACCCCATTCATTTCTATGGGGCCTGCGTTACGTGAAAAACGCAGAATATAGAACATGCTGCGATTTTCACGCAACGCATAAGTGATGCGTGAAAATCACCGCTCATGTGAACAGCCCCATAGAAATGAATGGGTCAGGATTCAGTGCGGGTGCAATGCGTTCACCTCGCGCATCGCACCCGCACGGAAATCTCGCCCGTGTGAAAGGGGCCTTTTAGTGCCAAAATCGCAACATTTTCACTGAACGCACCCTGAACGCATCCGGATCAAATCCGTCACGCCCGTATGAAACCAGCCATAGTGTTCCATTATAACAGTGTTATAATGGAATTTTAGGAAGGAATGCAAAACGGAACCCTTTAAGAGGCATTCTATTTGCTCCATTCTAATACATTTCTATGGACACAAATAATAGTTCAGTTTTTTTCTGTCATAATAATATATTATATATAGTATTGTCAATGTTGAAATGATTCTGCCTGTTAAACTTGCAGCATGTAGTTGTGCTCAAGGAAATAATGATGCGCTCTATGTGGGAGCATATAGAACATATGGCTGATCTCCATCAGGCTAGCTTTATATCTATAGTGATAAATAACAAATAAGCAATGGACTGGATTTCCCATGTTTTCAATATATTGATTTAACACTCCTGAATTATAAAAGTCAGACTGAACCATAAACTCACAATACTTAACAGTATGAAATATGCAAAACATGAGAAAATATATGTAAATATACAAATCATGGTTAGAAAATAAAATTCATCATACCAACAAATTGTCGATATTAAATATTTTTGAATATTCTGTAACTGGAAGTTATATAGGAGGGGTTTTAACTGATGTATCTTGGGATGCGGTGTACGTTCTGTTGCTGGTTACAGCCATACATAGAATGCAACGTGGAACGTTGCACAAAGACTGGGCAATACTGGGTATGAAGGATGAAAAACTATGAAAATGAAGAACGAAATTATAAAAATATAATTGTACCAAATAATAAATTGCATCATTTAACAGCATCATCCCAGTATCATTGTTTGGGAAAATGTAATTATCAAAAGCTACATTTCCATTTTAATTTAACACATTTATTCAATCTGATTAAAGGACAATGAACTGATTCATATATTACAAAAGTACTAATATTTTTCTCTTTACAGTATTCCACATATCCCACAAAGTGACCACTGTGGTGCCAGAGAGCTGTCTTCTGATTGTGCTTGGTCTGCTGCTGGGTGGTATAGTATGGGCTGCAGATCACATTGCTTCCTTCACCTTAACACCAACAGTGTTCTTCTTTTACTTATTGCCACCCATTGTATTGGATGCTGGGTACTTCATGCCAAATAGGCTGTTCTTTGGAAATCTGGGTACCATTCTTCTGTATGCAGTTATTGGAACAGTGTGGAATGCTGCCACAACAGGTCTTTCACTGTATGGAGTTTACCTAACTGGAATAATGGGTAAGTTCTATTTTATAAATTATTCTTCTTCAAAATATATATGTAGAAACAATGTAAATTTGTGAAAACTTTAAAGGATTTGCTACCCAAAAAATCCAAAACAGTTACAGTAAAAATGTATTAGCACAAATATTCACCAGTACATGTTCAGTAGTAATGTTTCCTCTCTCCTGGCATTTATTAACAACCAGTCAATAATTTGTAAAGTGCTACTTTAACTCCTTAATGAACAGGCCTCTTTGGGCCTTAAAGGGGATGATCAGCATCCCTGCTGATCAGCTGTTTGACAATTGCTCTGGCACTGCAAGCAGACAGCTCCATCAACTCTGTAGTTGACTGAAATTTTCACTGCAATGCTGGTCCCATTGACCAGCATTATTCCAGCTTTAGACAACTTTTTACATTTGGCCAGTACCTGCTCCCCATCAAACAGTTCCAAAACAGAGGCTTCTCTCAGTGATGCTTCCTATCATCAGACCTGTACATATTCAGACAGCTATTCACTGTCCTCTATATCCCCAAATGCAGATGACCCAGCAGTGACATGGTGCCTGTGGACATGTCACCACTGAAGCCAGTGAATGACTGCAGCAGTGCACTTGACACTGTGTGGATGTGTACAGGCCTGAAACCTGAAGCATCCCTGAGAGGAGCCTCTACACTAAAGCAGTGAGGAGCAGGTGAATGGATTTCTCAGTTTAAGTACAGTGCAAGTGCAATACTGGATACATTTAAGAAGTTGTCTAAGGCCTCTTTCACACAAGAAAGATTTCCGTCCAGTTGCGATGTGTGAATCACACACATAGCACCCTCACTAAATCCTGCCCCATTCATTTTATTTGGCTGTGTACTTGAGTGTCGTTTCACATGTATCATTTCAAAGATTAGAAAAAACCACATCATATTCTATATTCTGCGTTTTTCATGCAGCTCTTGTTCCATAGAAGTAAATGGAGCTTGTGTGAAAAATGGATGCAATGGATGAATTTTTCATTGATGGTTGCTGGGAGAGGTTATTTTTCAGGTTTTTTTCATGCACGTGAAAATGCATCAAAAACTGATTGCACCCGCGTAGAAAAAACTAAAACACTAAATGCAAAACATCCTAACACAATCTGTATTGTTCGTGTGAAAGAGGCCTAAAGCTGAAATACCTCTTTAATAACAATTTTCAAGCAGTGCCATGGCTTTTTTTTCCCTGTTGATATAGCCTTGTGAGTGCATGTTTTTTTGTTGGACAAACAGTTTTTCAGTGGTACTTTTATTCAATTTTGTGGGGAGGAAATGCAAGAAAAAAATAATATTGCCATTTGCTGTAGTAAAATTAGCTGTAGTAAAAGTAACTTGTTAATGTATGCTGTGGCTTGGTATGAATCTGGTGATACCAAATATATATAGTTTTTTGTTTTACCTTTCAGTACTTCACTATCAAAAAAAGCATGAAAAGTCATAATCACGTGTCCACAGTTTGACATTCAAAATTGTATTTTTTCTATCGATGTAGCCATATGAGAACATGAGCTGTAATTTTGCTTGCTATTTTTTGGGAGAGAGCAGAGAAGATACTGAGCATGTCAGTCCACTATTTCATGCATTAGAATGTGGCTGCTATAATAAAGGAGTAATATAATGTATTAAAAACCAAAAACACAATATTTAAAAAAATGTCATGTTACACCCATAAACATAAATGTATTTTATTTGGATTTTATGTGATAGACCAACACAATGTACAGTGGATATAAAAAGTCTACACACCCCTGTTAAAATGTCAGGTTTCTGTGATGTAAAAAATGAGACAAAGATAAAAAAAATTTAGAACTTTTTGCACCTTTAATGTGACCTATAAACTGTACCACTCAATTGAAAAACAAATGAAAATCTTTTAGGTGGAGGGAAGAAAACAAAAAAAAAATACTAAAATAATGTAGTTGCATAAGTGTGCACACCCTCTTATAACTTGGGATGTAGCTGTGTTCAGAATTAAGCAATCACATTCAAAATCATGTTAAATAGGAGTCGGCATACACCTGCCATCATTTAAAGTGCCTCTGATTAACTCCAAATAAAGTTCAGCTGCTCTAGTTGGTCTTTCCTGAAATGTTCTTAGTCGCCTCCCACATCAAAAGCCATGGTCCACAGAGAGCTTCCAAAGTATCAGAGGGATCTCATTGTTAAAAGGTATCAGTCAGGAGAAGGGTACAAAGGAATTACCAAGGCATTAGATATACCATGGAACACAGTCAAGACAGTCATCATCAAGTGGAGAAAATATGGCACAACAGTGACATTACCAAGAACTGGACGTCCCTCCAAAATTTATGAAAAGATGAGAAGAAAACTGGTCTGGGAGGCTACCAAGAAGCCTACAGCAACATTAATGGAGCTGCAGGAATATCTGGCAAGTACTGGCTGTGTGGTACATGTGACAACCATCTCCCGTGTTCTTCATATGTCTGGGCTATGGGGTAGAGTGGCAAGACGAAAGCCTTTTCTTATGAAGAAAAACATCCAAGCCAGGCTACATTTTGCAAAAACACATCTGAAGTCTCCCGAAAGCATGTGGGAAAAGGTGTTATGGTCTGATGAAACCAAGGTTGAACTTTTAGGCCATAATTCCAAAAGATATGTTTGTCCCAAAAACAACACTGCACATCACCAAAAGAACACCATACCCACAGTAAAGCATCATGCGTTGGGGCGGTTTTTCTTCAGCTGGAACTGGGGCCTTAGTTAAAGGGGTTGTTTGGGATCAAACTTTTTTTTTTTAAAACATCTTGCTCACCTTTAGTAGCCAAATCTATGTTCCCAAGGTGGTTTGAGGTATCTTTTACACTGGCGCATGGCTCCTACAGCCCTAAACACATTGTTTACATATCTGTTTATCTGTTCCTTCACTTCCTGCCGCACTGCACTGTGGGTCCCAGTGCAGGGCTGCATCTGCTGATTTCTCCTGTCTAACATCGTGTCCCTGCACCCGCCCTCCTCATACATATTCATGCATCCTGCACAGCCTCCACTCCTCCTTTGATCCGCCCCCTCATACATATTCATCCTCCTGCCTCATATTCCTCCCCCCATGTGTACACCCAAAAAATACTCCTTGCTCTATCTCTGGCATCTGTCATGTGCTCAGTGTTTGCAGAGCAGAGAGACAATCGGACACCGTCACACTAATGGGCACACTCCCACATGTATCCATAAACCTGCCTGACATCATCACACTATAAGGGTCCATTCACACATCCGCAATCTCGTTCCGCATTTTGCGGAACATAATTGCGGACCCATTCATTCCCGGATACGAAATTGCAGATCCGCACTTCCGTTCCACCAAAAAATAGAACATGCCCTATTCTTGTCCGCAATTGCGGAAAATAACAGGCGTATTCTATTAGCGCCGGCAATGTGCGGTCCGCAAAATGCAGATCGCACATTGCCGCTGTTCGTGTTTAGCGGATCTGCGGATCCGCAAAACACAATGCGGACATGTGAATGGAGCCCAAGGGGCACGCTCCTACATGTATCCATAAATATACCAGACACAGTCACACTGTAAGGGGCATGCTCCCACATGCATCCATAAACATACCTGACGGCATCACACTGTAAGGGGCAAGCTCCCACATGCATACATGAACATACCGGACAGAGTCACACTGTAAGGGGCACTCTCACACATGTATCCATAAACATACCTGACGGTATCACACTGTAAGGGGCAAGCTCCCAAATGCATACATAAACATACCGGACAAAGTCACACTATATATCATATTTCAAGGTAAACGTTCTATACTGAAATAGGAAAAAGTAGTAGGGCACACCTACATTTTGTTACACATGGAGAGTTATTTAAACGATGTAAATGTATTTGTAAATATTCAGAGTATTTACTGGATTGTAAAATCTGTAGTTAAAATACAAAAAAGTGCATAAAAATGACATATAAAACATATCACATGGAAAGATAAGAAACTGTCTCTCTATATCCTTGGTGAATATAGATGATGATCCTAGTAAGGTGACTTAATGCAAATAGTAACTGTCTGGCTGATAAGAAAACACTCACTTCCAGCCAAGAATTGAGAGAAGGAAAACAGGGCTTCAGCAATATGTTCTAAAGGTACCACATGCATGTTTGTAATGTTTATGTTATTAACTTACTAATAGACAAATGTCCCCAATCCCGGACAACCCCTTTAAGCTAGAGGGAATTATGAACAGTTCCAAATACCAGTCAATATTGGCACAAAACTGTCAGGCTTCTGCTAGAAAGCTGAACATGAAGAGGAACTTCATATTTCAGCATGACAACGACCCACAGCATACATCCAAATCGACAGAGGAATGGCTTCACCAGAAGAAGATTAAAGTTTGGGGATGGCCCAGCCAGAGCCCAGACCTGAATCCGATTGAAAATCTGTGGGGTGATATGAAGAGGGCTGTGCACAGGAGATGCCCTCGCAATCTGACAGATTTGGAGTGTTTTTGCAAAGAAGAGGGGGGAAATCTTGCCAAGTCAAAATGTGCCATGCTGATACTCATACCAAAAAAGACTGAGTGCTGTAATAAAATCAAAAGGTGCTTCAACAAAGTATTAGTTTAAGGGTGCACTTATGGAACCATATTATTTTATTTTTATATTGTTTCTTCCCTCTACCTAAAAGATTTTAATTTGTTTTTCAATTGAGTTGTACAGTTTATAGATCACATTAAAGGTGGAAAAAGTTCTCAAATTATTTATCTTTGTCTTGTTTTTTTACATCACAGAAACCTGACATTTTAACAGGTGTGTGTCGACTTTTTATATCCATTGTATGTGTGAAGTGAAAAGAAAATTATACATGGTTTAATTTTTTTAAAATAAAATCTGGAAAGTGTGACAAACATTTGTATTCAGCCCCCCCCCCCCCCTCCCCGAGTCAATACCTTGTAGGAGTAGGACCATCTTTCCCTGTAATTACAGCTGTAAGTATTTTGGGGTATGTCTCTACCAGACTCAAGCTCAGTCAGATTGAAAGGAGAGCATCTGTGAACAGTAATTTTCAAGTCTTGCCACAGATGCTGAATCGGATTTAGGTCTGGACTTTGGCAGGGCCATTCTAACACATGAATAATGCCTCAATCTAAACCATTCCATTGTAGCTTTGTCAGTATGTTTAGGGACGTTGTCCTACTGGAAGGTGAACCTCCACCCCAGTTTCAATCCTTTTGCAACAGTTTTTTTTTTTTTTTAGGATTGCCTTGTATTTAGCTCCATCCATCTTCTGACTCTGACCAGATTCCCTGTCCCTGCTGAAGAAAAGCATCCCCACAGCATGATTCTGCCACCACAATGTTTCACGTGGGGATGGTGTGTTCAGTGTCATGTGCAGTGTTAGTTTTCCGCCACACATGGGGCCAGATTTATCATTACTTCAAGTCAAAATAAAGTAGTGAAAAAGTTGCAAATTTTAGCGCAATCGCTAAAACTGCGCAAAAATGTGCAACTTTTATTGGCTCTGCGCTATGCTCGCCAGTTTTCTGAAAGTGGGCGTGTTTTCTTGTGTACATAATTCTCTAGGCAGATTTACTATTGCAACAATTTAAAAAGTCACAAAAAATTGCGCAAAAAAATGGCACAATTTCACTCCAGTGAGGACCATGCTTATCTTATGCGACTTTTTAATAGAACATGGGACTTTGCATAAAAACGTGCGACTTTTGTAAAGCCGCTTACTGAAAGATAAACTGCTGCCGTCAAACCACATTTATCACAGTATTAAAGGACCATTAATAAATCTGACTTAGCCAAAAGTGACTTTGGACATATGTAAAAGTGGAGTAAGATGTAAGTGTAATGATAAATCTGGCCCATAGTGTTTTTCATTTAGTTAAAAATATGTAAATTTGGTCTCTTCTGACTATAGCACCTTCTCCCACATGTTTACTGTTTCCCCTACATGACTTGTGGCAAACGGCAAATAGGACTTGCTCTCAAAAATAGCTTTCTTCATGCACTCTTCCGTAAAGGCCAGATTTGTGGAGAACATAACTAATAGATGTATTGTGGACAGATTCTCTAATCAGAGCTGTACCATATATGGCAAGAGGCGATCATAGGGTAATAGTTTCTTGGTAAGTTGGTTTAAAAAGAGGTAATGGTTATGCTCAGCTTTTCATGTTGTGCAAGTATAGGCACAACACTAGTGTAGGCATATGTTTAGATAGTAGTCGGTGCTGCCAGTATCGTTCACTCCTCACTTGTGGAGTTGCCAGTCCTCCTGGAGGAGTGATGGGTGACAATAAAGCGGTGTGGAGTATTGATGGTCCATCATTTTTGATAACTCCTGGCGCAATAACACAACCTCAAGTAGTTGAAGACAATTCTTTTTTATTTACATATAAGTGACAATGCGTTTCAGAGTAGACAAACACTCCTCTTTCAAGTCTAAAAAATAGTAGTTAGATTTCATAGGAATAAAATTGAGTCTAATAATAATAGTATTATGTTAAAGGATCAAAGACAACATATAATAGTAATGATAGTGACAATAGCGAAAATGTCAAATTTAGGATAAAAATTGGAGATAAAATCATGTGTCTAGAATACATCATAGATGAGGTCATATTTCTGAAGAGCATCAAAAACATTATACTGGCTAAAAGTAAACGTTAAAAGGATAGTAATCGTGATTGGTAAATGTGTATATATTATATATATATGTATATATTAAAAATAACTGTTTATTAATCTGATTGTACTGGCAGTTCATGATGAAGGATTTAAATTGGGTAAAAAAGGGGGGGTAAGGGGAGGAAAAATAATGTTGACAAATGGATGTGAGCCACCCGATTTCATATGCTGGGTGGTGGATCACATGAATAAAAGTATAAATATATAAATATAAACTGTGACGGTATGCGAGGCGAGGTGGTGGATGATAGGTATGTTTCACCTTGCATGCGCTCTGTTGTCAGGGACTGAACCGGAATCCGGCCCGGGTTTTGCCAGCCTCCGTGGCAGGCTTAGTTCCGGTCCAGAGATTGTGGTCCACTGGAGTTCACCTCCAGGTGGACTTTAAATAAACAGGAAGAGAGCACAACAGGTCTCTCATGTGCTGAGTCTCAGGACTGTAACCTGTGTTGCTGAAGAGAGAGCTATGTTTGGATGCGAGGAAAAACAAAAGGTTTGCTTTACCATTTGTGTTGGCGGTGTCGGGGAGCAGTCCCACACCGTATAGTCAGGACACGACTGTATAGCTTAGCGCCGGACGGCAAGGATTTTGTAACGGGGTGCCGAAGGCGCACTCGGTCTCCCATCAGCCGCAGACCTGCTGCTTAGATTCGGGAGTGAGGATCTGTGTTTGACCTTGTTCCCAGGGCAGCTTTGCTAGCTGGGAGGCTCCCTGCTCCTAGGTCTGATTTGAGCGCTGAGCTGATCACTCGGTGCTCGATTGGTCGGTCTGTCGGTCATGTGACGCTGGCCACGTCACATGATCCTCACTCCCCACTATAAATACAGGTTCCTGGCAGTTGTTGGATACCTGTGTACTTATCTGATCCTATTCTCTGGCGATCCTTTGCCTGCTCCTCCTGTACTGCGCATCCTTCCTGGCATATGGACCTCGGCTTCCACCTGACTATTCTTTGCGGACTCCTTTGGTACTTCTCGACTCTCCTGGTATTTATGACCCCGGCTTGTCCTGACCTTTCTTTGCTTATCCCTCTGTACTGCGTTGTCCTCTTGGTTTTGACCTGGTCCGTTCACTATCCGTTATTTGTCTTCCCGCACGTATTCTAAGTTGGGGACTGCTGTCCAGTTGTCCCCTGTCATCAGGACTTGTGAGGCAAGTACGCAGGGCCAGGGGTGAGGGTGGAGCGCAGTGGTCACTATCCTCCCCCCTGTGTGTGTGTGTGTGTGTGTGTGTGTGTGTACGTGACCGTTACAGATTTACTTTATGTTTTGTTTGTTTTCTGCTGTACAAACCTTTGTGCCTAAATAAACCTGGCAACCAGCCAGATTTTCAAGGAAACTGCCTGCTTACGGACTGTCTGTTTCAGAAAAAAGGTGATCCCCACGAGCTAATCTCCCACAAAACATATAAATATATGAATATAAAAATCTATCTGTAAATACTGTGGGGTTTCGCTCTGGTAGATAGTGTAAGCGGGTGCAGTACAGAGGCAAAATACAAGTTCTTAACTCAAAACGTCAGTGTTTATTCACACTTAAAAACAGCACGTAACTTTGCAGTCTTGGTGTTAATTCACACACAATTGAAAATTCATATAACACAAGCCTCCAGTAGTCCTCAGCCCTCCAGCACAGCACAAAGCCTCAGATCCCAAAAAACAGAGACATCTCTGCTGAGCCCAGCTGCCTATTTAAGGACAGCCAGGTGCTGCCAAAACCCGGACCGGCACTTAAACTCCGGTCCGGTATTTGACCTCACCTGAAACTAGTCCAGCCGCACATGCTGGGAGGAAAATACCTGCCTTGCCAGACACAACCCCTCACATGTGTCACATACCACCCCCCCCCCCCTTTGTTCAACACTGAGGGTGGACACAGGCCAGACAATACACCCGGGACAGGGCATCCACGTTTCCCTGCAACCGACCTGCTCTGTGTTCTACCGAGAACTTATGCAGAGACAAAAAACATCTGGTGACCCGGGCATTCCTGTCTTTGGCCTGTCTCATCCACTTGAGAGAGGAGTGGTCAGTCACCAGGTGGAACTTTCTCCCTAACAAATAGTAGCGGAGAGAGACTAGAGTGCCCACTTGATAGCCAGGCACTCTCTCTCCACTATACTGTACCTTGTTTCGGCTGGGGTGAGCTTGCGGCTTAGGAAGACAACGGGATGCTCCTCCCCATTGACTTCCTGAGACAGTACAGCACCAAGGCCTACTTCGGAGGCATCCGTTTGTATCACAAACTCCCTCTTGAAGTCGGCATCACCCATTAACCCACACAGGGCCGACTTCAAAGCGGCAAAAGCCTCGTCCGTCCAATCATCCCAGCGAACCATTAGAGATGTTGCGAACATAAAATTTTCCGTTTGAGAACGGCGAACACGAATTTTCGCTAATGTTCGCAAAGGGGCGAGCCGGGCGAACCGCCATAGACTTCAATAGGCAGGCGAATTTTAAAACCCTCAGTGACTCTATCTGGCCACAATAGTGATGGAAAAGTTGTTTCAAGGGGACTAACACCTGGACTGTGGCATGCCGGATGGGGATCCATGGCAAAACTCTCATGGAAAATTACGTATTTGACGCAGAGTCGGGTTTTAATCCATAAAGGGCATAAATCACCTAACATTCCTAAATTGTTTGGAATAACGTGCTTTAAAACATCCAGTGTGCGTATACGATCAGGTATGATGTTGTATCGATCAGGTAGTGCAAGGGTTACGCCCGCTTTACAGTGACAGACCAAACTCCCTGTTTAACGCACTGCAAATAACCACAAACAGTCCATTTTCACAACCACAAACTCCCCATTTGCACAAGGTTGGATAACAAGCTAGCCATGTCCCGTTCCTTGTCCTCACTGACGTCATTGAAGGTCTCTTCCTCCACCCAGCCACGTACAACACCAAGGGTCCCTGAAAGGTGACAACAAGCCCCCTGGGACGCCTGCTGTGGTTGGTTTTCCACCTTCTCAAAGCCACCTTCCTCCTCTGACTCCTTTTCTTCAGACACCTCTCTCTGCGTTACTGCAGGTCCAGCAATCGACGACGACAAGGCTGCTTCTGGTGGTGATGGTGACCACAACTGTTCCTTTTCATGCTCATCTACGGCCTGTTCCAGCACTTTTCGCAGGGCACACTCCAGAAAAAACGTATATGGGATGAGGTTGATGATGTTGCCTTGGGTTTGACTGACCAGGTTTGTCACCTCCGCAAAAGGACGCATGAGCCTACAGCCATTGTGCATGAGCGTTCAGTAACGCGGCCAAAAAATACCCAGCTCCGCAGAGGCTGTCCTCTTTAAAAAAAAAAAAATTATAATCTGTTCTTAACAGTTTAATCCCTGTTACATCCCCTATCAGGGGCCGGTCTATGGAATAGATTTTAGGAACCGGGGGATGGAAAAAGATGCTTGGTTGGTCCTACTTCCAATTTGGGGCACTGCGCGTGGGCTGTGCAATGTACTGTGTGCCACCAGATATGAGTGGTGTGTTTAAGTAGTACTATTCCTATCAGGGGACGTGTATGGAATAGATTTTAGACAACCGCAAAGAGTTGTCAATAGTTGACACACTCATGACATAAATTGTATTCCTCTCTGCGTCAATCTTGGTGTAGTGATGACGTTTGGGAGATTGCAAGCAATGTTTTTTTTTTAAAGCCTGTGGTCATGCTGAGGTTGTTCAGTGACTTCTAAGTGACCCAGAAAACAATGATTCTGCAGTGGGGCCCATTTTTGGCCTAGTAGGCTTTAATGATCACCTTATATGATCACAAAGAAAATTAATATTTTTTCTATGCTAAATTATCCAGCCGATCGCTTTTGGTCTGTTCACAATGAAGCAACGACCTTATCATCTGGGGTGTGCCAACATTGCTATTGCCAACACACTCATAGAGGTGGTCGTTTCATTGTGATACGCAAGCCCCTTTACCACAACAAGGTAACGAAGGGGAATTTACACATTTTGTTTTGTTTTTGCAGCCACAGTGCAGCACCAGAGGCCAGAAAGATTAGGCATGTACACATGCCTGAAAAATTAGGCATTGTTGCAGCCGTAGCAGCGGGGCAGGCCAGAAGTTCTATCGCAAATTGGGATAGCTCAGGCCACAGGTCAAGCCTGCACACCCAGTAGTCAAGGGGTTCATCGCTCCTCAGAGTGTTGATATCTGCAGTTAAGGTGAGGTAGTCTACCTGTCGGTCGAGTCGTTCTCTGAGGATGGACCCCGAAGGGCTATGGCGATGCGTAGGACTTAAAAAGCTCTGCATGTCCTCCACCAACAAAACGTCTGTAAAGCATCCTGTCCTTGCCGGCGAGGTCGTGGTAGGAGGAGGATTACTTTCACCTCTTCCCCTGTTAGATTCCCGTTGTGCTGTGACATCACCCTTATACGCTGTGTAAAGCATACTTTTTCATTTATTTTGGAACTGCTGCATCCTTTCCGACTTCCGGTAATTCGGTAACATTTCAGGCACTGCCGGTCCGGGTTTTGGCAGCACCTGGCTGTCCTGATACTGGGGGTCTAGTAGAGTGGCCACCCAGTACAGGTCGTTCTCCTTCAGCCTTTTTATACGAGGGTCCCTCAACAGGCACAACAGCATGAAAGACCCCATTTGCACAAGGTTGGATGCCGATCTACTCATGTGCCATTCCTCGTCCTCACTGATCTCACTGAAGGTCTGTTCTTCCCCCCAGCCATGCACAACACCACGGGTACCAGATAGGTGACAACGAGCACCCTGGGATGCCTGCTGTGGTTGGTCTTCCTCCTCCTCAAAGCCACATTCCTCCTCTGACTCCTCTTCCTCAGACTCCTCTTTCAGCGTTGGCGCAGGTCCAGCAAGCGAAGCTGATAAGGCTGTTTCTGGTGGTGATGGTGACCACAACTCTTCCTCTTCACGCTCATCTACGGCCTGATCCAGCACTCTTCGCAGGGCACGCTCCAGGAAGAAAACAAATGGGATGATGTTGCTGATGGTGCCTTCAGTGCGACTGACTAGGTTTGTCACCTCCTCAAAAGGACGCATGAGCCTACAGGCATTGCGCACGAGCGTCCAGTAACGTGGCAAAAAAAAATCCCAGCTCCGCAGAGGCTGTCCTAGCACCCCAGTCATACAAATACTCGTTGACGACTTTTTCTTGTTGGAGCAGGCGGTCGAACATTAGGAGTGTTGAATTCCAACGTGTCGGGCTGTCGCAAATCAAGCGCCTCACTGGCATGTTGTTTCGTCGCTGAATATCTGAAAAGTGTGCCATGGCCATGTAGGAACGCCTGAAATGGCCACACACCATCCTGGCCTGCTTGAGGACATCCTGTAAGCCTGGGTACTTATGCACAAAGCGTTGTACGATCAGATTACACACATGTGCCATGCACGGCACATGTGTCAACTTGCCCAAATTTAATGCCGCCAACAAATTGCTTCCGTTGTCACACACCACTTTGCCGATCTCCAGTTGGTGCGGAGTCAGCCACTGATCCACCTGTGCGTTCAGGACGGACAGGAGTGCTGGTGCGGTGTGACTCTCTGCTTTCAGGCAAGTCAACCCTAAGACGTTGTGACACTGTTGTATCCGGGATGTGGAATAGTCCCTGGGGAGCTGGGGGGGGGGTGCAGTTGATGTGGAGCAAGAGCAGCAGAAGAGGACTCAGCCGAGGAGGTTAGCGAAGAGGATGGAGTAGGAGGAGTAGAGGAGGTGGCAGCAGGCCTGCCTGCAAGTTGTGGCGGTGTCACCAACTCCTCTGCAGAGCCACGCATTCCATGCTTGGCAGAAGTCAGCAGGTTTACCCAATGCGCAGTGTAGGTGATATACCTGCCCTGACCGTGATTTGCACACCTGGTATCAGTGGTCAGATGGACCCTTGCCCCAACACTGTGTGCCAGACATGCCATGACTTCCTTTTGCACAATAAAGTGTAACCGGTTGGGGATTGCCTTTTGTGAAAAGAAATTTCGTCCAGGTACCTTCCACTGCGGTGTCCCAATAGCTACAAATTTTTTGAAGGCCTCAGACTCCACCAGCTTGTATGGTAAAAGCTGGCGGGCTAAGAGTTCAGACAAGCCAGCTGTCAGAAGCCGGGCAAGGGGGTGACTCTGTGACATTGGCTTCTTATGCTCAAACATGTCCTTGACAGACACCTGACTGTGGGCAGATGAGCAGGAATTGCTCAAGGCGAGAGGCGGAGTGGCGGGTGGTTGAGAGGGGGCAAGGAGGACAGCAGTGATTGACGTGGCTGAAGATGCTGGACCAGGAGGAGGATGGTGGCTTTGAGCTTGTGTGCTGCTTCTACTCGTCATCATGTGTTGATCCCATAGGCGTTTGTGATGTGAGATCATGTGCCTTCGCAAAGCAGTTGTACCTAGGTGGGTGTTGGACTTCCCACTAGCTTCTTTTGGCACAGGTTGCAAATGGCATCGCTGTTATCAGAGGCAGACACACAAAAAAAAATGCCACACTGCTGAGCTTTGCAATGACGGCATTCTGGTGGTGGCAACAACATGCGTTGATTGACGTGCTGTCTGGCTGACCCCGGGTGCCGATACATGCTGTCTGACTGTGCCACTAGCTCCTTGCGACGACCTCCCCCTGCTTCCAACTAGTCTCCTCTTCCTCTCTGTCTCCCCATCTGAACTTTCCCCCTCTTCTTCTTCTCTTCGAGTGGGCACCCACGTGACATCCACAGACACATCGTCATCATCAACCGCTTTACTTGTATCTGACAACTCAGCAAAGGAAGCAGCAGCGGGTACATCATAATCATCATCACAACGTACGTCCATGTGTGTAATGCTGCCTGACTGAGACATATCCCTGTTATCTACATCCTCTGGAAATAATGGTTGCACATCACTCATTTCTTCCAACTGATGTGTAAATAACTCCTCTGACAGATCAAGTGAAACAGCTGTAGTGCTTGTGTTGGTGGTGGTGGTGGCAGGTGGATGAGAGGTGCCCGAAGCTGAGCCAGAGGAGGATGGTGCGTCAATGTTCAGAGCGGAAGCTGTAGAAGATTGGGTGTCCTGTGTTAGCCAGTCAACTATGCCCTCAGAACTTTTCGTGGTATTATTCTAGGGCCAAAGGGAATCACAGCACCACGACCACGACGGCCCCTGCGGGGTGGCCTGCCTCTGCCTGTCATTTTTTTATTTTTAGATAAGTTTAGTTGTACTATGCATGCAAGCTACTGTGACACCAGATATGAGTGGCACTGTGCAATGGCAGTATTTGGCAGAGTAGACGCTGTAGGCCTAACACACACGCTTGCAGATAACTAACTGCTATTATATTACAGTCAAAATGTATTTTAATTTTTTTAAAAGCAAGCTACTGTGACACCAGATATGAGTGGCACTGGCAGAAGTTGGTAGAGTAGACACTGTAGGCCTAACACACACGCTTGCAGACAACTAACTCCGAAGGGAGTCCACTACAGCCTGCACTTTGGGTAGGTGACTTTCCCAGTCGGTACTGTGGATGACAATATCGTCCAGGTAAGCCGAAGCGTACCGATTATGTGGACGAAGCACAATTTCCATAAGTCGTTAAAAAGTGGCGGGGGCGACATGCAGACCAAAGGGTGACACCTTATATTGATAAAGCCTCTCAAGCGTGATGAAGGCGGTTTTCTCTTTGGCAGCATCCATTAAGGGCACCTGCCTGTATCTTTTCGTAAGGTCCAAAACAGAAAAGTACCGGGCTTGTCCTAACCTCTTGATGAGCTCATCCACCCGGGGCACGGGATACGCATCTAATTTGGAAACCTCGTTTTTGAAAGTCGTTACAAACCCGCAATGTCCTGTCCGGCTTGGGTATCGATACTATATGACTGGCCCACTGACTTTTTGACTCCTCAATGACATCTAGCTGCAACATTAGCTGTACCTCCTCTGAAATGGCTTGTCGCCGAGCCTCGAGTACCTGTTTTGCCTGAGGCTCAGTGACAGTCAAGCTGGATTATGGAAGTGCGTCCAGGGAGGTCCGAGAACACATCCGTGTTCCTACTAACAAACTCCCTGGCCTCCTGAGTCTGTTTATAGGAGAGGCTGTCAGCAATTTTTACTGTGGCAGCCGCCTCTATTGCATCAGACAGAGGGACCAGTACCTCTTCTCCTAGAAAACCCGGCCACGGGCTGTCTTCTGTATAGGCATCCCTATCTTTCCATGAGTTGAGTAAATTCACATGGTAAACCTGCTCCGGCTTTCGCTGCCCTGGCTGGTGTACCTTGTAGTTTATATCTCCAATTTTCTCGAGTACGTCGTAGGGCCCCTGCCACCTAGCCAGGAACTTACTGTTCACGGTCGTCACCAGAACCAAAACCCGATCACCCGGTTTAAAGATCTTGACCCGAGCCTGCCGATTATAGACCCGCCTCTGGGCTCGCTGAGCTGCCTCCATATGCTCCCTAACACTGTCTCTATCCGATCTTGCTTCTTGGTAACGTACTCATTGACACTTATGTGGAGTGGGTTGTTGTTCCCACACCTCTTTGGCAATGTCCAAGAGACCGCGAGGGTGTCTGCAATATAGCAGTTCGAAGGGCGAAAACCCAGTAGAGGCCTGTGGTACCTCTCACACTGCGAACATGAGATAGGGCAGAAGGAGGTTCCAGTCCTTCCCATTTCTAGACACTACCTTTTTCAACATATTTTTTTATGTTTGGTTAAACCTTTCTAGCAGACTGTCCGTTTGCGGATGGTAAATGAACGTTCGTAGTTGTTTTATGTGCAGCAACTTTTACAGAGTTTCCTCATCACCTTGGACATAAAAGGGGTCCCTTGGTCGGTCAGAACCTCTTTAGGTAGTCCTACTCGGGAAAACATTTCCATTAAAGTGGTTGTCCGAGTTATGAAAAAAAATAATATAGCACTGAAAATCTGTGATGATGTCACTACTAGAGCTTGGAGGAGTTCCCTCTGCCCTGTTTCTCTGCCCCTGTGATGAGGTCTTTACTTTCTGTTTCCTTCCTCCCAGCTGTCCCTCCTGTGTTTGATTTCACTGCCTTTAAATCACCCCTCCTCCTTTGTAGAGGTGCGGATTATACTTTTCATTTGAGCTGTATCTCTCGCTTGAGTATCTTCACCTGTGTGATATCTTTTCACTGGATCTGTGTTCAGCTGAAGCAAGTACTCCGGATATTGTCTGCTGACTTTGGATCTGTTTTCACTGCAGCTGCAGCTCCTTCAGTTAAGTGTTCAGACATTGTGCGTTTCTGTTTCTTTGGTGACTGGATCCGAGGCGACCCCGGTTCCGTCCATATACTGAGCAGGGCACCGGTGGCCGTGCCCCTTCCACTATTGTAGGGGTTTAAGTGGTCATCAGCCTTAGGTACGCGGGCATGTCTCGATCCACCATCTGGATCTAGACATGTGCTTAGCAGCTTAGGGAGAGCTTTTAGGGTCTGACAGGGGTCACCCTTTATCCTCCCTAGTTTGGGTCCGGTCAGTTGTTATTCACTGTGTAGGCTCTTGTTGCTCACTTACAGCCATGACAAATATATAACTAAGCTAAGCAAGTTTTATGGGGAAAAAAAAATAAAAAATTCTATATATATATATATTTATTTATTTTTTCCCTAATTTCCCTGGTTCTTTTCTGGCCCTTTGTTTACATGCAATAAAAACAATATCTGCCCCTCCCCCTGCACTGCTAAGGGAGTGCATACAAGAGCTTCCCTGAGTGACATGTCTTGCTGCTGGGAGGCTCAGCAGCATGTTGTATGTGTAGGACTACAAGTCCAAGCTGTATGACACTGCTAAGGGAGTGGATACATGAGCTGCCCTGAGTGCTGGGAGAATCAACAGCAACTTGTAAGTGTAGAACTACAAGTCCCACTTGTATAATGACACTGCTAATACACACAGGATCTTCCCCCTACCTTCTTGTGCAATGCTCTCGCTAGTCTGTCAGATCCTGTGCCCAGAATTGTCACTGCTGCTGCTAGCCAGTATGTGCAGCTGAAGGGGTTAAGAATCTTAGGAGAGAGAGCAGACGGCAGTGAAAGGGGGGGGGGGCGTGGCCAGCACAGTGACCTCTCCTTTACAGGCTTGTAAACGACCTTTATCAGAGCAGGGAGAGAAGCTGACATCACAGGTCAGCTGTTACATTTGCTTAGTTAGTAACATAGAAAGAACAGAAAATAACTCGGATAACCCCTTTAACTCCTTAGCTATGAGTTTGGCCGAGGTATGTTGCAGTGGCACCGCCTCCGGGTACCGAGTGGCGTAGTCTAAAATGACTAAGATATGTTGATGCCCTCTGGCGGACTTTCGTTAATGGGCCTATGAGGTCCATAGCTATTTGGTCAAACGGTACTTCAATAATCGGGAGAGGTACTAGGGGACTATGGAATTGTGGCTGGGGGCTAGTTATCTGTCAGGTCGGGCAAGACTTACAAAACTCTTCCACTTTTTTTAATATGCCGGGCCAGTAAAACCGTTGTAGAATACAATCCTGAGTTTTCTGCAGCCTTAGGTGACCCCCAAGAACGTGTTGGTGGGCTAGATCTAACACAAGCTTGCGATAAGCCTTGGAGACCTCCAACTGTTCAATAGGTTCACCCCGTAGTTGGTTTACCCGATATAACATATCCTGATGAACCACAAAACGGGGAAACACTGACACTGCCCCAGGTTTCTGTGGTTACTATTAACACATTTTCCCAGGCGCGGGATAGGGTTGGGTCCCAACGTTGGGCGGTACCAAAATAAACCCTGGAGACATTGAGGTCTGCCAATTCAGGACTCGGCAGCAAGTCCTCCACGTTTCCCACCATCACACTGGTTGTCTCCCCCTCTTCCACCAAAGTGGCAGTTGCCCCTACCGCGGGCCCTTTGGTCTCATGGGTATCAGTCACTCTCATAGCAGGCCACAGTGTTGGGAAGCCTGGGAAGTCTCTCCCTATTATAAGTTCGTAGTGTAAATTTGGGGCAACTGCCACTTTGTGAGTCCGTCTGCCAGCCCCTGTGGTTAGAGACACCAGAGCAGTGGGATAGTCTTTTAAGTCTCCATGGATGCGCATGACCCAGACTTTCTGGCCAGTATACTCCACTGACCGTACCAGGGGAGCCCTTACTAGGGACACCAGACTCCCTGAGTCCAGCAGAGCCTCCGCTGGAGTGTCTCCTACCTTCACCTGGCACAGGTGGTTTAGAGTTTTTGGGGTACCTCTGCACACAGCTTCCTGGCATATAGCGACTGATGGTAGCCATAGTTAGTATCCATAGGGTTCCACCTGATAGGGACAGTCAGCTCTTACATGGCCTGGCTCCTGACACCGCCAGCAGACTATCGGAGCAAGGTCCGTAGAGGGTACACCCCGGGTGGGTTTGGCTGGTCCAAGTCGCCAGGTTTGGCATGGAGATTTATGGGGTTTGACTGCTCCCCTCCCAAAAGAACCCCCTGTAATAGTCTTAGTAGCCTCATAGTGCTCCACCAGGTCCACCATTTCTAGGGCGTTGCCAGGAGACACCTGGCCGATCCAGTGCTGGATAGGGGGTGGCAGAGCCCTCCAGAACATATCAGCCAATAGTCTATCCAGCATAGCTGTGGGATTCAGCACATCAGGCTGTAGACAATTTTGAAAGAGGTGGAGTAAGTCATAATACTAGGTCCTCGCAGGCTCAGCCAGCTTAAACCCTCACTGATGGACCTGCTGGGCCCGGACCAACACATTCACCCCCAGTCTTGCAAAAATCTCACCTTTTACTTTTTGGTAGTCGGCCGCTTGCTCGTCCGGCAAGTTGAAATACACCCGCTGGGAATAAGATGCCGGGAAAGGAGTGACAACCTTAGCCCACTGATCACGGGGTAGCTTTTCCATGATGGCCACTTTCTCGTACATCGCCAGGTAGGTTTTGATGTCGTTTGCGGAGGTCATCTTAGGAATCGCGGCACGGACTGCTTTCCGTGAGCGCTCGGGGTTGCTCCTGCTGTCTGAAAAGCCATCACGTGTTGTAGCAGCAACTGGTTAGTCTCCTGCTGCTGCTTTTTAGCCTCGCGTTGCTGCAGGTTTTTATCTCGCTGCTGTAAATTAGCCTCCATGAGGGACTTCACAATAGCCTCCATTTTGTCGTGGGGCACTGGTTGTAGTACAGCTGGTTTAATTTACGACATACAACCGTGCCAGACAAATGCAGAAACCAGCCTCACTGCTCTGGTCCGGTATTTGACCTCACCTGGCTGGAAACCAGCCCAGCCGCACATGCTGGGAGGAAAATACCTGCCTTGCCAGACACAACTCCTCACATCTGTCACAATTGTGCATGAAAATAAACATACATACACATACATATACATACTGTGGGGATTTGCTCTGGTTGACAGGTTAGCGGATGCAGTATAGAGGAAAGGAACCAGGTTGTAAATCAAAAGTTAGTGTTTTATTCACACTCAGCAAAACAGTCTTGGTGCTTGTTCACACACAGCAATGAACAATGTTCACCTGGAATCCTAGGTGTCGGTTCACACCCGGCTGAATGCTCAGCCACAGAAAAGTTCACTGGCAGGCTTCCAGGTGGCCTGCACGCCTGTTTGCAATCTTCAGCCTTCAGCACAGAGGACTCCACAGCTTCACTGTCAGATGGAGGAAAATCCACCTGATAGTACTGACTGCTTTTATAAGCTTGTCAAGACCCGGCCTGGAACATGGGGAGAAGCCACCCACCCAGCACTTTGGCTACTCCCAGTAAGACCAACCAGAAAGGGAGCTGTAGCAGCACAACAGTTGGATCCTTCAGTGGTGGTGCCCGCGATGTCAGGTGCCAGTCCGTAGCACCCCGTCACAGCAAATGCAAAAAAGAAGATATACCACGGCACTCTCATGTCTTCCGCATTGCAAGGTTTAATCACCAAATCACAGCGACTTTTCGACCAGTGTGGTCTTTTTCAAGCAGTGTACATAATGAATAAGGTGCAACATTTATACCATCCAATACTAATCACATGATGCAGTTGAGCTCCTCCCCCAACATTAGTAAATATCATCATCTCAACTCATATATTTATAATCACCATATATATGTGCTTACATTAATTAGGAAATCTGGTGGGCATAATTCTCCTCCTGTGGTTCCGTTCTTTTCTGCGCTCCCGCAGCGAGCACGCTTACTTTGGCGTGCCTTCAGATCCAGTGCAGTTGCTCGTTCCGAGGCGACTAGTATTTAGGGAATTGCCCACACTGTTTCTGCGCATGCTCTGCCTATCGCTTAATCTGCAGCAATACCATCAATCACTTCCTACTTATATGGCTTAAAATCCATCTTTATCATGGTGCTGGGCTCACAAACAGACCAGATCCAAGTGGTAGATCTATTCCAAAACAATTTTATATAGGAAATGTTACTATTTCCAGAGCAGTGCTTCCATTGTTAATCCACACCTATTGGCATTATAAGGGAAAACTTTACATTATTCATACCGGAAGGGCATTGTCCTGGCAGTTCCCTGATATTTACCCTTTAACCCCTGTACAGAGTTCTGGACTTCTCCGCTGAGAACCATCCAGGCTGCTACCTCCTAGAGTAGTCGTGGTGTAGTTGGCTGCTGACCCATTGGAGGCAACAGTGAGACAAAAGTGCAAAGCACCAAGGAATCAGGCACGTGCGTAATCCAGGTCATAGTTTCATGGTCGGAGCAGGCAGCAAGCAGCAGAAAAAGTTCGGTACATGGGCATTCAGACAAGAGCTCACCTTCTCTGGTTTCTAGAAAATAGAAAACCTCAAAGCTCAGATGAGGAGGTGAATCCACAGCCCAGATTAATAGGAAGACTAATCAGCTCCTAAATCAACAGCGGGCTGTGAACACACAGAAAATATTAACGCTTGCAGTTCTGAAGGACAGTTAAATGAGCACTTGTCCCAGTTCACACAGGGAGAGTAGAGCAATGTCTACATCTACCTTGGGCAGCAAGACAGCGACGGACATGGACTGCCGACATAACATTCATATTATATAGGGTGCCATACCCCCATGAACTATGCCTGCTGTAGTTGCTGCTTTTTATATATGCAATCCCCCCTACCTTTCCCAATGTAGTGTCTAAAGTCTAAAACCATCCCCTACCATCCACAGCCTTCCGGCACCAGCGCTTTGAACTTTTGTTTTAAATCTTCAGAGATGACTTGCTCTGTTATGTGTGCTGTTGTAGCTGGCTGTCAAAGCATGGCAGTGAGGGCTCATGGTAGTACACACTGCAGATCAATTCACATAACCGGAGCAGGGGCGTATTGAGGCTATCATAGGCCTTGAAAAGTATAAACAGTGTGGGCCCCCCCCCAGTCTAAAGTTTTAAAATGATCTGATGCTTGAAGGGGTTGTCCAGCTTCTTATAAAGGATGGCCCATCCTGATCTCATCATCGAGGGTCTGTCACTCCCACTGATCATCTGTTCTGCAGGAGCTCTGGTACTAGAAGTCAGCACAGGAACTACACAGCTTTGTCCACTATGTAGTGGACAGAGCTGGTTACTGCAGTATTTAATTCGATTGGAGCAGCGCTAAAATAACCAGCTCCATCCACTATACACTGGACAGTGAGGTGTATTTCAGGTGCCCACTTCTGGCACTGGAGGTTTTACAGAAGAGCTGATCAGTCAGAATGCAGGAGGTTGGATAGTGGTGGCCTGTCGTCAGGGGTGCACTACCAATGAGGCAAGGTTAGGCTATTGCCTCAGGCAGCACCAAGTAGGGGCAAGAGGGGGCAGCGGAAGGGCCATGGGCAATAAACACTTTCATTGTGGAAACGCTCATCTCTACGTAACATAGTAGTAACACAGTACATAAGTCCGAAAAAAGACATTTGTCCATGCAGTTCGGCCTGTTATCCTGCAAGTTGATCCAGAGGAAGTAAAAAAACAAAACAAAAAAAAAACCTGTGAGGTAGAAGCCAATTTTCCTCACTTTAGGGGAATAAAAAATTCCTTCCCGACTCCAATCAGGCAATCAGAATAACTCCCTGGATCAACAACCCCTCTCTAGTAGCTATAGCCTGTAATATTATTAAGCTCCAGAAATACATCCAGGCCCTTCTTGAATTCCTTTATTGTACTCACCATCACCACCTCCTCAGGCAGAGAGTTCCATAGTCTCACTGCTCTTACCGTAAAGAATCCTCTTCTATGTTTGTGTACAAACCTTCTTTCCTCCAGACGCAGAGGATGTCCCCTCGTCACAGTCACAGTCCTGGGGATAAATAGCTGATGGGATAGATCTCTGTACTGACCCCTGATATATTTATATATATATATTAATTAGATCTCGTCTTTTTTCTAAAGTTAATAACCCTAATTTTGATAATCTTTCAGGGCACTGTAGTTGCCCCATTCTAGTTATTACTTTAGTTGCCCTCCTCTGGACCCTCTCCAGCTCTGCATTGTCTGCCTTGTTTACAGGAGCCCAGAACTGTACACAGTACTCCATGTGTGGTCTGACTAGCGATTTGTAAAGTGGTAGGACTATGTTCTTATCACTGGCCTCTATGCCCCTTCTGATGCAACCCATTACAGACGTGGACAAAATTGTTGGTACCCTTTGGTCAATGAAAGAAAAAGTCACAATGGTCACAGAAATAACTTTAATCTGACAAAAGTAATAATAAATTAAAATTCTATAAATGTTAACCAATGAAAGTCAGACATTGTTTTTCAACCATGCTTCAACAGAATTATGTAAAAAAATAAACTCATGAAACAGGCATGGACAAAAATGATGGTACCCCTAACTTAATATTTTGTTGCGCAACCTTTTGAGGCAATCACTGCAATCAAACGCTTCCTGTAACTGTCAATGAGACATCTGCACCTCTCAGCAGGTATTTTGGCCCACTCCTCATGAGCAAACTGCTCCAGTTGTGTCCGGTTTGAAGGGTGCCTTTTCCAGACTGCATGTTTCAGCTCCTTCCAAAGATGCTCAATAGGATTGAGGTCAGGGCTCATAGAAGGCCACTTTAGAATAGTCCAATTTTTTCCTCTTAGCCATTCTTGGGTGTTTTTAGCGGTGTGTTTTGGGTCATTGTCCTGTTGCAAGACCCATGACCTGCGACTGAGACCAAGCTTTCTGACACTGGCTAGTACATTTCTCTCTAGAATTCCTTGATAGTCTTGAGATTTCATTGTACCCTGCACAGATTCAAGACACCCTGTGCCAGACGCAGCAAAGCAGCCCCAGAACATAACAGAGCCTCCTCCATGTTTCACAGTAGGGACAGTGTTCTTTTCTTGATATGCTTCATTTTTTCGTCTGTGAACATACAGCTGATGTGCCTTGGCAAAAACTTCGATTTTTGTCTCATCTGTCCACAGGACATTCTCCCAGAAGCTTTGTGGCTTGTCAACATGTAGTTTGGCATATTCCAGTCTTGCTTTTTTATGATTCGTTTTCAACAATGGTGTCCTCCTTGGTCGTCTCCCATGTAGTCCACTTTGGCTCAAACAACGACGGATGGTGCGATCTGACACTGATGTTCCTTGAGCATGAAGTTCACCTTGAATCTCTTTAGAAGTCTTTCTAGGCTCTTTTGTTACCATTCGGATTATCCGTCTCTTAGATTTGTCATCAATTTTCCTCCTGCGGCCACGTCCAGGGAGGTTGGCTACAGTCCCATGGATCTTAAACTTATGAATAATATGTGCAACTGTACTCACAGGAACATCTAGTTGCTTGGAGATGGTCTTATAGCCTTTACCTTTAACATGCTTGTCTATAATTTTCTTTCTGATCTCTTGAGACAGCTCTTTCCTTTGCTTCCTCTGGTCCATGTCGAGTGTGGTACACACCATATCACCAAACAACACAGTGATTACCTGGAGCCATATATATAGGCCCAATGGCTGATTACAAGGTTGTAGACACCTGTGATGCTAATTAGTGGACACACCTTGAATTAACATGTCCCTTTGGTCACATTATGTTCTGTGTTTTCTAGGGGTACCATCATTTTTGTCCATGCCTGTTTCATGAGTTTATTTTTTTACATAATTCTGTTGAAGCATGGTTGAAAAACAATGTCTGACTTTCATTGGTTAACATTTATAGAATTTTAATTTATTATTACTTTTGTCAGATTAAAGTTATTTCTGTGACCATTGTGACTTTTTCTTTCATTGACCAAAGGGTACCAACAATTTTGTCCACGTCTGTATCTTATTGGCCTTGGCAGCAGCTGCCTGACACTGGTTTTTGCAGCTTAGGCTACTTTCACACTAACTTTTGGGTGTCCGCTTGTGAGCTCCGTTTGAAGGGGCTCACAAGCGGCCCTGAACGCATCCGTACTGCCTTAATGCATTCTGAGTGGACGCGGATCTGCTCAGAATGCATCAGTCTGGCAGCGTTCAGCCTCCGCTCCGCTCAGCAGGCGGACACCTGAACGCTGCTTGCAGCGTTCGGGTGTCTGCCTGGCCGTGCGGAGGCAGGCGGATCCATCCAGACTTACAATGTAAGTCAATGGGGACGGATCCGTTTGAATATGACACACTATGGCTCAATTTTCAAACGGATCCTTCCCCCATTGACTTTCAATGTAAAGTCTGGACGGATCCGTCTGAGGCTACTTTCACACTTAGATTTTTTTTTACAATATAATGCAGACGGATCCGTTCTGTAACGGATCCACCGTCTGCATTATATGAGCAGATCCGTCTCAGATGGATCCGCTCTGAACGCAAGTGTGAAAGTAGCCTTAGTTTGCTGTTTATTAAAATTCCTAGATCCTTTTCCATGTCAGTGTTACCGAGTGTTTTACCATTTAGTATGTACGGATGACTTGCATTATTCCTTCCCATGTGCATAGCTTTATATTTGTCAGTGTTAAACCTCATCTGCCACTTATCTGCCCAAGCCTCCAATCTATCCAGATCCCTCTGTAGTAGTATACTGTCCTCTTCAGTGTTAATTACTTTACACAGTTTAGTGTCATCAAAATTGATACTTGCAAGCCTTGTACAAGATCATTAATAAATATATTGAAGAGAATAGGGCCCAATACTGACCCCTGAGGTACCCCACTAGTGACAGTGACCCAATCTGAGTGTGTACTGTTAATAACCACCCTGTTTTCTATAATTGAGCCAGTTACTTACCCATTTACAGACGTTTTCTCCCAGTCCGAGCATTCTCATTTTATATACTAACCTTTTATGTGGTACAGTGTCAAATGCTTTGGAGAAATCCAGATACACGACATCTATTGATTCGCCGCTGTCAAGTCTAGAACTTACCTCCTCATAGAAACTGATTAAATTAGTTTGGCATGACCGATCCCTCACAAAGCCATGCTGATATGACGTTATTAGCTTATTTCCGTTGAGATTATATTTCATTGTAATCCTGCTTTTGATGATAATGAGATGATTACTGCAAAATGATTACTACAGATCAAAAACTGTCAACTTATTATAAAGCTAATTGTTCAATGTATAAACTGCAACATTTCAGGATCTTTTTTTTATAAAAAATTTGGAAAATAAAAAATAAACTAATATCCATCATAAAAACTATTTTCAATAAGAAAATCAGTCATACTATGAGAAATATCTATTCCAGTATGCCCTTTTCTCAAGTATGCCTTTTTTCCTGACTGCAAGCAATAATATTAATATTAGAGATGAGCGAATTTATGAAAAGTTAGATTTGGCCTTTTACAAAAAAATTCACTTTGTGACAAATTACTTCGTCACGAAGCATATTTTTATGTAAGTAACGGTGCAATGACAGGGAGCTGCGATAGCCCGTCATCGTACCCCTCAAATGCCGCTGTCATACACGAAATTAACATACATTTTTTTTAAATCAATCTTACTGCCTCCATTTGCTCATGACGGGCTGGCCGCCACCATCTTGCTTGAAGATCTGGAGCGAAATCTCGCACGGTGCGAGATTACGTCATAATCAAGATGGAGGCTGGCGGCCCGTCTCGAGCAAATGGAGGTAAGTATGCATTTTTTGTTTTTTTACACTATTTCTGGTTAAATCGATTCGCTTACATGAAGCACAAGGAAATTCGGCTTCGAGGCGAATCAAGTTTATTTTAAAATTCGGATTGAATTCCACTTTGTGGGATTCAGTTCGCTTATCTCTAATTAATATGTATAATATTTGGTGGCCAGGACCATGGGAGAGCCCATAAGCTACTGCTTTTTCTTATAGTTTGCAAGCACGACAACCACTCATGAATTGCAGGGTGGTCTTACCCATGGAAATGAGCAGTGTATAATGGGATTGAAAAATTAATCCAGCCAGCAAAGAAAGCAATATGGACAATCACAATACATTAGTAGGTGGCTTGTATTAACTTCTTCCACATAATGAATGCTATTTTCTGAAGTGAGACAACCTCCTTAAGTCTTTGTAGAAACAGTAAAGGTTTATTCTTTTGTATAATAAAAATAATTTAAATGGTTTCTGTATTTTAGGCCATTGGCACAGTCAGTGTTTTGTCACTGATTTCATTCAGTGATTGTGAGCCAAAATCAGGACAGTGATAAAGTATAAGTGAAAGATATGCCCCTGTTCTATGTTTAGACCCGCACCTGGTTTTTGCTCACAATCACTGATAGAAATCACTGACCGAATACTGACTGTGTGAATAAGGCCTTACGTGTCTTCTATCAATTTACATGTGATAATCTTGCTATGTTTTGTTTCTCTTACAGGGGATCTACAGATTGGTGTCTTGGAGTTTCTTCTTTTTGGAAGCCTGATTGCTGCTGTTGACCCAGTTGCAGTTCTTGCTGTCTTTGAAGAAGTCCATGTCAATGATGTCTTATTTATCATTGTTTTTGGTGAATCTCTCCTGAATGATGCAGTTACAGTGGTAAATACATGTTTATTTTTTTATTACACCTTGTATACATTTTATAGGAGTGATTTCCAACCTATGGTTCTCCAGATGTTGAGAAACTACACCTCCCATCAACCCGCTTACGATTATTTTCTTAGGCACCAGGAGTATAGCGAGGGTGAGCAACAGCCTCTGCATTGACCCCAGGGGCAGACAGGTAGAGCTATGGATGGGACATGGGTCCCTAGAAGTCTTGGCTTTCCCCTCACTCTTCTGGTTATACTGCAGAAAATTACAAATAACCAGAGCTTCCTATTAGCAGTTTTAGATTTTTGTGTGTAATGTGTGTATGTTTGTGGGTATCAGAGTAGCAATATAAATTATGTGGCACATTTATGAAGTCTTAATAAACTCCCTAAGCTAGCGGAGGATTCACCAAAATTATGAAGAGGCCAATCCAGCACCAGTTCTAAATGTAAGACAGCTTCCTAGCTGTCTTACATTTAGACCATTTTCTACGCCACACCCACAATTTTAGACCTGGCGTTGCGCCGCCATCTTTCCAGTGACATCATTGTCAAGTTGTAATTAATGCTCAAGCCACATGACAAGTTATTGAGACATTGACATTTTTGTGGGGAAATCTGGACTTTACTTCATGGAAACCAGCAGGCCGCTACCTCCTGGCGTAATCTCTGTGTGATTGAAAGCTGACCCACGGGGGTCAGAAACACTGGTGCATGGCACCAAGGGTCAGGCAAAAAAAACACTTGGGGGCAGGCCGAGGTTAGGGCAGGCAGAGTATGAGCTATATGGTAAATGTTTCAAGATCAGAGCAGGCAGTGAAGGGTCAATACGGAGGCCAGCCTGCTAAAGGACGTTTAAAATTAAAACAAAAAATATATTTATTGGTAAACCTACACTAAAAACTGGAGCACTCGTACCCACAAATTATACAAAAAAACAGGCTATGGGTGCAAAAAATGATATAGCCCCCACCAAGTGTTCTGATTAGATAATAGCCAAATTATATCCACTCCAATGGAGACCTCAGCTGCAGGGTAACTTCTTAGATATCAGCAATTAGGGCAATCCATAGTGATGAAGCGGCCCAACACATGCAGATAAGGCACTATATAGCAGTGATCTAGCGCTGCAGAGTGTACAGTGTCACAACGCTAGCACAAAAATCAGTGCTATCCTCTCCGGGTACAGTTATGTACCCCAAGCACTTTCTTCCTGCCAGTGGATAAATTGCTTCCTATTAAGGATTCACAGTGCCCGATCAGCCTGTGAATGAATAAGCTACTCCTGAATGAGTTTAGACATAGGGAGTAATTTCCCCCATGTCATCGTACGCGGCTGCTCCGAATGCGGGTATAAATGCCATGTGCCTCACCTTATGTGTGTAAGCTTGTGGCGGCCGACCAATACGGAGTATGGGCGGGTCATCTGACCCTGCCCCCAGAGGCCGTCCACGGTACCAGAGAACATCCAGGGGAAGCGCTGACAGCATTAAGAGGTACAGGGGGAACATCATAGGCGGCCATGCATAAATCTAAGTGAGGTATACATTAGCTGCGGAGTTGGAATCCTCCACAGAGATCAATAGGAAAAGGAACACTTAGAGCACCAGTTAGGGGAGAAAATGTGATAATGTACAAAAGGCTACCATGTGCTGAAGGATACCATGTATCACATATACAATAAGGTGGCTGCTAACATGTCCCTAAATAGCATCTATGTCTCTGATATCATATCGGGACCAGTGAAACAATAGGATATATATAAGTTTAAGGCAGTAGAAACTGTGGCTATTGTAACCAGTAGTCAACATGTCCCTGCTACACACTCAGGACCTATCTACTCACTGTCCCTATTGGGTGAAAGGCGTTAAAAACATAATTGTGGCACTGCATAGGGTTAATACACGCAGGCCAAGGAACAGGGTTCTGGGCAGGGCAGCAGGGACTGCTGCAGAGGTCTGCCAGGATACAGGAGCTAAGCAGGGATTAATGCTTAGGCAGGGCAGCATATCAGGGGTTAATGCCACAGCAGGGGTTAATGGGGAATGCTGTGCTGCAGGGGTAATGCAGGGGTTCAGGGACAGGGGAAGGTTACTCAGCCATCCATGACTCTGCTTCTCAACTCTCCTGTGGCTGCTCTGTCCTCCTGTCACTTCCTCCTTCCTGTCTGGGGCTAAGCTGGTCGCATGCACTCTCCTCTTCAGGGGCAGGTCAGGATCTCTCTGGTCATAAGAGCGCAGCACATCGCTGCCTGCGCTCTCCTTCTTGCAGGGGGTATTGGGGTAGAGACTGCTCCTGAGCGCCGGGTGCATGGCTGCCTGTGCTCTGTTCTATGGGGGGGGGTAAGGGCTCTCTCTGTTAAGCGCCGCACGGCCGGGGTATTTAAAGTTGGCCGCGCTTGCTCCCGTCATCCCGCGCTCAGCCCAGTCCACGTTGGCTGGCGCGGTAATATGAAGTCACCGCGCAAGCCCGCGCATCATGGAGCGCGCTTCCAGGTGGGGGGGATTCTCTTGATCCTCCCGCCTGTGAAGTGTCTGCATATCCCATGTGCTGTAATTACCGCACCGGGAATATGCAATAAACAGAGGGAGGGGTACATTTATTCCCCTATCTCTGTTATGTTAATTATCTCCAGCCCTGCTGGGGATGTTTAACAAAAGGCACCGGATCTATTGATTCCTTGACTTTTGATGTATTAATTGTCCAGCCACCTGGTGACATCTCCACCTCCAGCAGGAGCTGGAATGCGGGAGGAGGCTGGGGGGGGGGAGGCACCATGACTGGGGGGAATATGCTGGCCGCATTCTAAATATATATCTATATGGATACTTGGGACACATCCATATACATATATACAGTACAGACCAAAAGTTTGGACACACCTTCTCATTCAAAAAGTTTTCTTTGTTTTCATGACTATGAAAATTGTAGATTCACACTGAAGGCATCAAAACTATGAATTAACACATGTGGAATTATATACATAACAAAAATAAGCCCAAATAGCTCTTACACAGCCTGGAGGTGTGTTTGTGGTCATTGTCCTGTTGAAAAATAAATGATGGTCCAACTAAACAGAAACCGGATGGAATAGCATGCCGCTGCAAGATGCTGTGGTAGCCATGCTGGTTCAGTATGCCTTCAATTTTGAATAAATCCCCAACAGTGTCACCAGCAAAGCACCCCCACACCATCACACCTCCTCTTCCATGCTTCACGGTGGGAACCAGGCATGTAGAGTCCATCCGTTCACCTTTTCTGCGTCGCACAAAGACACGGTGGTTGGACTCATCAGACCAAAGCACAGATTTCCACTGGTCTAATGTCCATTCCTTGTGTTCTTTAGCCCAAACAAGTCTCTTGTTGCCTGTCCTTAGCAGTGGTTTCCTAGCAGATATTCTACCATGAAGACCTGATTCACACAGTCTCCTCTTAACAGTTGTTCTAGAGATGTGTCTGCTGCTAGAACTCTGTGTGGCATTGACAGGGTCTCTAATCTGAGCTGCTGTTAACCTGCGATTTCTGAGGCTGGTGACTCGGATGAACTTATCCTCCACAGCAGAGGTGACTCTTAGTCTTCCTTTCCTGGGGCGGTCCGCATGTGAGACAGTTTCTTTGTAGCGCTTGATGTTTTTTGTGATTGCACTTGGGGACACTTTCAAAGTTTTCCCAATTTTTCGGACTGACTGACCTTAATTTCTTAAAGTAATGATGGCCACTAGTTTTTCTTTACTTAGCTGCTTTTTTCTTGCCATAATACACATTCTAACAGTCTATTCAGTAGGACTATCAGCTGTGTATCCACCTGACTTCTCCACAAGGCAACTGATGGTCCCAACCCCATTTATAAGGCAAGAAATCCAACTTATTAAACCTGACAGGGCACACCTGTGAAGTGAAAACCATTTCAGGTGACTACCTCTTGAAGCTCATCAAGAGAATGCCAAGAGTGTGCAAAGCAGTAATCAAAGCAAAAGGTGGCTACTTTGAAGAATATGACATATTTTCAGTTGCTTCACACTTTTTTGTTATGTATATAATTCCACATGTGTCAATTCATAGTTTTGATGACTTCAGTGTGAATCTACAATTTTCATAGTCATGAAAAATAAGAAAACTTTTTGAATGAGAAGGTGTGTCCAAACTTTTGGTCTGTACTGTATATATATATATATATATATATATATCCACTATAAACCTGGGGCACATTATATAAATATATATATACAGATGTATGCAATATGCATGGCCACAACCTGGGGGAATGAATGGGCAGTAATAAGCCCACCTATATATACCCATATACTGGGCCCACATACAGGGGACCCATATATACATGGCCATACAGGGAGTATATATCCCTATCGGCTATATAAGGGGCCAATATATACATAGATATATACATATATCAATGAAGGGGCAGATAGAGATAGAGATATATATATATATATATATATATCTCTATATATGCCCACCTGACTTTCCTCTACAATTCCCCTGTTGTCGAGTAACATGACAATAAAGCTTGAGGGAAGGTTTGGGATATATTTTCCCCCTCAACCCCACCCTTGGTGACAGTTCAAGGACTGAATTATTATGGCCCTTAGGTACCTAGACATCACCCAACGCGACTAACACCTCCGACCTGCCCTTCACCAAACCAAACGTCTCTATCCACAGAATACACTGTCTTCTTCCTGCTGGATCTTGGTCTGGAACTTTCTTGACATCTTTCGTTATGATCTTCAGGTATTAGCCACTCCCAATGTAATATAGGGAAATGGCTTCACCTTCGCAGTCTCTAGGTAATATACACGCAGCAACCGTGGACTGGCCTTCTTTCTTTCCGTCAGTAACGATCTTCAGGTGTCAGCCACTCCCAATGACTCTGGAATGGCCTCACCCTCACAGTCTCTAAGCTTTCTGTCAGTGTCTATCTTCTGGCGTCAGCCACCCCCAATGTCAGTGCCAATCTTCCGGCCCATGTAGCACCTCCTTCTGGGGTACGGTAGGCTGGCTTCTTTTCAACATAGGCACGACTTCCATCTTGAATGAAGAATCAGTTGTTGGGAGGTTCTTCCATGGACAGATACGCAGGTCTTTACAAGGCAGGTCAGAATTTCTGGTAAGAGGTGATGTCATGGTACCTAAATTCTAACTGCGGGAAAGAACACTGCGCTAACTGACATTCAGTCTAACCTCAGTTTTTGGGGCTAAAGTGACAAATGAACTTGGTAAAGGAGAGGGCCTGTCCCTAGGGAAATTTACTCTTCCCTATTCACACAAAAACAGGTCACATCCCTCCCAACACCGTCAAATTCAATTTAGTGTGTGTACCCATAGAGACTCATGCAACCTGGTATATCTCTCTACACCTCCAAAGACACAGGTAGGTCACAGACCCCTGTGTCAATGGGAAACGACTATAGGATACAAATGTGTACAGACAAATTATAACTCACCGCAGTGCGTTTGGCGAGTTTCCCTGGGTATAGGCTGTCACACATTTGTACCTAGTGTCTATGGGTACACAATTGACAAACATACAAAATCAATATATGTACATAGTACTATGGGGTTTCAGGATAGCACAAGTAATACATCATGAACCCTCATAGGGAACCAAGTAGAAAAACCTACAAATGAACAATATATATACAAATGTCCATGAGGTCCCTGGCTTCAGGACTTTGTAGGCGTTATGTCCTGAGCCTCCTACAGTTAAAGTTTGTGAAGTTCCGTCTGGTTCTGGTGTAACTGGTCAGCAAGTCTGTTGACCCTCTGATACACAGTCCCATGTATATGATGATGACCAGAACCAGAAGAACTTTCACTGGGTGAATCAAGAGATTGTAGCTGAACATACTCTTCCTCCCGGACATCTCCAAGTCTTTCTCCAGAGCCTGAGATAATGCTTCCGCTGGATTGTGGCACAGTTCTCCATCTCTTAAAGACCTCAGAACAAGGGTTGCTTGACTGCCAAAATCCAGTGGGATCCTCTGGAGCCTCACAAAAGTGTCAGGGCGGATAGCTAGTCTCTTCTCTGGCGTCATCTGGGTTTTTCCTCTGCTCCATAGTGAGCATACCTATAAAAGAAGAAAATACCAGCCGCTCCTGGGGTATTTCTCCCCTCACAGTGCAATTAGATGTAAAATACCAGCACCAATACCTTTGATCCATGAGTAGAGAAAGGTATTGGGCTGCCCTTCATCTCACAGGACCCCTTGTTATCCTAACACTGGTGTCTGAACACCCTACCTTCAGAGGATCACGCCCTCTACTTCACATCCCTCTGCACCAACAGATAAGGATGGCCACCCTACTAGGTTAGGATATCAGAGGGGAGCTGTGGACAAAACACCATCTTGTTATTGATGGCACTGTATCCCTGTCCACTCATGTTTACTCAGGCTGATTTCCCCCTGTCATCCTGTCTTGTGGAGGCCCGCAGAATCCATGGCAAAAACACAAAAACACAAAAACACAGTCCACACTCTGATGCCAATCACTCTGTGTCCAATCCCAATCAGAGCTGTATTAACTGATCGGACTAGAATTAAGAATAAATAAAAAATAGCAGAAAGGAACTCACAGCAAGGAATGTAAACTACAAAAATCAGCAGGGTGGAACATATTCGTAGACAAGGACCACCACCATCAACATCAAGAAAAACTTACAGATAACAAAAACACATAACATGGACATACACAGGGAACAAACAGTGTAACAAATAGTGCAGGGGTATCAAGTGTTGCCTAGCCTAGCTTGGCCATCCTGACCCCTCAGCACCTGGCGAGGCATATGCCGCTGAGATGTAACTCCTTTATGGCCAGGCTGACTAGACCCCACTGCACAATTTGTTACCTGGCAATTTCTACCGGACACATTGTAATTACTTGCACAAGGGCAATTCCTTGCAATGTTTCCTTTGTTCCCACACCTGAAACACCTGACTTGGTTTCCTGTCCTGTATGTCTTGTTTTTACCTGCTTTGCAGTGTTTTGCTATATGACCTAAGCCAGCACATGAAAAACATCTGATGTTTGTCCTGCATGGCTTAGGTCCGTCTACACTGCAGCCGTGCTTCCTTCTCCTGAATTGTTCCATCCTCAGGGACTCACTCTTTACAATATTTATTTTTCCCAATGTCAGGGAAAAATCTTTGTTAGTCAGGACAGACTCGGATTTTGGGAGATTCTGGGCAAAATTTGAGAGATTCAGGCCCTGACTTTGAGGAAAAAGAAAGGGCCAGCACCATCTTGGCAAAATTGGTGATGACCTGTTGCACGCCAGACATTAGCTGGGACCTTACAGCAACCTCCGCCTTCGATTTGGCTACCGTCACATCAGTAGAGGCAGTCCGCTCCTTGAAGGCCTTGACCTCAGTATAAGACTGAGTCAGCTTAACCTCAATTTTCTCCTTCTGTCTCTGCAGCTCTACTAACTGTGACTCTATCCTAGCCACCAGCGCATCTCGGTCAACGGTAGACTGTACATTCTCTGCCAGCTGTACCCGCAATGCCAAAACCTGGTCCGAATCACTGGCACAGCATTGGCAGTGAATGTTTGGAGGAATTCTCTCCGTTGACCGAGACACCAGCGCAACTTCCTTTGGCTTGCAGATGCTAACCTCAAATGTATGAACAAGTTTGGCTAGCATCCAAAGCTGTTTGGTGGCCTTGTTCAACACCGTCTGTTTGTTAACACATAACTTGTCGGAACTACAAGACTGTGCTAACAAATCGGACCACAGCATTTCTGCTGACTTGTAAGTGGTGGGGAGGATGGGGTTAAATGTTCTGTGTTTAGCTAGGTGGTGTAGTGTGGAGAAGTCCATACTTACGTTTTGATGAGGGGCCATCTTCCTTGGTGCTGTCCTTTGTTGTCCCTTGTGTGCTGCGTGGAGAAGGTCCTGTAGTATCCGGACCGCCTTCTCCCAACCAGCCGGACTTCGGTGATGGTCCTTTCTTCAGTGACATGTGACGACTTCTCTCCAGTGTTCAGTGGGTGTGCAAGGCAATCAGAAAATCGTTAATACACAAAAATCAAAAAGATTTTAGGTTCTTTGCTGTAGAAATTGCCTTGTGTTTAGTTTTGATTGAGAAAACCGCTTTACCTGTCCAAACTATCAGGCCTTGGACGCTCAGAATCCACTGACAGTGTCCCTCCCGCCTGACTAGTTCACAGCAGCGTAAGCGATTTTCCTCACTAAAACCAAACACAGAAAAAAAATTCTAGCAGTGGGCCTGGCTCGCCAATGTTAAGGGAAATATTAATTCTTGATATTTCGGATAATACCAATAATTAATATTCATAAATAAGCGTGAGTCGTCTATTTATATTCTAAAAGAAAAAGTAACTATGTTAGTTAGCCAATTGCCTAACTAACAACTTCTGTTGGCTATACACTCCACTGAACTAAACTACGTGCGACTTACTGCTACTACTACGGCCGCAACTATTAAAGACCATACACCGTACTATGAATAATAAAGTATTTATTATACAATACAATTATACAAGTCTAATATGCTATATCTATATATATATTTATAGATCAATGATTATAAATATATATACATAAAGATGCACACACCGCAATACAATAATAGCACTACAATGCACAGTATTATTAAACACGATACAAACCTAACTACACTACCCAACCTATCTACTCACTGTCCCTATGGGGTGAAAGGGGCTAAAAACACAATTATGGCATTGCATGGGGTAATACATGCAGGCCAAAGAACACAGGGCTCTGGGCAGGGCAGCAGGGACTGCTGCAGAGGTCTGCCAGGATACAGGAGCTCAGCAGGGGTTAATGCTGAGGCAGGGCAGCATATCAGAGGTTAATGCTACAGCAGGGGTTAATGGGGAAGGCTGTGCTGCAGGGGTAATGCAGGGGTTTAGGGACAGGGGAAGGTTACTCAGCCATCCATGACTCTGCGTCTCAGCTCTCCTGTGGCTGCTCCCCCCTCCTGCCACTTCCTCCTTCCTGTCTGGCGCTAAGCTGGTCAAGTAAGTGCCGTGACTGGGGGGAATATGCTGGCCGCATTATAAATATATATCTATGTGGATGCTTGGGGCACATCCATATACATATACACTCACCTAAAGAATTATTAGGAACACCATACTAATATCAATACCCTTTTGCCTTCAGAACTGCCTTAATTCTACGTGGCATTAATTCAACAAGGTGCTGATAGCATTCTTTAGAAATGTTGGCCCATATTGATAGGCTAGCATCTTGCAGTTGATGGAGATTTGAGGGATGCACATCCAGGGCATGAAGCTCCCGTTCCACCACATCCCAAAGATGCTCTATTGGGTTGAGATCTGGTGACTGTGGGGGCCATTTTAGTACAGTGTACTCATTGTCGTGTTCAAGAAACCAATTTGAAAGGATTCGAGCTTTGTGACATGGTGCATTATCCTGCTGGAAGTATCCATCAGAGGATGGGTACATTGTGGTCATGAAGGGATGGACATGGTCAGAAAAAATGCTCAGGTAGCCCGTGGCATTTAAACGATGGCCAATTGGTACTAAGGGGCCTAAAGTGTGCCCAGAAAACATCCCCCACACCATTACACCACCACCACCAGCCTGCACAGTGGTAACAAGGCATGATGGATACATGTTCTCATTCTGTTTATGGCAAATTCGGACTCTACCATTTAAATGTCTCAACAGAAATCGATACTCATCAGACCAGGCAACATTTTTCAGTCTTCAACAGTCCAATTTTGGTGAGCTCGTGCAAACTGTAGCCTCTTTTTCCTATTTGTAGTGGAGATGAGTGGTACCCGGTGGGGTCTTCTGCTGTTGTAGTCCAGCTTTCTTTCCCATTCTGACATTCAGTTTGGAGTTCAGGGGATTGTCTTGACCAGGACCACAACCCTACATGCATTGAAGCAACTGCCATGTGATTGGTTGACTAGATAATCGCATTAAAGAGAAATAGAACAGGTGTTCCTAATAATTCTTTAGGTGAGTCTATATGTATATATCTATATATATATCTATATCTATCTATCTATCTATCTATATATATATATATATATATATATACATAGACACAGCAAGACATACCTGTGGCAATGCATGGCCACAACCTGGGAGAATGAATGGGCAGTAATAAGCCCACCTATATACCCATATACTGGGCCTACATACAGGGGACCCATATATACATGGCCATACAGGGAATATATATCCCTATTGGCCATATAAGGGGCCAATATATACACAGATATACACATATATCATTGAAGGGGCAGATACATATATATCTATATATGCCCACCTGACTTCCCTCTACACATGGCCACCCCCCTGTACCTTTTGGCACTGTCAGCGCTTCCCCTGGATGTTCTCTGGCATCAGGGCCCGCAGGCTTCTGGGGGCCGAGTCGGTGACCCGTCCATACTCCAGATTGGTCGGTAGCCACAAACTTAATTTATACCCGCATTCAGAGTAGCCGCGTACGGCCATCCTAGTGCCAGGTAGATGTAGTCCACACACGATCAGCGGCGGGTGGCTTTTTCTCTTTGCAGCCACTCTTCAAACCTGCTCCTGATGACACGGAAGAATTACTCCCTACGTAGAAATGCATTGAGTAGCTTATTCATTCACAGGCTAATTGGGCATTGTGAATTTTTAATCGGAAACAATTTGTCCACTTGCAGGCAGATAGTGCTTGAGGTACATAACTGAACCCGGAGAGGATAGCACTATTTTTTGTGCTAATGTTGTCACACTGTATACTCTGCAGCGCTATATAGTGCCTTATCTGCATGTGTTGGGCCGCTTCATCACTATGGACGGCCCTAATTGCTGATATCTAAGAAGTTACCCTGCAGCTGAGGTCTCTATTGGAGTGGATATATTTGTCTGTTATCTAATCAAAACACTTGGTGGGGGGCAATGTGATTGAGTGTCATATTTATAGACACGCCGCTCATTATAATTTTTTGCACCCATGTTTTTGGCACAATTTGTGGGCACGTGTGCCCCAGTTTTTAGTGTAGGTTTACCAATAAACGTATTTTTTGTTTTCATTTTAAACGTTCTCTAGCAGGCTGAGATTATAGTACAACACTTGAATGTCTATTGTTCACATTGAGTTAGAGTGTTAGATAGTCAATACAGAAGTCAGCCACAGGTCAGGCAGAAGAGGGTCAGAATCCAATAAATGGGCAGAAAGTTGGTACAAGGTCAGTAAACAAATTACAACAAACCTTTGCAGGGAACTAGCAAGCATTTTAATAAAAGCCCTGTGCTGGCGGTGGATCATCCGAAGTTATGAAGGGACGCAGCCTCTCCATTACTTCAGTGCTAGTTTTAAATGTAAGACAGCTTCCTTGCTGTCTTACATTTAGACTATTTTCTACGCCTAAAACAGACATAGAAAATGGTGAATGAGATGGTCTGGACGCTTCCCCACCCACACGACACCCACAGTTTTAGATCTGGTTTGAGCAGGGCAAAGTTGCAGATAGCGGCGCAACTAATAATTGTGCCGCCATCTGCACCTGAAATACGCCTAATTTAGGCATATTTCGGTATAGTATATGACCCCCATGGTGACTTTAGTATTTTATTATAGGCACCTTCCGACACAAATTTTTTCATTGGCTGGGAAGAGCATGTATACCCAAAGGGAGAGAACACCAGGAAGCAGGCAGGAGGAGGTTGCGAACGAACTACAGCAATGAGCAGGGGGGAGTATAAGAAGTCCAGCTGTCCTGTGAAAAAAAGAACAAAAACAAACATAACGTAATATCTTTGGTAAGTAAATAGTAAAGCAGTGTGTAGATTATAGCCACGTTTTTCCCTCCCTCTCCTCCTTCTAATACTAGTGCACGTGAATCAGGAACTTTAGATGGAGGGGCTGTGTAGACTGTAAATGTGGACATTTTGGGGGTCATTTACAAACAAATATACAACACTTTTTGGCGTATATCTGTCGCAGATTGTGGCTCAAAGGCTATTTGCACCGTAATCTGCAATTTCCAACGCTCACGCCAAGTCGAAAAAAGGGGGCGTGGTGTGGAATAAGGCCGGCTGGCAGGCCAGTCTATCATTTTCTATGCCTGTTTACATTTAGAAAAGTGTAAAGTCCGTCTAAGTTATGTAGAGGCCGGCGCCCCTACATAAAAGGCCCCTCCATCTAAAGTTCGTGATTCACGTGCACTAAATATTAGAAGTTGGAGAGGGAGGGAAAAACTTGGCTATATTCTAAGGGTACACACTGCTTTACTATTTACCTATCAAGGATATTACGTTACGTGATGGTGATTTCATGGAAACAGAATTACCGGTAAGACTAATTCCGAATTTCCATATCATCACCATGACGGCGTCACAAGGCAAACTAAAATATTACACAACTTAGGGGGGGCTACCACCTGAAGGACTTTTCAAGAATCTAGTCTATAATAAACGTATGCACATTGGACCAGGTCGCAGCCCTGCATATCTCGTCCAATGAAGCAGCAGCTTTCTTGGCAAAGGAAGATGACACAGTGAGCTCTAAAGTTTTCAGGAGGATTTAGACCCTGAAGCTTGTAACAAATGGAAATGGTATCCTTGATCCATCTAGCAATGGAGGATTTAGAAGCCTTGATGTCCCTATTTTTCCCTGCGAACTGGACAAGGAGGTTATCGGTTTTCCTGAACTCTTTGGTGTCCTCAAAATATTTTAGTACAATGCGTCAGACATCTAAGATATGGAAATCCCTTTCTTTCTGATTTCTAGGTTGGTTACAAAATGAGGGTAGAATGATCTACTGACTTCTGTGAAACAAACTTGGGGAGAAACCCCAGGTTCAGCCTTAGAATAATCCTATCATTGGACATTCGAAGGTAGAGTTCTCTGATAGAGTCAGCTTGGATCTCACCTAACCTCCTGGTTGAAGTAATTGCAATTAGGAAAGCTGTCTTGAAAGATAGTAGCTTAAGAGGACATTCTCTAAGGGTTCAAAGAGGCTCCACACAAGTCCATTAAGGACCGTGTTTAAGTCTCAGGTAGGGGTGCGAGATTTTAAGGAAGGTCTTAATCTGGAAGCTGCCCTGATAAACAGTTTAATCCACCTATGGCTTGCTAAATTAGTATTGAAGAAGGTACATAGAGCGGAAACCTGGACCTTTATGGTGTAATGCCCAATTCCAGGCGGCATATAGACTACATATGAACATAATACCCCTATAATATCGGTTTAAACTGACCTTGGATACAATTAATTCAAGTGGATTAATACTGGGCTTGTGTAGCGGGTTGCCACACATTGAGATATTGTTCTCAAACCATAAGAACAGTTGAATTTTAGCTCCCCTCATAAGAGACTGCATGGATATTTATTTTTGCTCAGGACTTTAATATAGATTTTACATCAGATTTATAGACTGTAATTGGTCCATATGCGATTTCTGGTTTCTATTGTATAAAGTTTTTATTAGTCGTTATTGCACATTAAATTTATTGTCTGGTTTCAAGTATTAGTGAGTGCCCAGCTCGTTGTGTATATATTTTTGTCTCCGATTTTTGCTCCCCAACCTGTTCTGCTCGCATCTGTCAGAATCATTATAGAGGGAGATTTGTTCCAAACTACTCCTTTGGATAGATTTTGTGCAACTGTCCACCAGGAGAGAGATGTTTTTATGAAACCCGGTATCAGTAACTCCCAGTCTAGCGATCTTAGCTGTTTGTCCCATTGTTGTAAGATCCAGACCTGCATGGTGCGATAGTGGGATTGACACTCTACCGAAGGAGCACAGGAGATTAGAAAACCCAGTATGTTTATTGCTTCTCTTATAGAGCAACTCTGAGGGCATACATTTTGTCCTGGGGAAGGTAGGTTGTCTGTTTCTGAGAGTCCAAGACCACTCCCAGAAATTGTAGAAAGTTGGAGACAGGATTTTCCTAGGTTCATCAGCCAACCTAAGTCTGTCAGACGGGATTAAAATATTTTTAAATTGCAAGTAAAATGATCCACCGAGTCACCAATGACCAGAAAGTCATCTAGGTATGGTACTAGAATCAGGCCCTCCTGCCTCAGATGAGCAACCATCTCGACCACTAGTTTGGTGAATACTCTTGGGGCCGAGGAAATCCTGAAAGGCAGTGCTGTGAATTGGTAATGAAGAACCTGACCCTTTGTATCCCTGATCGCAAACCTTAGGAATTTCTGGTAACTGTGATGAATAGGAACATGGTAATATGCGTCTTTTAGATCGAATGTGCACATAACGGCCCCTAACTATATTAGTGGAATGATGGATTTCAGAGATTCCATCCTGAACTTTCTGTATACGATAAATCCCTTTAGACTTTTAAAATGTATTATAGTACGAAAGGAGCCCTCTTTTTTTCCCTCACCAGGAATAGTGTTGAGTAGAAGCCTTGTTCTCTTTGAGAAAGGGGACTACTACTGCCAGTGTTATTAAATCTCGAACTCCTTGCAACACATTTTCCTGGGATTTTCTGGAACCTAAGTTGTTGATCAGGAACTTTTTTTGGGGGGGGGGGACAGTAGAAAACTCTATTTTGTATCCTGATCTTAATGTTTCTAGGGCCAAAGGGTTTGATGTTATATTTTCCCAGGGAACTAGAAAATTCAGCAGTCTCCTCCCTATTCTGGCATCTTCGTCTGTCGACAGATTTACTTTGGGGATTAAGGAACCCCTTCTTTATCCCCCTTTGGGTAGCTCCAGCGTCCCGATTTTCCCTTGTCCCTGTAGGACTTGTCCTGACTAGAATAGGGGCGAAAAAGAAATTTCCCTTTGTATGGCCTATCTTCAGGAAACCCCTTTATTTATCGGCCGCTTTCTCCAGAATCTTATCAAGAACTGGCCCGAAAACGTATTCTTCTGAGAAGAGGATAGAGCAAAGCTTCATTTTAGAAGTATTATCCCCTGACCAGGATTTCATCCAAATAGCTCTGTGGGCTGCATTTGATAAACTCGCATCTCTGGCAGAATATCTAACAGATTCTGTGGATGCGTCTGCCCAAAAAACTGTTGCAGATTTTAATAGAGGAATAGAAGCTAGTATTTCCTCCCATGGAGTTTTGTTTCTAATATGATTTTCTAGCTCGATCAATCACAGATACATGGATATAGCTATTAACATGGCAGCTATATTTGCTTTAAGACTGAACATACAGTCAGGTCCATAAATATTGGGACATCGACACAATTCTAACATTTTTGGCTCTATATACCACCACAATGGATCTGAAGTGAAACGAACAAGATGTGATTTAACTGCAGACTGTCAGCTTTAATTTGAGGGTATGTATATCCAAATCAGGCAAACGGTGTAGGAATTACAACAGTTTGCATATGTGCCTCCCACTTGTTAAGGGACCAAAAGTAATTGGACAAAATAATAATCATAAATCAAACTTTCACTTTGTAATATTTGGTTGCAAATCCTTTCCAGTCAATTACAGCCTGAAGTCTGGAATGCATAGACATCACCAGACGCTGGGTTTCATCCCTGGTGATGCTCTGCCAGGCCTCTACTGCAACTGTATTCAGTTCCTGCTTGTTCTTGGGGCATTTTCCCTTCAGTTTTGTCTTCAGCAAGTGAAATGCATGCTCAATAGGATTCAGGTCAGGTGATTGACTTCGCCATTGCATAACATTCCACTTCTTTCCCTTAAAAAACTCTTTGCTTGCTTTTGCAGTATGCTTTGGGTCATTGTCCATCTGCACTGTGAAGCGCCTTCCAATAAGTTCAGAAGCATTTTGCTGAATATGAGCAGATAATATTGCCTGAAAAACTTCAGAATTCATCCTGCTGCTTTTGTCAGCAGTCACATCATCAATAAATACAAGAGAACCAGTTCCATTGGAAGCCATACATGCCCATGCCATGACACTACCACCACCATGCTTCACTGATGAGGTGGTATGCTTAGGATCATGAGCAGTTCCTTTCCTTCTTCATACTATTCTCTTCCAATCACTTTGGTACAAGTTGATCTTGGTCTCATCTGTCCATAGGATGTTGTTCCAGAACTGTGAATGCTTTTTTAGATGCCGTTTGGCAAACTCTAATCTAGCCTTCCTGTTTTTGAGGCTCACCAATGGTTTACATTTTGTGGTGAACCCTCTGTATTAACTCTGGTGAAGTCTTCTCTTGATTGTTGACTTTGACACACGTTCACCTACCTCCTGGAGAGTGTTCTTGATCTGGCCAACCTTTGTGAAGGGTGTTTTCTTCACCAGGGAAAGAATTCTTCGGTCATCCACCACAGTTGTTTTCTGTGGTCTTGCGGGTCTTTTGGTGTTGCTGAGCTCACCGATGCGTTCCTTCTTTTTAAGAATGTTCTAAACAGTTGTGTTGGCCATACCTAATGTTTTTGCTATATCTCTGATGGGTTTGTTTTGTTTATTCAGCCTAATGATGGCTTGCTTCACTGATAGTGACAGCTCTTTGGATCTCATCTTGAGAGTTGACAGAAACATATTCCAAATGCAAATAGCACACTTGAAATGAACTCTGGACCTTTTATCTGCTCATTGTAATTAGGATAATGAGGGAATAACACACACCTGGCCATGGAACAGCTGAGACGCCAATTGTCCCATTACTTTTGGTCTCTTAACAAGTGGGAGACACATATGCAAACTGTTGTAATTTGTACACCATTCACCTGATTTGGATGTAAATACCCTCAAATTAAAGCTGACAGTCTGCAGTTAAAGCAATCTTGTTCGTTTCACTTTAAATTCATTGTGGTGGTGTATAGAGCCAAAAATGTTAAAATTGTGTCGCTGTCCCAATATTTATGGACCTGACTGTAGATGCCTCCCATCTCAAATGGCAAAGAGGTCTTTTTGTTTACTTTAGACACTTGAACATCAATTTTCGGAACATCGTCAAATAATTTGGATTCAGAAGGATTGAACAGCAAACAGTTCTTAAATTCTTTGGAAATGCCCAGCCTTTTTTCAGGATCAGACCTCTCTTCCATAATCATTTCCTTAATATTCTCATTTATTGAGAACACTCTGGCACGTTTAACTCTAAGCCCACCCAAAATTTCTTCCTGTATGAAATGTGCTTTCTGGACTTCCTCAACCCCCACGGTAGCATGAACTGCCTTTAAGAGGTCATTCATTTCATCAGATGACACCTCTCCCTCAGATAGGGGTTTGTCATCAGCCCACTGCTTGGAAGAAGACACGTCATCACTCATGCATTCGGATTCCAAGGAGGACACCACCCTCATATTTGGTTGCTTAGAGGGTTGAGGTCCCTGGGTAGTCTCTGTCATAGTCGACATGATGGACCATATTTCTTCCTGGTTCTGATACCGTCCATAAGTGATGGTTGCTCCTCACAAATAACATTAGATATGCAACGAACCGGGTAGTTCTCACGGTTAGCACAGCCTCCCTGGGCCGGCAGTGTAGTGGATGGGAAGACAGCACTAAATCCTGCGGGCACTCTCGATTTCAGGGAACACCAGCCAGTTGTAAGTTGAGGTGCCCTTGATGGTGTAGGTGTTTAAGGTGCTTTGGTGGCTGATCCCCTGTATTTGTGATGCCAGCACAGTAAGGTGCAAATGTTGAGCGTAGTAGTAGTAATGAAGAGTCAGTTGTTGTAAAACAGTTCCAACCTTTATTTGAATCAACAGTCTCAAGGCAGATGTTACAGTCCATCAATAAAGTGCATTCATATGGCATAAGTGATGACTCAGAAATAAGTTCAATTGTATTCCACTTATCAGGTTTAGGCAATTGTCAGTTGAGGAGTTCTCTTTAAGGTTGACACTTTACAGGCAAGACTTCTGTAATTATTCTAAGTCCAAACTATAGCACTCTGGTACTAATTATGCTGCTTTCAACTCATCTTGAGCTATCCAATAAGGGCGTTCTCCCTCGTGGCAGGCATCAGTCTTCTGTTACGTTATTTGCAGGATGCTCTCCTAAAAAGGTTTAGGTTTTTCACGATATCATGGAAGGCTTCTAGTGAATAAGGACAATTCTGTGCACTAATTATCCATTCGTGTCCCGGCACTTGGAAAGTTGCTCTCAGGCACTTGTGCTGATGAGGGTCATAAGCAAGATTCAGCTGTAACCATCACTAGGCTTACATCATATTTAGACATAGACTCACTGTCTGGTGCTTGGTTGCTGTGGTTGTCTTCTCCAGGCTTGATCAGGGCCCAGGGGAAAGGAAAACAGCTACATGTTGATTTAGGCCTGTTTCTCTCCTCCATGAACTTGCTTCTCCTCTCTCACTCTGACTCCAACATAACATTTTACTCTCTCTCTCAAATCTTTTTTTTTACACAATAAAAGCACACAGAGCTATGGGGACTGGGTATTGCGGAAGTGCTAGTGGCCATCTAGCAACCTATGTCCTCAGCTCTATACCCAAAATCCAGGTGACAGGTTCCCTTTAAAGTATCCCTTTCACACAATGTGGGACGCTGCAGATATGCAGTCATTGCAGAGTTTTTCTTACATATGACTTGAAGCAAGAGATACATTTTAGAGGCTTTTTAGCTTTCTTCTGCACCTCCTTTGCAGCGCTGGGGCAACAAGCTCCCTAGGACTTTGCAGCTCAGGGCATGACATATTGAGACAGTGGAAGTATCACTCTACTCACTCAGACCTCAGATCAGTGTTTGTCCGTGGCTCCCTGCTGTTCTTTTATCCTGCTGCCGCAGCCTCCCACTCCTGTGAACTTCTGGGTCATACCACATGACCGCCGTCACCTGAAAGTGACGTCATGCATCTTCAGCGTGCCTGTACGCCGGCCGCGCTACCAGCTCAACCCACAAGGGTAGAGGCGGAGCCAGCAGCCGGGGAGCAGGCTCCGGATGTACCAGAGCGAGCCCCCACGATTTCCCCAGCCCAGCATTAGCACGTGGCCGCCGGCGGATTGGGGAGCTCAAAGAAATTAAATGAGCTTATCTTAATCTTAATGCTTAAGAATGCCAAAACATTTTGGACACTTGTATAATTCCAACATTGTGGGAGCAGTTTAAGGAGGCACTTTTCTGTTCTAGCATGTCTATGTGCCCCAGTGCACAAAGCAAAGTCCATATAGGCATGTTTGTGTGAGTTTGGTGTGGAAGAACTTCAGTCACCCACACAGAGTCCTGACCTCAACCCCAACGAATATCTTTTGGTTGATCTAGAATAGAGATTGTAAGCCAGGCCCTCTTTGTCCAGTGCCTGACCACACACATGATCTTCTGGATAAATGGGGAAAAATTCCCATAGACACATTCCAAAATCTTATAGAAAGCATTCCCAGAAGAGTGGAAGCTATTTTAGTTGCAAAGGGGCAAGTGTAGGACTTGGGTGCCTAGGGCCCACGCTACAGCTATATGGAAATATTAGGGTGTATTCACATGGGACATAAACACTGCAGATTTTCCACACAGAAATCTGTTGAGGGAAATTCACTGTTTACTTACCAGAAAAGTATATACACTTTACACTTTTACATTTTAAATCAGCAGCATGATTTGGGGTAGATTTTGTTGCTGCAGATCTTCATGTGGATGTACCCTCACTTGTTTTTATTTTAGGGTCTAACACTCATTGCACCAAAAAGAACAATAGTGTGCAAAATTGTAGGCCAAGGATCAGCGATCTCCAGCTGTTCTGAAACTTTAACTCCCAGAACCCTCCTTTCACTTCTGTGAGACTAAGCGTGGATGCTCAGAGTTGTAGTTTCACATCAGCTGGAGTGACAAAGGTTGATGATCGATGATGTAGGCTATCAATACTGATCATGGAGTCTGAACTCCAGGTCCCCCACCAATCGTCACAGTGAAAGAAGCTCCATGCCCCTGCAAGTCATTGTCACATGGGGCATGGGGGAAACCCCCCACTGTACAATCTAAAGGCATAAGAGATAGCTGCTAGGCCAAGAAGCCAGGAAAAGGGAAGCAGGTCATCTCCTTTAGCGCCCCTAATCCTCTCCCTAACTCCTCACCGTATGAGCAGACCCCGATGATAGGATGGCCCATGAATGGTCCCAAAGAATATGGCCCAGTTCTCTAAGTCGACCCTATACAACAGCACATACCTCTCACATTCGGTGCCTCCCAGATGACGTCTCCTCTGATGTAGATCTTCTCTCTCATCATCTTCTCCATTTGGTCCTGACAACTTCTTTCAGGGCTGCCTCGTTTCTGCAGAGTTACCAACATCTTAGATTCCTCACATTTCTATCATCATCCCCCAACCTCAAGTCCCAACAGTGTTTTCCTGCTGCTCGCTGTGCTCACCAATACCGCCAAATAATATCCTGAAGAAAAATTTGTGCTATGCAGATAGTCCCCCCCATAGTAAAAGTGGCAAAGTCCCACCAATAGTAATTCACTTCTATAATGCCCTCATTAGTAATACTACCCCCTTCAGTGCACCCAACAGGGATAGTGTTCCTCAAGAGTGCCTCCATTAGTAAACTTCACCCAGACAGCTCCCCCTGACTTGAGCATCGGAGCAGGATGGCGCAGGACAAGGGCTCTTTTACTTACTATAACACATTGCCAGGCAGAAGCTTCGGCTCAGCAGTGTGTTCTGTGATGTCACTGGCTCTGATGGACAGGCTTTAGCGCTGCCCTAGCAGTTTTATAGGCTAGGGCAGCGCTAAAGCTCGCCTATCAGTGCCGGTGACGTCACCGGGCTCACTTCTGGGTGGAAGCCTCCGCTTGGCAACCCGAAGGAGAGCCCGGTAAGTCACCGGAACTCTGCAAAATACCTTTCCCCTGCGCGATTCAGTGCAGGGCAAAGGAGAGCAATGGACCATGAAATGCTCCGATGCTCTTGTCAGGGGGGCTGCCTGGGTGAAATTCTGGGTATGTCCGGACTCTGAACCCGGACAAACCCTTTAATAATGCCCTCATAGAGCCTGCAGTAGACATAAGGCTCCCCTATTGTTCCCCCGGTGGTAATAAAGGTCTCTACAGACCCTTCATATTAATAAGTGCTCTTAATAGAAATAAGGCGGATCTATAAGTCACTCCCATAACGCCCCCAGTAGTAATAAAAACTCCTATAATGTCCCCTGTATTTAAAATGCCCCTACAGTGCCCTCCCAGTATATATAATTCCTCAGCCCCTCCACTGTAGAGTCCCATGTAAATAACATCACACCATTTCTCCAGTCCCCTTCAATATACAATCCAATGTAAATAACATTCCTCTCTATCTACAGTGCCCTCCAAAATACAGTCCCATGTAAATAATATCACTTCCCTTACTTCAGCCCCTCCAATATACATCTCATGTTCATAACATCACCCCCCAGCTGCCTTCAACATACAGTCCCATGTAAATAATATCACCCCCTCCCTGTCACGGATGGTGTTGCAGAAAACTAGAAGACACAAATAAAGATCCGACTGACTTGATCCCAAACTAAGGAACATAAGGGTGAGCCCTATAAAAGTCTTAGAGCTCTCCCTGACTGCTCAGCCCTTGCAAAGATCTTTATGATAGATAATTGCATGCCCTCGTACCTAGACTGTGTGACACCTGAAAACCCTATAATAGTGAGGGGACACGACCACCGGCTCCCTACACTTAATACGGAGGGAGTCAGGGTCACCTAGAAAAACAAGCCAACAGGAAAACACAAATAAAGGAACAGACTTAACTGAGGAACCAGCAGTTGCAGCATCTAGCAGTGATCACAATCCAGGAAGTTGTATAAACCGCAAAGTGATGCAGTACGGGAGGGGATATAAATAGATGCAATCAGTGCAACTAGATGACAGCTGAGAGAGGGAAACGAGATGACAAAATGAAACCAAAACAAAAAGAACCTCAAGCAAGAGGTACTGAAGAACGTCTGTCAGAGCTTCTCAGAGATCTGGCGGTGACAGTACCCTTCCTTCTACTAGTGGACTCCGGACACTCAGAGCCCACCTTCTCAGGATAATGCGAGAATCCACAATCCTAGAGACCTGAAATTCAAGATTACCATCAACCACAATCGGAGGAGGAGGCAAAGAGGAGGGTACAGTGGGTTGAACATAAGGTTTTAACAGGGATTTGTGAAAAACATTATGGATCTTCCAAGTCTGAGGAAGATCAAGACGAAAGGCAACGGGATTGATGACGGACAGAATCTTGTAAGGCCCAATAAACTTAGGACCCAACTTCCAGGAGGGAACCTTCAATTTGATATTCTTAGTAGACAACCACACCAGATCACCCACATTCAGGTCCGGACCAGGCACACGTCTCTTATCCGCCACACGCTTATATCTCTCACTCATCCTCTTCAGATTACCCTGAATCTTTTGCCAAATAAATGACAAAGACAAGGAGAATCTCTCCTCATCAGGTAAACCAGAAGATCCCTCTCCAGAGAATGTCCCAAACTGCGGATGAAACCCATATGCACCAAAAAATGGTGACTTATCTGAGGACTCCTGGCGACGGTTATTTAAAGCAAACTCCGCAAGGGACAAAAAAGAACACCAATCCTCCTGATTCTCAGTCACAAAACAGCGCAGATATGTCTCCAGATTCTGATTGACGCGCTCTGTCTGGCCATTCGACTGCGGGTGAAAAGCAGAAGAGAACGACAGCCGAACCCCCAAGCGAGAACAGAAGGCCTTCCAGAATCTGGAAACAAACTGCGTGCCCCTATTTGAGACTATGTCTGAATGAATGCCATGCAGTTTGACAATGTGATCAACAAACGCCTGCGCCAGCGTTTTAGCATCGGGTAACCCAGGAAAAGGAATAAAATGCGCCATTTTGCTAAAACGGTCTACTACTACCAAAATCACAGTCTTCCCCGAGGAATGAGGCAGGTCCGTAATGAAGTCCATGGACAGATGTGTCCAAGGACGGGAAGGAATGGGTAACAGGAGGAGAGGACCCGATGGCCATGAATGAAGGACCTTGGCACGAGCGCAGGTCTCGCAGGCTGCCACAAAACCCTCAACCATCTTATGAAGAGCCGGCCACCAAAATCTCTGAGCAATGAGATCCACAGTGACTCTGCTCCCCGGGTGCCCAGCAAGGACAGTATCATGATGCTCCTTAAAAACCTTGTGTCGTAAAGCGAGAGGCACAAACAACCTCCCAGGAGGACAAAGATCAGGAGCCTCTGCCTGGGCTGCCTGAACCACTCCCTCCAAATCAGGGTAAAGAGCAGAGACGACCACGCCTTCAAACAAAATGGGGTCTTCAAAGTTCCCCCCTCCCGGAAAACAACGTGACAGGGCATCGGCCTTGACATTTTTAACACCAGGGCGGACCGTGACAACAAAATTAAACCTGAAAAAGAATAAAGACCATCTGGCCTGTCTCGGGTTCAGACGCTTGGCTGACTCCAAGTAGGCCAGATTCTTATGGTCGGTAAACACGGTAATAGGGTGTCTGGCTCCCTCTAGCCAATGGCGCCATTCCTCAAAAGCTAATTTGATGGCCAACAACTCCCTATCTCCCACATCGTAATTTCTCTCTGTGGAGGAGAGTTTCTTTGAGAAAAAGGCACACGGTCACCATTTGGCAGGAGAGGGACCCTGATACAAGACCGCACCCACACCCACCTCAGAAGTGTCCACATCAACAATGAAAGGTAGAGAGACATCAGGTTGTACCAAGATGGGAGCGGAAGCAGAACTCTCAGGGTCACCTAGGATCAAGCCAACAGGAAAACACAAATAAAGGAACAGACTTAACTGAGGAACCAGCAGTTGCAGCATCTAGCAGTGAGCACAATCCAGGAAGTTGTATAAACCGCAAAGTGATGCAGTACGGGAGGGGATGTAAAGGGATGCAATCAGTGCAACTAGATGACAGCTGAGAGAGGGAAATGAGATGACAAAACGAAACCAAGAAAAAAGAACCTCAAGCAAGAGGTACTGAAGAACGTCTGTCAGAGCTTCTCAGAGAGCTGGCGGTGACACTCCCCAGCCGCTTCCAACATGCAATTCCGTGTAAACATCACCCCCTCAACATCAGTCCCATGTAAATAACATCACTCCCTCTCACAGCTGCCATCAACATACAGTCCCGTATAAATAACATCACCCAGCCACCTTCAACATGGAGTCCCATGTAAATAACATTGCCCACTCAACATTCAGTTCCATATAAAAAACATCACTTCTTCCCCCAGCCACCTTCAACACCTGGATTATCACAGGGTGTGAAGTCGCTGTCATACTGTGGCTCTCAATAATATTAATGATTTTATCGCGAATATAGATACTTCAAAAAATTTCAAATATTTTGAATATAGTTCTATATATTCGTAACTTCGAATATTCAATTTTTTTTTTTTTAAATCAGTACACATGATCCCTCCCTGCTTTTAGTTTGTGGGCCAATAAGAAGGCTGCAATATACTTGACTTTAGGAGTAGTAGTGTTTGCAAATTTTGCTCTATATTCGTTTTTTCGAATATTCGCTATATTACTATATATTCTTGTTTTAGAATATTACGAATATTAGAAAAAAACAAAGTTATAGCAATTTAGCGAATATTCGAAAAAAACCGAATATAGAGCAATTTAGCTAATATAGTGCTATAATAGTGCTATAATCAGTTTTTTTTATAGTTGTAACTTTTTTCCAATCTGAGCTTCAGATGAGAAATAAATTGCAACTATTAGACAAAGAAGATTATAGCACTATATTAGCTAAATTGCTCTATATATTTTTTGGGAATATTCGCTATATTGCTATATATTGTTTTAGAATATTACGAATATAGAGCAATTTAGCTAATATAGTGCTATAATCTTCTTTGTCTAATAGGTGTACGAAAATTTGCATATTACACAATCATTACCTTGCCGATTTTTCAAGTAAAAAAAATCGTGAATTTTCGAATATTCGACTAATATTCTAAAAAATATTCGCAAATTCGAATATGACCCCTGCCGCTCATCACTAATAATAATGCCCCCATTAGTGCCGTCCAGAGTTATTAATGCCCATATAAGTGCCCCCAGCATAAATAATGCCCCCATTAGCGCCCTCTAGAATTAATATTGCCCTATTAGTGCTCCCAATAATAGTAATGCCCCCGTTAGGGCCCCTCAGAATTAATAATGCCCCATTGGTGTCACTCAATAATATTAATGCTCCCATTAGCACCCCCCAGAATTAATACTGCCTCCATTAGAGCCCCCAGTATTAATTATGCCCTCAGTAATAGTAATGCCCCCATTAGTGCCTCCCAGTAATAGTAATGCCCCCATTAGGGCGCCCCAGAATTAATGCCTCCCAGTTAGAGTAATGGCCCCATTAGTGCGGCCCAGAATGAATATTGCCCCATTAGTGCCCCCAGAATTAAAAATGCCCCATAAGTGCCCCCAATATTATTAATGCTCCCATTAGCACCCCCCAGAATGAATACTGCCCCATTAGTGCCCCCAGCAATAGTAATGCCCCATTAGTGCCCCCAGAATGAATAATGTCCCCATTAGTGCCCCCAATAATATTATTGCTCCCATTATCACCCCCCCAGAATTAATACTGCCCCCATTAGTGCTTCCAGTAATATTTATGCTCCCAGTAATAGTAATGCCCCCATTAGTACCCCCCAGTATTACTAATGTCCCCATTAGCACCCCCCAGAATACTGCCCCCATTAGTGCCCCCAATTAATATTAATGCCTCCAGTAATAGTAATGCCCCCATTAGTTCTCCCCAGTAATAGTAATGTCCCCATTAGTGCACCCCAGAATGCATGCCCCCATTAAGAATAATGCCTCATTAGTGCCCCCAGTAAGAATAATGCTTCCATTAGTGCCTCCAGTAAGAATAATACCCCCATTAGTGCCCTCTTCTCTGCTTCTGCAAAAAAGCTCACTTCTTCCATTTGATGGCGCCGCTGTGAATGTTTCCTGCTGACTTGAAGCTTAGGACAGGACCTGTGTTCCAGCGTAATGATGTCTCGCACGTCCTGTCCTGTTAGCAGCGAGTGTTCCCCGCAGCTCAAGCAAATGGAGGATGTGAGTTTTTTTTTTTTTTTTATTAACACATGTTTGGGGGAGGTAAAGGCTGTACTAATGAGTGCTCCATAATGGAAGCGCTCATTAGTAGCATTCAGCATAGGAAAATACCGGCATCGGCAGGCCACTAAAATACCGGCCTTGCCAGTGAGCTACCAGGCGGGTGGCATTCCTAGACACACACCTCACCATAACTTCTTTCCCAGAACTTCTCTTCACTGCTGAGCTCCATCCTCTCCTGCTCTGGTCACATCGTGGTGACATCATCACAGGTCTTTCTCAACTGCCTTCAGCACTGATCACATGGACTGTGATGTCATTACAGGTCCTTTAGCTCTTCCAGTACATTAGATTGAATTATATTGCCATCCTGAGGACAGCAATACAGTTGTGTTTATCTGGCAGGCAGTACATTTAGGGCCTGAGAGAAAACATCAGGGGCTAGGCCCCGAATGTTTTAACCTAGCAATGCCCTTGCTCTGAATACAGAAAATGTTGTAGATGTTACCTGCAGTCCTAGGTAATACCACAGATAACACAGTGATAACTCTTCAGCACAGATAATGTAGCAGATGCTATCTGCAGTCCTATTTACCACCACATAAAACACAGTGATGAGTACAGATAACACAGTGATAATTCTCTGAGTACAGATAATGTAGTAGATTCTACTTGACAGTAAACTGACTGAGGGGAGGCCCCCTTCTCCACTACCCCTACACTTACTGAGGAGGAGGGGAGCCATTGTCAGTGGGTAACAGTGGAGACCTGGAGAGGGTATGTCAGCAAGAGGAATAAATGGGAAAGACTAGGTGGAAGGGACCTGAGGAAGGAAGATAGGGGGCAACAGGGGTAGGAGGGGGTCCAAGCAGGAGACCAAACTGACTAATTGAAGCTGCAGCCTACCTGTACAAAACACAGAGCAGCCAAAAGTATTTCCCTGAAATTAAGCCCTACTCCAAAAATTTTATATTTATGGAAGTGTGGGTGATTCAGCAGCTCAGGAGCTCTCACTAATCGCTCCTGAGCTGCCAGGGCAGGCGGGTAGGACCTCGGCACCAGAAATCTCCGCTCTCCCAGCTGATCGGAGGCGATGCAGGCTGCCAGCACTAGTGAAGCCGCTAACCCGTGCATACATCGCGGCTGGCGGCTTCACTAAATGCAAAAGCTGCGCTTCCATCTACCGTATGGGTACATCGCTGGGCGGGCTGGACGGCTTCTCTACCCTGTATTGCCGCCAGCCCGCACATTCTAACAATGAGGCAGCAGGAGGATGTCCTTCTCCTCTCTGCTGCCTGGAGCTGCTGCCTGGAGCTGGAGGTGCGCCTGTCTGCTGCCTCTCCTGCTCCTTCCCCCGCCTCCACCAATCAGCACCCTGTCATCTCTCACACCGGATCTCCCTGTTTTTTTGTTCAAGCATAATTGTGTGATTGTTGTTCATGGAGCCAACATAAGCCCTACCCAGATAATAGGCCCTAACCATTTTTTCAGAGAAAAAATAATATAAGACCCTGTCTTATTTTCGAAGAAACGCGGTACCTAAGCAGTGCAGTGCTCACATCGCTGTGGATGGTGAGGCAAGGCAGGCCAGGAATGGATTAAAGGGAATCCGTCACCAGTTTTAGGGTCCATTCAAACGTCCATAGTGTATTGCAGATCCGCAATACACCCGGCAGGCACCCACATAGAACTGCCTATTCTTGTCCATAATTGCGGACAAGAACAGGACATGTTCTATTTCTTTCCGGAGCCGCGGACCGGAAGATCTGGGTCGTGCTACGGAAATGCGGATGCAGACAGCACACTGTGTGCTGTCCGAATCCATTCCTGCCCCATAGAGAATGAATGGGTCCGCACCCATTCCACAGAATTGCGGACACATTCACAGATGTGTGAATGGACGCTCATGGTGTCCTAAGGGCAACATAAACTAGTGAAAGATCCCCTTAGCAAAATGCAGGGTCACTTTATTTAATTGAGCTGTTTTGCCGAAGTCTTGTACATAATGATGAGTCCCGAATATTCATGTCCTCGCGGCTTTTCCTGCCCACCTGCTACTGATTCATTTGGAAAAAAAAAAAGCTGTCAGACAGGTGGTCGAGGAGAGCCTTGTGCTCATGAATACGCTGACTCATTGGCATGCGCTGGAGCTGTCAGTATTTAAAAGTGAGGGCAGCAGAAAACTGATGAGAGATTACCTTTAAGTAGACCATGGGATGTTTCCAAACGTAGGTCCCGGTCCTTCGACCCCACCTCCCTGTGTAAGCGTGATTCCCCATTATGGACACTGCTCTTTTCGCAGGAGCGCACAACATTATACTGATTTATAATGCTGTGTTTCTCTGTTTGACCTTACTTCCACAGAATTATACGGACATAATGCTGCCTCACTCTCCAACACTTCCTCAGTAAGCAAATCATGCTCTACTGAATTGACAATTGTCTGATGTGCTCTGCAGCTCGTGAGATTGTAAGCTTTGAATTTTCATCATCAAGGGAACGGCAGCAGCGGGCATCTGCATCATGATGAAATAGGCAGTCATGTGACTGTGTCAGAGGGCCACCAGAGGATCCTCCAGTGCTCTGATGGGCCAGTCCAACTCTGGGTAATCAGCTCTATATTAATGCCTATGGATTTAGAATAGAGGTCATAAAAGCTCTTTCAGATGTAATGTGTAGGTATCCCAATACTTTGGCCCATATAGTGTATATTTGGTAATGTGGCAAATCTAATGACCTATAAAATTAATGTTAACTTGCATTTCTATCATACATGCCTAAAAAGCAGCAAAAACATTATCTGTACCCTTAAATGGTTCCATTAAAGAGGAACTGTCCATGGAATCGACCCTACTAAAATAGCCATACTGTCTGGTAGGGTTGATTCTGCTGAATACATTTCCATTCACTAGATGGAATAGTTTTATTCTATATGAAAATTAGAGCTTCAGTGCCCCATAGCCTCCTCTCCTTGACTGAAAAAGCCAAGCAAGAGCACAATAATGATGCCTGGCCTTGTCCAACTTATGCACCTTTGATTCTATAATTGGTACAGATGCTGTCCATATCCTTCAGGTTTCCCCAATGCTGAGATAATTACTGTGCATGTGCCAATTATAGAATCAAACCAATGGTCCATGTGCAGAATTACAAGAGATATGGCTACTTCATCATGTGCCATCTGAAATCAACACCAAGATGTGTTTATTTTAATATTGAAGGGGTTTAAAAATAAAATAAATTATATATATTCATATATATATATTAGAGATGAGCTAATCGAATCCCACAAATTGAAATTCAATCCGAATTTCAGGATAAATTTATTTCACCTTTAGGGCAAATTTACTTGTGCTTAGTGAAATAGTGTAAACGACGGGCCACCAGCCGCCATCTTGATTGAAGATCTTGGCCGAAATCCCATCATACGTCACCCTAAAATGCCAGGTTGCTGGCGTAATCTCGCGTCGCATGAGATTTCGCGCCAGATCTTCAAGCAAGATGGCGTCAGTAAGTTTGATTTAAAAAAAAGTATGTTAAAAACAGTGTACAATTCATGTAGGAACGCGGCATCTGAGGGGTACAGTGACAGGGGGCGGTGCTATTGCAGCTCCCTGTCATTGCACCAACTACTTCGTCACAAAGCCAATTTTTTTGTAAAATTCAGCCAAATCAAACTTAAAAAATTTGCTCATCTCTAATATACTATATATACTGTATATTGTGGGGGTCAATAGTGGTAGGCACAGCAGTCTAAGACAGTGACACAACAGCACAGTTCACATAGGTATTTTTTGCCAGTTTTCTTTATTTTTATCCACAGGCAAAAATATAAAGCCTTTACATTCAGGCAAAAACACAAAATAAATTCCTGCTTGGCTGAGCACTAACTGAACACAAGATTACCCTTTCTATATGGGCGGCCTACTACCAACCACACAGCACATTAACTTACAGTGCCCCTTTCGTCATTTTAGCAGTTCAACCAGTCCCCCACCCACACATACCCATAGTGCAGACCTTTATAACCTAGAAATGAGCTGAGCTACATCACCTGGCTTAGATCTATACAGGAAACCTGTTCTGGTTAGGAAGGGAATGAGGATCCCCACTACCATCCTGCTGGTCATTCCCAAAAAATCCAGGCCTGACAACACCATTAACCAAAGTCCATAGCAAACAATGTTTTGCTAAGGCAACCCATCTTTAGCTGGATCTCTGATATTTCACCCAGCTTTTCTAGTTAAGATAATCACTTCCTGTAGCCTAGTACACTGTATATGAAAGAAACCTAGGCGAAATATAACAATTTTCTACCACTTTTCCAGTCTCTGACCTATATATATATATATATATATATATATATACACACAAATCAAAACAATGTTAGGGTACTTTCACACTTGCGGCAGGACGGATCTGACAGGCTGTTCACCATGTCGGATCCGTCCTGCAGCTATTTCTCCGTGCCGCCGGACCGCCGCTCCGTCCCCATTGACTATAATGGGGACGGGGGCGGAACTCCGGCAGTGCACGGCAAAAGCCGCCGGACTAAAGAGTCTGGCATGGCGAAATAGCCGCAGGACGGATCCGACATGGTGAACAGCCTGTCGGATCCGTCCTGCCGCAAGTGTGAAAGTACCTTTAGTCTGATACTCATCAATATATATACTAGCAAATCAGAGTTTTCTTTTAAAAAATAAAATAAAAAATTGCTGTTCTGTTTATCCCCATTGTTTACATGTAGTTCTCGAGATTTATGCTTGTATCACAACATTCTGTGAGGTTTTAACCCCTTACCCCCATGTACGGGCCTGGTGTCCGTGACTTAACGCCCACCGCCGTACATGTACTGCGGCAGGGGTCCGGCAGTCACTGATAGCTGGACCCCTGCTGTATGCGCCGGCATTGGTGAGAACACTGATGCCGGCGCATTAACCCTGCGATGTGTGGAGAGGGAGGGAGATTCCATCGGGTCCCCGATGGCAGGAAAGGTAGTCTGATGCCTTCCTTAGGCATCGTGGCTGCCTTCTGTGACAGCCTGTGAGATCCAAATAAAGTATTGTGATGCCTTGTAAAGGGGATCAGACCACCAAACATCCCAGAGTGGAAAAAAAAAAGTTTTAGATTTTTTTTTTAAGTTTCAAGTAAAAATATTATTATTTCCCAAAATAAAGTAAATTTTTTTAAAAAATAGGGAAAAAAAGTAAAGTTGACATTTTAGGTATCGCCACGTCCATATCGACCGGCTCTAAAAATATTACATGCCCTAACCACTCAGGTAAAAACCATAAAATAATAAAAATAAAAACAGTGAAAACATTTTTTTTTGTCACCTTACATCACTAAAAGTGCAACACCAAGCGATCAAAAAGGCCTTTGCCCCCCAGAATAGTACCAATCTAACCATCACCTCATCCCACAAAAAATGAGCCCCTACCAAAGACAATCGCTCAAAAAAAAAAAAAAACTATGGCTCTCAGACTATGGAGACACTAAAACATGAGTTTTTTTGTTTAAAAAAATGCTTTTATAGTGTTAAATGTAAATTTTTTTAAAAAAGTTGACATATTAGGTATCACCGCGTCCGTAATGACCTGCTCTATAAAAATAGGTGAACACCATAAAAAAGATTAAATAAAAACTGTGTCAAAAAAAGCCATTTTTTGTCACCTTACATCACAAAAACTGTAATAGCAAGCGATCAAAAAGTCATATACACCCTAAAATAGTGCCAATCAAACCGTCATCTCATCCCACAAAAATGAGACCCTACCTAGGACAATCGCCCCAAAATTTTTTTTTTATATGGCTCTCAAAATATGGAAACACTAGAACATGATTTTTTTGGGTTTAAAAAATGCTGTTATTGTGTAAAACTTAAATACCATATTTTTCGCCCTATAAGACGCACCTAGATTTTAGAAGAAGATAATAAGAAAATATTTTTCATTAAACCTCAGCTCACAGCCCCAATCAGACCCCAATGTTAATCAGACCTCAGCTCACAGCCCCAATCAGACCCCCAATGTTAATCAGACCTCAGCTCACAGACCCAATCAGGCCCCCAATGTTAATCAGACCTCAGCTCACAGCCCCAATCAGACCCCCAATGTTAATCAGACCTCAGCTCACAGCCCCAATCAGACCCCCAATGTTAATCAGACCTCAGCTCACAGCCCCAATCAGACCCCCAATGTTAATCAGACCTCAGCTCACAGCCCCAATCAGACCCCCAATGTTAATCAGACCTCAGCTCACAGCCCCAATCAGACCTCAGCTCACAGCCCCAATCAAACCTCAGCTCACAGCCCCAATCAGACCTCAGCTCACAGCCCCAATCAGACCCCCATGTCAGCCATCATGCCCCCATGTCAGCCATCATGCCCCCATGTCAGCCATCATGCCCCCATGTCAGCCATCATGCCCCCCATGTAACCCATCATGCCCCCCATGTAACCCATCATGCGCCCCATTTTCAGCCTTCATGCCTCCATGTCAGCCATCATGCCCCCATGTCAGCCATCATGCCCTCCATGTCAGCCATAAGTGCAAATAAAAAATAAAAAAATAACTTACCTCTCCTGCTCCTGGACGCCGCCCCTCCTCACCACCAGCGCTCTCTCTTCTTCCTGGTTCTCGGCTGTCAGCTGTGAAGGCTGCACACAGTGAGGTTACATGTTGCGAAGCCCTGCACAGCAGACAGCCGAGCGGAGGACCAGGAAGCGGTGAGTACAGATCCTTCACCGCTTCCCAGTCCTCTGGTACTAATAAATATTTGGTATTGTCGCGTCCGGAACAACCTGCTTTGACATGATTTAACCTGTCAGATGAACATTGTAAATAGCAAAAAATTAAAACGGTGCCAAAACAGCAATTTTTTGCTACCTTGCGTCACAAAAAGTATAATATAGAGCAACCAAAAATTCTATGTACCCTAAAATAGTACCAACAAAACTGCCATCTTATCCCATAGTGTCCACAATGGGGTCACTTTTTGGGAGTTTCTACTCTAGGGGTGTATCAGGGGGTCTTCAAATTTGACACGGCAACTTAAAATTATGCCAGTGAAATCTGCCCTTCAAAAACCATATGGCGTTCCTTTCCTTCTGCGCCCTGCCGTGTGCCTGTACAGCAGTTTACGACTACATATGGGGTGTTTCCATAAACTACTGAATCGGGGCAATAAATATTACATTTTGTTTGGCTGTTAACCCTTGCTTTGTTACTGGAAAAAATGGATTCAAATTGAAATTCTGCAAAAAAAAAAGCGAAGTTCTGAAATGTTATCTACATTTTCCTTTAATTCTTGTGGAACACCTAAAGGGTTAACAAAGCTTGTAAAATCAGTTTTCAATACCTTGAGGGGTGTAGTTTCCAAAATGGGGTCACTTTGGGGGAGTTTCTACTCTAGGGGTGCATCAGGGGGTCTTCAAATGTGACATGGCAATTTAAAATGATGCCAGTGAAATCTGGCCTCCTAAAACTGTATGGTGTTTCTTTCCTTCTGCGCCCTGCCGTGTGCCCGTACAGCAGTTTACGACCACATAAGGGGTGTTTCTGTAAACTACAGAATCAGGGCAATAAATATTGTTTTGTTTGGCTGTTAACCCTTGCTTTGCTACTGGAAAAAAAATGATTAAAATGGAAAATCTGCCAAAAAAGTGAAATTCTCAAATTTCATCTACATTTTCCTTGAATTCTTGTGGAACACCTAAAGGGTTAAGAAAGTTAGCAAAATCAGTTTTGAATAGCTTGAGGGGTGTAGTTTCTAAAATGGGCCTATTTATGGGCCCTATTATGTAAGCCTCACAAAGTGACTTTGGGAAAAAGTGGGTTTGGGAAATTTTCTGAAAAATATCAAGATTTGCTTCTAAACTCCTAAGCCTTCTAATGTCCCCAAAAAAAGAAAATGTCCTTTACAAAATGATCCAAACATGAAGTAGACATATGGGAAATGTAAAGTAATAACTATTTTAGGAGGTATATCTGTTTTAAAAGCAGAGAAATAGAAATTTTGAAAATTGCTGATTTTTCCAAACTTTAGTTAAATTTGGTATTTTTTTATAAACAAAAATGAAATATTTTGACTCAAATTAACCACTCTCATGAAGTACAGTATGTGACACGAAAACAATCTCAGAATGGCTTGGATAAGTAAAAGTGTTTTAAAGTTATCACTATAAAGTGACATGTCAGATTTGCAAAAAATTGCAGGGTTCTTAAGGTGAAAAATGTCAGGGTCTTTAAGGGGTTAACCATGCATCTTTATGGGTTTTGACTGCATTGACCCCTGCCCCTCTGAATTTATTGGTCCACTCTGAATCACCAGATTCATAATGCATTATAATACTGTATGCAAGATAATAAGATAGAATCACAAAGCAGATTACTAGGTTGATTCGCATAAAACTTCGTTTCAATACTGTACAGAGCGAGCAAACTTCAGAAATTGATTTATACTGTAATAAACCATTTCCCAAACTCCGGTTCAGTTCCAAGTCGTACCTTGGAACCGAACCAGAGTTCGGGAAATGCTTTTTAACAGTATAAATCAATTTCTGAAGTTATGCAAAGTCTCGTGAGACTTTGCGAAGTAATAACTTTGCGATCACGAGACTTCGCGAAGTAATAAATTCAGCACATCTGAGCCAATACATTCTAATACTCTACAAAGCTCCGTACAATATTGAAACAAAGTTTTATGCAAATTGACTTTGGATGTTTCGCTCATCCCTACAGATTACACTCAGGGTCAGACTAGCTCACCACAGTACCAGAGGATTCTCCGGTGGGGCCAGGGTTTGATATCATAATATGATCCAGGAGGAAATAAAACATTTGGCAGCCTTTGCAGCCAGTACTTGCCACTAGGGTATATTTCTTTGATTCAAAACATATGAAACTTTATTGATAATATAGGGGTTGGGCCTCAAGATTAATTTCCTCTGGTGGGTGTGAGGAACCCTAATCCAACACTGATTACACTGCAAAGTGTACTACAATTGCTGCTTGCAATTGTAGTGGGAACTCAAAGGAGGATCAGTACTGAATATACTGTGCATGCCTTATACCTCTCTGCTATTGATGGGAATGCGCATGAAGTTTCTGTCACTAGCAGGAAAGGATTAGCTCACAGACCTATTGTCACTAGTGATATCCTGTGCACCAGGGCATGACTGCTCACTCCACCACTGCTAGTTCGATGTGCAGGAGAAAATACTGACATCACATATAATGTCATGCTAGACAGAACAGGAAAATAGTCACACTTTGAACAAAGTAATTGCAAGGAAAAGATTGCAGCCTAACACAAAAACAACAAGAGCACAACAGGTTAAAGGGAACCTGTCACCGGGATTTTGTGTATAGAGCTGAGGACATGGGTTGCTAGATGGCCACTAGCACATCCGCAATACCCAGTCCCCATAGCTCTGTGTGCTTTTATTGTGTAAAAAAACTGATTTGATACATATGCAAATTAACCTGAGATGAGTCCTGTATGTGAGATGAGTCAGGGACAGGACTCATCTCAGGTTAATTTGCATATGTATCAAATCATTTTTTTTACACAATAAAAGCACCCAGAGCTATGAGGACTGGATATTGCGGATGTGCTAGCGGCGATCTAGCAACCCATGTCCTCAGCTCTATACACAAAATCCCGGTGACAGGTTCCCTTTAACTTGGAAACATTTTTTAGCTATTCATTGCCACTTGTAAGATATGCAAAGTAGAAGGAGCTTAAGACAGCCACTGTAAAGTGTGGCTTTTCTGAACAAGTATTGTCACTCCGCCAGTTGTTGCCCTGCCCAAATATATACAGCAGTTTCTGCTGCAAAAATTAGATTTTAGTTTTTTTTTACTTATTCTCTATAAACAGGTACAGTACATTAGCTTAAACAATTTCAAGAAATACAAAATTTGTGATGTTGCCTGCTGTGAGACTATCTGAATCTTTACTGTACACTTACACTTCTTTATTCATTTTGGCCATTTAGGAAACTTTCTGTATTTATCTCAGAAGATGAATGCTATAGTCAGATTTCTCATATTACTCTCTTTCAGTGATATCTAAACTGTTGCTCTTCTATATAGATATCAATGATAGAAATCGGGATGCTGTGAATGAAGCTCAAAGTAAAAGCAGATTTTACCCGGGATTATTCCCAACTCTATTTCTAGCAGTGATTTCTCCTCTGTTGCTTGGACTAGAGCTGTCATTCTCGGTCTTGTATGAAAGCCTGGACTGTCAGACCAGTTGCATATTTTTAGCTGCTACCATTGAGAAGATATCACCATCTAAGTCCACCACTTTTTGCCTCAGCCCGGCTCTGGGCTGTCAGGGCTGAGCTCCTCCTCCCAGAGCTCATCCCTCTCTTGTTATAATACTGAGAAGACGGACTGCACATGGCAATGCTGTGAGATGAGAGCTGCTGAATAGGAAAGTAGAATGCATTTGTGGGTGTTATTAGCAGGTAAAACTGAAAATGATCAAATTTTAAATCACAAAAGCACTTATACAGCAGGGTGTACTATACCATTAGGGAATTAAAAATGAAACAGCAGTTACACTTTAATTGTCACCCACATATTAAAGGGCATGATGTGTACCTATGAAACTGGCTGACCTGTTGCATGTGCGCTTGACAGCTGAAGGCATCTGTGTTGGTCCCACTTTGCTGAGAAAAATGAAGTTTTAATATATGCAAATGAGACCTTCTAGGAAGGCTCTAGGAACAACTGGGGCATTGCTGTTACACTCAAAGGCTCAGACTGCCACATTCTGTGCACTTTCATTGACAGGGCCAGGCAGTGTAAACATTATCACACCAGGTCCTGTCAATCAAAGTGCAGGGGGAGCAGCAGTTGCAGAGAAAGTGGCCTCTAGGAGTAATAGCAATGTCCCCTTTGCTCCTAGAGCCTCATTTGCATATATTAAAACTTAATTTGTATCAGCAATGTTGGCACATATGAACAGGAGGCCCAAAAAGATGCATGTGTGCATGGATGTTGAAAGCAACAAGTCAATCAGCTTCATAGATGCAAATCTGCTGACAGATGAAACATAGAATGTGTCGGCAGATAAGAACCATTTGGCCCATCTAGTCTGCCCAATATACTGAATACTATGGATAGCCCCTTTCCCTATCTTATATGGCCTTATGCCTATCCCATGCATGCTTAAACTCCTTCACTGTATTTGCAGCTACCACTTCTGCAGGAAGGCTATTCTATGCATCCACTACTCTCTCAGTAAAGTAATACTTCCCGATATTACTTTTGCCCCTCTAATTTAAAACTATGTCCTCTTGTAGCGGTTTTTCTTCTTTTAAATATTCTCTCCTCTTTTACCTTGTTGATTCCCTTTATGTATTTTAAAGTTTCTATCATATCCCCTCTGTCTCGTCTTTCTTCCAAGCTATACATGTTAAGGTCCTTTAACCTTTCCTGGTAAGTTTTATCCTGCAATCCATGTACCAGTTTAGTAGCTTTTCTCTGAACTCTCTCCAAAGTATCAATATCCTTCTGGAGATATGGTCTCCAGTACTGAGAACAATACTCCAAATGAGGTCTCACTAGTGCTCGTAGAGCGGCATGAGAACCTCCCTCTTTCTACTGGTAATGCCTCTCCCTATACACCCAAGCATTCTGCTAGCATTTCCTGCTGCTCTATGACATTGTCTGCCTACCTTTAAGTCTTCTGAAATAATGGCCCCTAAATCACTTTCCTCAGATACTGAAGTTAGTGCCTATATCACTGATTTTATATTCTGCTCTTGGGTTTTTACGCCCCAGGTGCATTATCTTGCACTTATCAACATAAAAAATTTTAGTTGCCAGATTTTTGACCATTTCTCTAATTTTCCTAAGTCCTTTTCCATTTGGTGTATCTCTCCAGGAACATCAACCCTGTTACAAATCTTTGTGTCATCAGCAAAAAGGCACACCTTACCATCAAGGCCTTCTGCAATTTCGCTGATAAAGATATTAAACAATATGGGTCCCAGAAAAGATCCCTGAGGTACCCCACTGGTAACATGACCATGGTCTGAATTTACTCCATTGACTACAACCCTCAGTTGTCTGTCCCTCAGCCACTGCCTAATCCAGTCAACAATATAGGAGTCCAAGCTCAAAGACTGCAATTTATTGATAAGCCTTCTATGTGGGACAGTATCGAAAGCCTTACTAAAGTCTAGATAAGCGATGTCTACTGCACCTCCGCTATCTATTATTTATTATTTTAGTCACTCAATCAAACAAATCAATAAGATTAGTTTGACATGAGCTTCCTGAAGTAAACCCATGCTGGTTTTCATCTTTTAATCGATGGGATTTTAGATGTTCCACAATCCTCTCCTTAAGTATGGTTTCCATTAATTTCCCCAATATTGATGTCAGTCTTACTGGTCTATAGTTGCCCAATTCCTCCCTACTACCTTTCTTGTGAATGGACACAACACTTGCTAATTTCCAATCTTCTGGGACGACTCCTGTTACCAGTGATTGGTTAAATAAATCTGTTAATGGTTTTGCTAGTTCACCGCTAAGCTCTTTTACTGATGTCAGTTTCCTTCATTTTCCTTTGGAAAAACTGAACAGAAGTATTCATTGAGGCAGTCAGCTAGTTCTTTATCTTCTTCCATATACCTTCCATCTTTTGTTTTTAATTTGGTAATTACTTGTTTTAATTTTCTTTTTTCAGTTATGTATCTGAAGAATGTCTTATCACCTTTTTTCACTGACTGAACTAATTTCTCTTCTGCCTGTGCTTTAGAAGCTCTTATAAATTGTTTGGCCTCTCTGCCTAATCTTATAAATTTCCCTGTCATCCTTGTTTTTTTATTTTTTATAATTAATAAATGCTACTTTTGCTGAGTACCACAGTGGTATTTTCCATTTGTTTTGCTTTTAATCGACAAACCTAATGCAAATATCTGTTGCTTTCAATAGTGCCACTTTTAAGTAGTCCCATTTCTCCTTGTCTCCATTGAAACTATTCCAGTCTGATAGGGACTCGTATGCCACTAAGCTAATTTTAGAAAAGTCAGTTTTTCTAAAATCTAAAACTTTAGTTTTTGTGTGGTGTGACTCAGTCACTGTATAGTAAACTACACTGACTAGTGATCTCTAGATCCCAAGCTTTCCCCTACAGCAATATCAGATACCATATTCCCATTTGTGAATACTAAATCTAAAATGGCCTCCATCCGGGTGGCTCCTCAACTACTTGCTGTAGAGATAATCCCAGTAGGGAATTTAGAATATCTGTACTCCTGGCAGAACTAGCTATTTTGGTTTTCCAGTTTATTTCAGGAAGATTAAAGTCTCCCATAATGATAACTTCCGCTTTCAATGTCATTTTATTTCCTCAACTAGTAGATCATCTAATCATCTAATTATCTGACTTGGCCAGGTGGTCTATATAATTCACCTACACGAGATACCTTATAATTATCAAGCTGCAGTGTAATTCAAACTGACTCTAAATTGGTGTCGCTAACTTGTATTACATTAGATTTTATGCTATCTTTCACATACAGGGCCACCCCTCCCCCTTTCTTGCCTTCTTTCTTTCCTATATAGAGAGAACCCTGGTATTGTTATATCCCAGTCATTACTATCATTGAACCATGTAACAGCCACTAAATCTATATTTTCAGATGCCATTATAGACTCAAGTTAATTGATCTTATTCCCTAAACTGTGAGCATTTGTAGACAAGACTCTGAGCTTGTCATTTCTTAACCTATGTGCTACTGGCATCTTCTGGCATTGTTTTGGGGGGAGCCGGACTGATGGATTATCACTTTTTTGCCCCCCTTTCTTAATTTAAATGCTCCTTAACAAATACTTTGAACTGTTCACTGAAGACATTTGTTCCCTTAAGAGAAAGGTGCAAACCATCTTTCTTGTACAGTTCTTTTCCATTCTAACTAGTTCTAACATGAGATACAATGCCAAACCCTTGGTTCAGACACCATTCACCAAGCCATGCATTGAATTCCTTAATGCGCATCTGCCTGTCATGCTGAAGGTTATGCATAGGCAAAAAAATCACAGAAAAAACTAAGATAAAAACATCCTGCACGATATGATACAAATTTGCGGATGTCCCTGGCCATATTATTGAAGAAAACCACAGAAATAAGATGATAATGCACTTATTAAAGCAGATGCAAGCACTATATATGTACTAAGTCCTCACTCTGATATGATAATGTCTGAGACACTTAGTCAATATATTTTGATCAAAACACATCTAAGCCGCCTACCGAACGCCAAGGTGGTCTCAGGTCAGGCGGTCCTACGCTAAACCTACCTAAGCCGTTGGGCCTCTATGTTCAGGAGCGCAGACGCCGCTCCTAGTAACCTCCATGTGCATCAAGCAACCAATGGGAGGAGGAGCAAGCACAGCCATATGTACCACCTAATTAAGGCGCTCATTGCATAGGCAAAACTGCAGAGAAAGAAACAGTTGATGCAACCTCCCGTATATCATTACCAAGTATGTGAAAAGCTTCCTTCACCTTTGATAACCTCATTGCAAGCCAGATCATTTGTCCCAAGATGGACAATAACATCCACCTCCCTTTCATTTTTTTGCTTGCTTAACAATATTACGGATATGTTGTCTAACTGCAGCACCAGGGACTAGAGTTGAGAGGACACCTGGATGTTCGGGTTCGTCAGGTTCGGCCGAACTTGAAAAAAAAAATACGGGTTCGGGACCCGAACCTGACCCGAACACCATTGAAGTCAATGGGGACCCGAACTTTTGAGCACTAAAATGGCTGTAAAAATGTCATGGAAAGAGCTAGAGGGCTGCAAAAGGCAGCAAAATGTGCTTAAGAGCACGGCAAATGTGGATGGGGAAATTAATAAAAAAAAATAAGACCTTAAAAAAAAATTGTAATGATGTATTAGGAGGCGGTGAATGGGTGGATGTGGCCGTGTAGGCTCACGTGGCGGTCTAGGTGGAAGCGGCCGAGAAAGAGGAATAGGTAGCCAACACAGATGTGTGTTATTTTGCATTTTTACATAGAGGTATCCCCCAAAATATTAGGACATATAAAAAAAAAAAAGGAATGCGTGCACTTGAGTACATGGATGGATGGTTGAGGGTGTTAGAACTGTCTATTTTGCACAAGGTACAGACAAGTCCTGAGGGATGCAAGCCTGGTTCATTTTAATGAACGTGAGCTTGTCCACGTTGGCGGTGGACAGGTGGCTGCGTCTGTCTGTAATGACGCCTCCTGCCATGCTAAATACACATTCAGAGAGTACACTAGCTGCAGGGCAGGCCAGCACCTCCAAGGCATACAGAGCAAGCTCTGGCCATGTGGACAATTTGCAGACCCAGAAGTTGAATGGGGCAGAACCATCAGTCAGTACATGTAGTCGTGTGCACAGGTACTGTTCCACCATGTTGTTCAAATGCTGCCTCCTGCTAACACGCTCCATATCAGCAGTTGGGGCCGGTTGTTGCGGCGAGGTGACAAAGCTTTTCCACATGTCGGCCATGCTAACCCTGCCTTCCGAGGTCCTGGCACTGACACAGCTGCATTGGTGACCTCTTCCTCCTCCCCAGCCTTCGCCTTGTGCTTCCACTTGTCCCCCGGCGTCAGTCAGGAATGCTCTCAGGAGCGCATCTACCAGCGTGCGCCTGTAGTCGCGCATCTTCCGATCACGCTCCAGTGAGGGAATTAAGGACGGCACATTGTCTTTGTAACAGGGATCCAGCAGGGTGGCCACCCAGTAGTCAGCACACGTTAAAATGTGGGCAACTCTGCAGTTGTTGCGCAGGCACTGCAGCATGTAGTCACTCATGTGTGCCAGGCTGCTCAGAGGTAAGGACAAGCTGTCCTCTGTGGGAGGCGTATCATCTGCGTTCTCCGTATCCCCCCAGCCACGCACCAGTGATGGGGCCGAGCTGCATTGGATGCCACCCCGCTGTGAACATGCTTCATCCCCATCCTCCTCCTCCTCCCGTAGTGGGCCCTGGCTGGCCAAATTTGTACCTGGCCTCTAAAAGACTGGCCTGAAAGTGTTAGAGATGACTCCTCTTCCTCCTCCTCATCCTGGGCCAAATCCTCTTCCATCATCGCCCTAAGTGTTTTCTCAAGGAGACATAGAAGTGGTATTGTAACGCTGATAACGGCGTCATCACCGCTGGCCATGTTGGTGGAGTACTCGAAACAGCACAACAGGGCACACAGGTCTTGCATGGAGGCCCAGTCATTGGTGGTGAAGTGGTGCTGTTCCGCAGTGCGACTCACCCGTGTGCTGCAGCTGAAATTCCACTATGGCCTGCTGCTGCTCGCACAGTCTCCCCAGCATGTGCAAGGTATAGTTCCACCTGGTGGGCACGTCGCATATGAGGCGGTGAGCAGGAAGGCCGAAGTTACACTGTAGAGCAGACAGCAGAGCAGCGGCAGGATGAGAACGCCGGAAACGCGCACAGACGACCCGCACTTTATGCAGCAACTCAGACATGTCGGGGTAGTTGTGAATAAATTTCTGCACCACCAAATTCAGCACATGCGCCAGGCAAGGGATGTGCGTCAAACCGGCTAGTCCCAGAGCTGCAACAAAATTTCGCCCATTATCGCACACCACCAGGCCGGGCTTCAGGCTCACTGGCAGCAACCACACATCGATCTGTTGTTTTATACCCCGCCACAACTCCTGCGTGATGTGGGGCCTGTCCCCCAAACACATTAGTTTCAGAACGGCCTGCTGACGTTTACCCCTGGCTGTGCTGAAGTTGGTGGTGAAGGTCTGTCACTGACCGGATAAGGAGGTGGTAGAAGAGGAGGAGGAAGCAGAGTAGGAAGAGGAGGCAACAGGAGGCAAAGAATGATGCCCTGGGATCCTTGGCGGTGGAAGGACGTGCGCCAAACAGCTCTCCGCCTGGGGCCCAGCCGCCACTACATTTTCCCAGTGTGCAGTTAGGGAGATATAGCGTCCCTGGCCGTGCTTACTGGTCCACGTATCTGTGGTTAGGTGGACCTTGCCACAGATGGCGTTGCGCAGTGCACACTTGTTTTTATCCGATAATTGGTTGTGCAGGGAGGGCACGGCTCTCCTGGAGAAGTAGTGGCGGCTGGGAACGTCATACTGTGGGATATGAGCTGTTTGAAGCTGTCTGTCTCCACCAGCCTGAAAGACAGCATTTCAAAGGCTAGTAGTTTAGAAATGCTGGCATTCAGGGCCAGGGATCGAGGGTGGCTAGGTGGAAATTTACGCTTTCTCTCAAAGGTTTGTGAGATGGAGAGCTGAATGCTTCTGTGTGACATGGTGGAGATGCTTGGTGATGGAGGTGGTGTTGGTGGCACATCCTCTGTTTGCTGGGCAGCAGGTGCCAACGTTCCTCCAGAGGCGGAGGAAGAGGCCGAGGCAGCAGCAAAAGAGGGAGAAGGAGGGGCCTGAGCCCTTTCTTGGTTTTGAAGGTGCTTACGCCACTGCAGCCCGTGTCTCGCATTTAGATGCCTGGTCATGCTCAGACTCTGATGGCACAGCGTGCAAACCACTCGGGTCTTGTCATCAGCACATTGTGTGAAGAAGTGCCATGCCAGGGAACTCCTTGAAGCTGCTTTTGGTGTTCTCGGTCCCTGGTGACGGTGGCCAGTAGCAGGCGAACTGTTTCGGCAACTGCTGCTCTGCTTTTGCACCTTGCTCCCTCTTTTGCTACGCTGTTGGCTTGGTCTCACCGCTACCTCTTCCTCCGAACTCTGAAAGTCAGTGGCACAACCTTCATTCCATGTGGGGTCTAGGACCTCATCGTCCCCTGCATCGTCTTCCATCCAGTCTTCCTCTCTGACCTCCTTTTCGGTCTGCACACTGCAGAAAGACGCAGCAGTTGGCTCCTGTGTTTCGTCATCAGAGACGTGCTGAGGTGGTATTCCCATGTCCTCATCAGGAAACATAAGTGGTTGTGCGTCAGTGCATTCACTGTCTTCCCCTGGGGAAGGGCTAGGTGGATGCCCTTGGGAAACCCTGCCAGCAGAGTCTTCAAACAGCATAAGAGACTCCTGCATGACTTGAGGCTCAGACAGGTTCCCCGATATGCACGGGGGTGATGTGACAGACTGATGGGCATGGGTTTCAGGCGCCACATGTGTGCTTTCTGCAGAAGACTGGGTGGGAGATAATGTGAACGTGCTGGATCCACTGTCGGCCACCCAATTGACTAGCGCCTGTACTTGCTCAGGCCTTACCATCCTTAGAACGGCATTAGGCCCGACCAAATATCGCTGTAGATTCTGGCAGCTACTGGGACCTGAGGTAGTAGGTTCAGTTGGACGTGTAGCTGTGGCAGAATGGCCACGTCCTCTCCCTTCACCAGAGGCTCCACCAACACCACCACCACGACCATGACCGCGTCCCTTATTAGATGTTTGCCTCATAGATAGCGTTTACAAAGTAAAAAGTGGTTAAGTCTGTTAAAAAATAATTAACCGCCAATAAAAACCCTGATGTAGGGTATTGCACTCTATTTTTTTTTTTTTAACTCTATATGACAGCGGTATTTGTGGCCTAAATGTGACACTCACTTATGCACTTCTTATCCCAGATGTGCAATATATTAGAGGGTTTGTTCACCCCAGTATGCCAAAGCCGTATTTCTGGCCTAAATGAGACAATCACTAATGCACGTGCAATCCCAGATGTGCAGTATATTAGAGGCTTTTTTCACCCCAGTAACCAAAAAGCCGTATTTCTGGCCTAAATGTGACAGTTCCATATGCTTGTCTAATCCCAGATGTGCAGTATAGTAGAGGCTTTTTTCACCCCAGTAACTAAAAAGCCGTATTTCTGGCCTAAATGTGACACTCACTTATGAACGTCTTATCCCAGATGTGCAGTATATGAGAGGCTTTTTTCACCCCAGTATGCCAAAGCCGTATTTCTGGCTTAAAGGGATTCTGTCACCAGGTTTGGGGCTATAGAGATACGGACATGCACGGCTAGATCGCCACTAGCATGTCCGCAATATATGTGTCCTATAGGGCTGTGTGGTTTTAATTTCTTTAAAAAATGATTTTATAGATATGTAAATGAGTGTTGAATGTGTCCAAGGGGCTGTACGAACCTTACTTGTGCCCAGCCACTCCCGCGTGTGAAGGAGCCCAGCACCGCTTAGGTCCCCTCCTTTCATCAACGATAGATAGCCGTAATCACGCGATGGGTGAGCTTGCGCATGTGCAGTTCTTTCCCTGAGGCTGATGCAGGGAAGGAACACTATACCGGCACTGCGCATGTGCGAGCTAGCACACTGCGAGATTACGGCTATCTATCGTTGATGAAAGGAGGAGACATAGGCGGTGCTGGGCTCCTTCACAGGCAGGCGTGGCTGGGCACAAGTAAAGGTTAGTGCAGCCCCTTGGACACATTCAACACTCATTTACATATCTATAAAATCCTTTTTTAAAGAAATTAAAACCACACAGCGCTATAGGACACATATATTGCGGACATGCTAGTGGCGATCTAGCTGTGCATGTCCGTATCTCTATAGCCCCAAAGCTAGCACACTGCGAGATTACGGCTATCTATCGTTGATGAAAGGAGGAGACATAGGCGGTGCTGGGCTCCTTCACAGGCAGGCGTGGCTGGGCACAAGTAAAGGTTAGTGCAGCCCCTTGGACACATTCAACACTCATTTACATATCTATAAAATCCTTTTTTAAAGAAATTAAAACCACACAGCGCTATAGGACACATATATTGCGGACATGCTAGTGGCGATCTAGCTGTGCATGTCCGTATCTCTATAGCCCCAAACCTGGTGACAGAATCCCTTTAAATGCGACAATCACTTATGCACGTGTAATCCCAGATGTGCAGTATATTAGAGGTTTTTTTCACCCCAGTAACCAAAAAGTCGTATTTCTGGCCTAAATGTGACAGTCACTTATGCTTGTCTAATCCCAGATGTGCAGTATATTAGAGGGTTTTTTGACCCCAGTAACCAAAAAGCTGTATTTCTGGCCTAAATGTGTCAGTCACTTATGCACGTGTAATCCCAGATGTGCAGTATATCAGAGGCTTTTTTCACCCCAGTATGCCAAAGCTGTATTTCTGGCATAAATGTGACAATCACTTATGCACATGTAATCCCAGATGTGCACTATATTTAACAGATGTATTTTTTTAATCCCAGTAAGCAAAAAGCTGTATTTCTAGACTTGCAGACATGCAGATAGCCTGTGCTGGTGCACTATCGTTGCATAAAATGGGTGCCGATTATGTATTGATATTGACTAACTGAAGAAAAAAAAAGTTTGTTTTCAGTAGTAGTTGGCTCAGGGCAGGCTTAAATAAATTGTGCACTGCGCCCACAAAACACATTTGCTGTAGATCGCTGAGTACAAAAAACTGTTCTTGATAAGATTTCTCCCTGATCTCTCCCTCACAGCAGCCTCTCCCTACACTAATCCAAGCAGAGTGACGGGCGGCGCTATGTGACTCCAGCTTAAATAGAGGCTGGGTCACATGCTGCAGTTGGCCAATCACAGCCATTAGTAGGCATGGCTGTGATGGTCTTTTGGGGCAAGTAGTATGACGCTTGTTGATTGGCTGCTTTGCAGCCTTTCAAAAAGCGCCATAAAAATCGCCGAACACCAAACCCAAACTTTTACGTAAATTTTCGGGTTCGGGTCCGGGTGCCGAAAACCCTAAGGTTCGGTACGAACCCGAACTTTACAGTTCGGGTTCGCTCAACTCTACCAGGGAGACATCTCACAAAACCATTTTCCTCACACTTCACACCTCTTATGATAGTAAGCAGCTGTTGGTGGGCAATTCTATCAGTCCTCACCTTATCCTTTTTGTCTTTGGCTGCAGTCTTGCATACCTTAGGCATAGGAGATGATTGCTCCTCACCCACTGTGTCTGAGCCATCCTCCATGTTGCTCTTGCACTCTGAAAGTGCTGCAAATGAATTATAAAGAGAGCCACAGACTGTGGGACATGTCTTCTATCAACAACTCTAAGTCTACCAGAACCTACAGTAACCCATCTTCCATTTCTAAGGGGCCTCTGTGGCAGTGACATTGCAACATTCCCAGCCTGAGTTTGTTTAACAGTTAATTTACAAATCTCAGATTTCAAAAATGCGATTTCCTGCTGCATTACAGAGAGCTGTCTACAGATCAGACAGCATCCAAACCTCCGAAGAGTGGAACATGAAATAAAAGCACAACAATTCCTGCACAGAACCAGATATGCCATTTTAAAGAGGGGAAAGATGCCCTTTAACATAATAAATTAACCCCCAATAACATGTTACTTTGCCATAAAGAACACATTCTTGCTTCATTGGAATGCAGGGAAATTGTGGGCGTCCCCAATAATAAAGAGAAATTACTATAACTTTAAAGAATTAACATATTCATATTATATATCACTTTTACCTTAGTAAGCCTCTGTCAGTATGATCAACCCTACTAAACCAGGCATACTGTCTGGTAGGGTTCATCATGCTAATTAAAACAATACCTTTCTTTGGTTTGTATGTTAAACAGCTACAGAGATATTGGGACTGAATCTTTGGAGCCCTGCTATTGTACTCTGCACACTCCCCCTTTCTCTTGATTGAAAGGGCTAGACAGCAGCATGTTGAAGGCAGAACTATGTCCTATGACTGTATCCTAACATGTAAATGTCATATACACTACTCACTATAGCCTTAGGCCACTTTTGCTGCAGTTTTTGTCCTGCCAAATCCTGGCATATTTGCCAGGTAGTAATCAGAACTTCACTAGACCACATTACAGTCAATAGGATGGTGGGCATTCTGGTAACATCCGGCAATGTCGGATAGAGAACTTTGGCAGACTGTTCTGCCTAAACTATTTCAAAGGAGAAGTCCACGGCACACCAAAAGTCCTTTTCAGAAGATGCTTTTAATACATAAAGTTTCGTTTTACATCATTTTGTTCCATCCAAAGAAAGTGTCAATGTAACAGGCCATAAAAGAAACTCCAACATTTTGGTCGGGTAGCGACCTTTATCAAGGGATCTGTGGCCTCAGTTGGACATGTGTGCTCTGAACACTTCCAGAGTCCAACTGAGGCCACAGATCATATGATAAAGGTCGCTACCCGACCGAAACGTTGGGGTTTCTTTTATGGCCTGTTACATTGACACTTTCTCTGGATGGAAAAAAAATGATGTAAAACTAAATGTTATATATTAAAAGCATCTCTCTAAAAAGGACTTTTGGTGTAATGCAGATTTCTCCTTTGAAATAGATTGGCATACATCCTCTACGAGCAGCCACCTCCAAGGGTGTGCAGATCTCATGCTTTTCCAGTATAGATGTTCTGCCTAAACAGCCTGCCAAATCTTCTAATGGCAGCGTGAAACTAGCCTTGTCATGTTAAAAAAAGAGGCTTTCTATGCTTAGAAAACTAATACATATTACTACTTTATATACATATAGTGTGCCTCTGAATAAAGTAAAGACTTTAAAATATATTAGCTTTCTAAATATAGAAAATCAATCTCCTCAATATTATACGGCTGAAGCCTTGCGTTAAAGGCTATGTACACTTTTGGAGGTAATTTTTTTAATTAGTGCATTGTACTCATTTTGAGCTAAAGATATTTTATTTCAATTGGTCTTTATTAAAAATATGGAGTCCTTTATTTATCTACATAACTGAGACGCTCTAGCATCTTACTTATAAGAATGTGGCTTAAATAAGGCTGCCGGATCTGTTTTACCATTAGTATGAAACAGGCCTTACAGGGAGAGAGCTGCAGCAGAAACAACACGCACTCTGAGAACGTACAAGTAACTCCCGCCCCCCCACCCGAAGCGCTAACTTGAAATAAATCTAGCAGTGCAATTGAAGCAATGATTGGAAAGAAATCTGGATTAATGAGGTACAGGGCTGGTTCTAGCCTTGAAAGAGGTTGTTTTGTACTATACAATGTCCGATATTCATGTTTGACACTAATCATGGTATAACACCTTTAAAACAAAGGTGATCTTTACAGTTGGCCTGGAAATTTGTGTATGACACTCCCCATTCAAGCTCTTTAACACAAAGACAGCAATTGCAAATAATGTCAGCATGACATTTACATATATAGCTATAAGTACACGGTTTATGGTTTAAAAAAATACTGCACCATACACACATGCACACACAAATATGTATGTGCATATATACACACATAGTATGTGTTTGTATATTTCAAGGCTTGAAAAAGGCTAATTTACAGCTGAAACATTGCATCTACTGGATTTTACAGTTATGGATTAAAGTTCTTTACTGCTCGATGATCCAGCACACATGCTGCCTCCATTTTCTTTTAGCTGTGCTATTTTCCCAGGGGTGGCAGAGAAACAGAGAACCCCTGCGTTTCCCACAGCCTAAATGTTCCTGGGCCTCAACTCTGTTCATGGACTTCACCTTACGACCAGCCAAACAATGTGCACCCCAGAACAATGCTGTCTATCTGCTTTTCCAACAGCTTTGCAATGTGTCCTTCCTGTACCTCTTTATGGAGAGTGACTTAAACAGTGTTTAGAGTCTTACAGGCCAGACATCACTCCTCTGCTCTGCTATTCTGGGAAGTTAGAGGTCGATGTTAGTGGCAGGTGTAAAGAACCATGCAGAGGCCCAAGATCCTACTGTAGCATGAAAAAGCGCACTCCTTTTACACCATCGTCAGCTGATTCCACATAGATGTCTACAGAACCTGTTCTAATTAAACGCTTATACAAGTAAAGCCCCCCGACAGAGAGGAGAGGGTGTCAGCAGTAAGTTTGTGTTGACGTCACAGATTATTTCGCCCTCTCTCTGATCCGTCAGAACAATAACTCCCAAAAAATTGATCCTGGCTGTTGAGCATCCGCCTTCACTTGGTCAGCATTTGGTCAGTAATCCATCAGTATTGCTAAAGCCCCAAAAAAACAGGAGTGGATCCAAAACAGATGAAACGTGAATGGAATATTTGCATGTCTTCTGTTTTTTGTAACCAATCCTGCTTTTGGCTACCAAATCAAAAGCCAATTCTGATGGGACCATACAGACCTTACAGCTGCTACACAGACACAGAATCTGTTGTGCTTCTCATTTTTCCTTCCTTCTGACAGATAAGAAGAAGGGTAAAATAAATTATGTCAACCAGGCCAAAAAGGCAAAATAGTGGCCCAGTCATGTAGCGGGGCGGGTGAGAGAACAGCTTGAGAAGACCACAGAGTGGCCCAATGACATGGTTTTGAGGTAGCAGCAGCATGAGGAGACCATAGAGTGGCCTATTTACATAGTGTTGAGGTAGCAGAAGCAAGAGAAGACCATAGAGTGGCCAAGTGACCCGTAGCGAGGGTCCAAAAAGGTCGGAGAGCCAGAAGTAATCTCTCTGCTGACTGGTGACAATTCAATGTCCTCCTCCAGTTCAGCCCCCACAGGGCTCATGTTGCCGTGAGATGTAGGCGTCTCCAGTTCCCTGACCAGTCAGATGTACCAGCATTTGTTCCAGGATATGAAGCAGTGGAATGAAGTTCATCTCGTAGTCCTGGCGACTGACAAATAACGTGGCATCCTCAAAGGTCCTGAGAAAATGGCAGGAGTCACGCATGAGCAGCCACTGTTGGACGTCGAAGTTACACAGGGGAGTACTGTCCGCTTGGATCATCAAAATTCGTTTATGGCTTTTCTCTGTTCGTATAGTTGGTCCAACATATGGAGGGTAGAATTCGAATGGGTGGAAAGGTCGCATATCAGCCTATGTTGGGGGACCCCGTTTTGCCGCTGCAGCTCAAGGAGGGTGTGCTTGGCGGTGTACGAGTGGCTGAAGTGCATGCAAAGTTTCCTGGCCATTTTTAGGATGTCTTGCAGATGGGTGGAAGACTTCATGAACCACTTGACAACCAGATTGAACACGTGGACCATGCAGGGCTCATGGCTCAGCCCTCCTTGACGCAGCACCGACAGTGTTCTTCCCGTTGTCGGTCACCATGGTTCCGATTTTGAGTTGTCGCAGAGTAAGCCATGATTCGATTTCTTGACGAAGGACACGGAGCAATTCCTCCCCTGTGTGACTCTGTTCAGCCAGGCAAACCAGGTGTGCAACAACGTGACACCGCCGTTCCCTGCACATATGGTATGCTGGAGGAGCACTGTGAATTGTCCCTGCAGTGAAGGCTGAGGACACGGTGGAGGATAAGGTGGCAGATGCGGACATTGTCGCAGGACCAACGGCGTGAGAACGTTGAGGCGGAAGCAGCATCAACTGGCAAAGTTGCTGGTTTGGCTGGGCAAGAACCACAGTTACCCTGTGGGCCGTAAAGGACATATATTGTCCTTGACCGTAGTCACAGCTCCACACATCGGGGCTGCCATGCACTTTGACAGACACCGTCAGGCTTAAGGACTGGCCCACCTTCTGTTCTACACATTTGTGCAGGGGTGGTACTGCCATTTTTTAAAATAAATGATGGCTTTGGACACTCCACCCCGGATTGGCACAAGCCATCAGTTCTCTGAAAGGTGCAGAGTACACCACTTAGAAAGGGAGGGTCTTCAGCACCAGCAACTTGGCCAGGAGCACTTTCAGCTTCTGTGCCGTTGGATGAGTGCACACATACTGTTGTCTCTTGGCAGTCGCTTTGGTGATCAATTGCTGACTGAATGACTGATGAGGAGTAGGAGGGCGAGGAGCAGCAGAATCAGGACTGGTAGATGATGGGACGGACAGACAGCTCCCTTAGACTAAGATAGGTGAGCCTTGACTGCCTGAAACCGGGTGTGTGCCACTGGGTGATGCAGCGGTTGCTGCAGCAGGCTGGACCACCACATTGGAGCCACGGTTCTCCTAGGCCACTTTATGGTGGCGCTGCATATGTTGATGCAGGGCCATGATGCCAACATTTGCACCCTGGCCATGCTTCACCTTCTGCCCACAGATTCGTCAAATGGCCATGTTCACCTCCTCCGGCGGCTTAACAAAAAACTGCCACACCAAAGCAGTATAATGGAAAATTGGATCCCAGTCAGTGCAGCAAGGTGTAATAGGATTGTTCCTATTACCCAGGCTGTAAGCTCCCCTATTGAACCCTGTTCTAAATTAATTCAATATTGTGGAATAATTCCTCCCTATCCTTTCCCTACATTTCTAATGCTCTTTCCCTGAACTTCTATTCAGCAAAATAAAAGTTTTCAAGTCTTTCCTAGCACTTTCCCTAGCACCTGCTGACATCTCTCCCTGCACTTAGTACACTGGAAAATGGCTGAATCCAAGATGGCTAAGGCTATTTATAGGGTTGTGACATCACAGGGCTTGCTGACTGCTGATTGGGAATGATGCCATGCATGCAGCCAGAGTTCTTTGCTCCATGTCCTAACATGTGCAGCAGCTATTTTAGGAAAAAATGTGATTCACAAATGAGTGTTCGCGATCGAATGTTCGTGAACCGTGCGTTCGAGGAGGCCCCATTCACTTTACTGGCAGGCGAACCTAAAAAACCTTCAGGTCAAATTTGCAGCCAGCAAACACTTACTAAAAGTGCATAAATAGTCCCACAACATGGACAGTGATATACCAGAGGAGGATCATTGGCAAAAATTCCCACAAAAATTACCGTATTTTTCGTCCTATAAGATGCACCTGCCCATAAGACGCACCTAGGTTTTTGTGGACGGAAATGAGAAAAACTTTTTTTGAACCAAAAGGTGTGCTTTTGGTAGGTTTTGAACTAATGGTGGTCTGTGGATGACACTATTATGGGGGATCTGTGGATGACGCACTGTTATGGGGGATCTGTGGATGGCACTGTTATGGTGGATCTGTGGATGGCACTGTTATGGGGGCATCTGTGGATGACATTGTTATGGGGGGATCTCTGGATGACACTGTTATGGGGGGGGGATCTATGGATGACAAGTGTTGGGCTTACCGCAACCTATGCGTTGACAGTACAGACTGCAGATGGCAACACTATTGTCAGCAGCTGACACGTCAAAAAAAGCCCACACTGCAGAGCCATGTGCCAGCATCGTGGGAGCGCAAGATGTTACCGTGCATGGTGAAATATTTGCAGTATGCTTTTTTTCTCCTGTGCACTGCAAGTTCTGCCTGCTTCTCCTCCTTCTCCTCCCTATCTGCTGCTCAGTCTCTCGTACTGTCGTCAGACCTCTGGGTGTCGGCCGTTGCTACCTCCGCTTCCTCATCTGAAGCCAAGAATGGCTGCGCATCGGTAAGGTCTGGGAATGGATGGGGAAATAATTCCTCTGACTCAAGTGGAGGGGCTATTGTGGTGGTGTCTTTGGGGGGTGCACACAGCAGAGAGTGTGCAGATACAGAGGATGAAGAGGGTGCAGAAGTGGAAGGCTGAGTGAGACACTCAACCAACTCTGGTGCGTCCTTTGACATAATTGCACGCACCTTTTCCAACTTTCTACTTAGGCTCAGACCTGGTGCACCTGCCCAACCCCTACCACCCCTGCCGAACGGCCTACCTCTTCCTCTGCCTGTAATTTTCAAAATGGCCCTGTGCCAAAGTCCCTAGAGAAGAGCAGTATTTGTGATAGCTGATATATGGCAGGCCTCAATCATTTGTTAGTTGAAGCTGGTATATCACCCTCAAGCAGTAATTTTGTGGACGCAGGTATATGGAAAACTGCTATCACTATTTGTAGAAGCTGATATATGGCAGGCCTCAATCAGTTGTTAGTTGAAGCTGATATATCACCCTCAAGCAGTAATTTTGTGCACACAGGTATATGGAAAACCTCAATGATTATTTTGTGGAAGCTGATATATGGCAGGCCTCAATTAGTTGTTAGGTGAAGATGGTATATCGCCCTCAAGCAGTAATTTTGTGGTTGCAGATATATGGAAAACCTCATTCACTATTTTGTGGAAGCTGATAGATCGCAGCCCTCAATCAGTATGTTCTGGAAGCATACAAATGCACTATAATATACGGTACTTTCTATGTTAGAAAGAATATTATAAGTATAACACACGCTTACATATCATTAGACAGGCACTTTTTCTGTGCTTACTTCCTTTATTCTACCTTATGGTATTGAACCTAATATCTTCACCGGCCTTGATATACAACACCCTACCCTCAGTCACCCATTGATAGGGTCACCTAGGGATTCCATATCAGGGCAAGGTTCCGGACGGGGCCACCCCTTGCGGGGCATGGACCCCGTGTTAGGTCACTAGGGCCAGGCTAGGCCAAGTAGGGAGGTATCAGGGTTAGTTTCTTTCTTGAGGCTACTCTGGTATCCGGCCGTCTGGACACCTCGGATGTTTATTTTCCTCAACCTATGGACATCTGACAAAGTATCTACCTGCTCCCTACCTCCTCCTGTATTAACCCATTACATCTGGTTATTCAAGTGAGGCCTTCTCAAGAACTGGTAAGACCTTTCCATTTCTTGATTACTTGATTCCCTACCATCTCACAGGTTTTAGATACTAGGGATCAAATGGTCCCCCCAACATAGGACCTTGTGTCAACCACCATAGGCCTAGGGAGGACAACACCTGGGTGGGTGCACAGCGCTACACACACGGCGCAACCCTCCAGGGGTCTTGTCTGTCTTTTTGTCTTTTGTTTGTAAGGGGTCTTTTACTCCCTCCCTGGGAGAATAGACACATTAAAAGCTAAGTTTTAAAACGTTACTGCTCCCCTTCTTTGCATATACTTTACCCTCCTGAGCGGTACCTAGGTGAACTGCCCCTGCAGTCAAATATCCTAGGAAGATGCAATTTTTCTACTAAGTATAACACACCCCTCTCTGTATCACATCCCTCTCTGTATCACACCCATCGATAGCACAACGTTACCAGTCCTTAAAAGGACTTTTGTGGCCCTATTAGCTAGTGTTTCTAACAGCCTGTCCCTGCTCCAAAATGCAACCTACACTGGCAAATCACATAATGTAAAATGGCTGCCAGATCGGGTTTTGTTATAGGATCGGGGGGGGGGGGGGTGTCCATGTGCTGAAATGTCTCAATTGGCTGTTCTGTCCCACCTGATGGATGTCTCATGGGTCAAAGTTTGGCGCAATGCAAAAGAATATGGCGCGGGTGGACATCGCCATATTTTCGCATGTTCGGCGGATCGTGAACACGCTAAGTTCCCCGCGAACTGACCGCCACGCGAACCGCAAGGTAATCGCTAGTGATGAGCAGTGTCTGGTTTCCTCCAGACATTACGATTACAATTGAGGCCAAAAAGTTCCGTCCTGGTGTCATCAGACCAGAGACTCTTGTTTCTCACCATCTGAGAGTCCTTTAGGTGCTTTTTTTGCAAACTCCAGACAGCCTTTCATGTGTCTTTTACTGAGGGGAGGCTTCTTTTTGGCCACACTGCCATAAAAATCAAATTGGTGCAGTATTGTAGTGATGGTTGACCTTCCAGAACTTTCTCCCATCTGCACACAGGATCTTTAGAGCTCAGCCAGAGTTACCATTGGGTTCCTGGTCACCTTTCTTGTGGTTTGAATTTTGCTTTGATATGCATTGTCATCTGTGAGACCTTATATAGACAGGAGAGTGTCTTGCCAAATCATGTCCAGTCACCAGAATTTACCACAGGTAGACTACAATCAAGTGGAAGAAACATCTCAGAAATGATTAAGGAAATGGGAGGCCCCCAGAGCTAAATTTTAAGCGTCATAGCATAGGGTCTGAATACTTGTATTCATGTGAAATTTTAGTTTTTCCTTTTAAATAAATGAGCAAATATGTCTACAATTCTGTTTTCACCTTCTCATTATGGGGTAGTAAGTGTAGATTGATGGGGGAAAACTTGAATTATAATTTTTGCATAAGGCTGCAACAAAATGTGAAAAAGAGTGAAAGGGTCTGAAGACTCCAAATGCATTTTATTTATCGATAGAAGATGTTCCTATTAATGTGGCTATGATCATAATCACTGTGTGGGAGTTCTAAGCAGCATTCCAAAATTTGCTATGGGGCCCAGTCCTTTCTAGTTTCCCCCTTGGGCTAAAGGCAGTAACGGTGGATTCACACCTGGCTAGAACATTAAAACAAAAATAATAAACTCTTTTTTGTTAAGTCTACTTTCACAATCACATTTTGGTTTTCCGTTTGTGAGATCCGTTCAGGGCTCTCACAAGTGGTCCAAAACAGATCAGTTTGCATTCTAATGTATTCTGAATGGAAAAGGATCCGCTCAGAATGCATCAGTTTGCATCAGTTCAGTCTCCATTCCGCTTGCAGCGTTTTGGTGTCCGTCTGATGAAACTGAGCCAAATGGATGTTTTGACTGACACAATCTGTCACAATAGAAAATAGATCCATCCTCTATTGACTTTCAATGGTGTTCAAAACGGATCCGTCTTGTATATGTTAAAGATAATATGGCTGTATCATCTGAACGGATCCGTCCATGACAAAACGCGAGTGTGAAAGTAGCCTAATTCTCAAATATATAGAAAAAAATAGCGCTATGAGCCTAAGTTAGTATGCAGCAATTGCACTTTCGTGCAGTGAGGGTTAGCTGTGTGCCATAGGATTCCCAGCAGCATTGCAGGAGTATCTCTCTGCATCTGCAGCACGCCAGACCTGCAGGGTATGAGCGACAGTGAGGTCACGGTATGGGCAATCGAGGGTTACTCACTTTTCTGGAGGACCCTGGGCAGGCATGCAACAGTGAAAGAGAGGCAGACACTAGTTCCTCTGGGGCACACTCTGTAGATAGGGACCAGACCTGATGGTATGTGAGGTGCCCTGGATGTTGGAGGTGTTTTGAGTGCCTTAGGTAAGGTCCCTTTAAGGATCGTGACGCCAGTGCCTGTAACGGTGGCACACCAATTTATAGGAGTGGTAATTGAGGTACACAGATTGTATGATGAACCAAACGTTGCTTTACTTGGAAAACAATCCAACTTTGTACAGACAATTACAGTTGTTAATGATGATGCAGTCCCTTGAACAATACTTCACAAGCAGGTTTCCTTTCAATAATGGCAGGTATTAATCATGCAAGATACTTGGAGGGCAAACAGTTAATGCTTTGCAGTACAATGCTGCTCTATCCCCTCATCTATTCTAGCTGGCTGGATCCCAAGGCCCTGATGCCTAATTGCTGGCTTTAATCCTTGGTATATAAATCCTTCCTCCAGTATAGACCCTTGCTCTTCACTTTCTAGTACTTCTGCCCATCAGGTTACTTATCTGTACTTGGTTGTATTATCCTCGCTTGGTAGGGAAACTGCAGGTTGCTCCCAGGAGGTCCATCCCTACTACTGGGGTAATCTTCTGAGCTAACTGAAGCTCACTTGATCTACAGGCAGGCTAGGGTTCTTCACTAGCCTCCTGGTTGTAGCTAGCAGCCAGGGCTATCAAGCTGCATGTCAGGAGGAGGCCCTCAGCATATCTCTAGCTGGTGCCTTCTTACTTCTGTCTCCGCAGACTCCTGACTATGAACTCCCTCCTCCCTGTCTTGGCCTGTATATTTATACTAGGGGCTCCCTATCTCCCTCTAGTGTCTAGGATGCCTAACTACACCCTAATAGGCCTGCCATGCATAATACAGAGGAAACATTGCATGTAAAAACACATAGAAAATGCATTAAAGTGCACAGTCAAATGTAACATCACTGTCCTTTGTGAGCAGATGTAACACGCAAACCATTTGACCCTTGTGTAGTGCCCACGCCTACCTAGTGGGACACTACACATCTTCTGTGCACCTAGATTAGTACAGAACAATAGAGTAGTCAGCCCAGGGTGAGCTTAAAGGGGTTTTCCCATCTTTGACAATGGGTGCATATCGCTAAGATATGTCCCCATTGTTTTAGGTGCGGGTACCACCTCTGGGACGTGCACCTACACTGAGAACGGAGCCCTAAAATGGCATTGCGCAGCCACCCTCCATTCATTTCTTTTGGGCCGCCGAAAAAAGCTAAGTGCTAGCGGTGCACCCCCATTCACTTCTATGGGGAGAGCGCTTGGTGGTGGCTGGGCTCGGGGAAAATTCCCCTCTCTGTTCTCTAAATAGTTGTGGGACCCGTATGTTAGGTACACTAGTACACTAGTCTGTGCTAAATACATAGTATATAAGGCCGAAAAAAAGACATTTGTCCATCCAGTTCGGCCTGTTATCCAAGTTGATCCAGAGGAAGGCATAAAAAACCCTGTGAGGTACCAGCCAATTTTCCTAACTTTAGGGGAAAAAATTCCTTCCCTACTCCAATCAGGCAATCAGAATAAGTCCCTGGATCAACGAATAGCATTTTTGTAATAAAATTATTTTGGAAAAAAAGCACAATTACAAAGTTTGTGGCCAAACTATATGCATGCTGGTGATACTGGAAAATATGGCAATTTATACACTTATAGAATGTAGAAAACTTGCAACAGTTTTTTTGGGGGGGTAATCGGTGCAGGCACAGTTAAGTCTCCTGATATGAACACACTATACACTGGTATGGACAAGGATTGCACTGGGTATTGAACTTTCAACACCCAATCAATACTTTTTCACCCAGATCGATACCGGGATTTATCTTTTGTCATTAGAGAACAAGGCACACGCCACGCTTTGCACGTGCTATGTTCTCATAAGCAGCACAGTGGAGTGAAAGTAGGGAAGGACTGTGATGCGGCCGCCACTTCCACCAATTAAAACATTAAGAGGAGGGTGCTCTGAAGCTGCCACTGCACCACCAATGAAAATAATTAGCTCCTAAATGCAAGTGTATGGAGCAGGCTGCTGCGGTGAGCCCATACACAGCAGATGCCGCCTGTATCATACAGCCGACACCTATCTGCAATTACAGGGAATGGCGATCCCTGGTTCTAGCTCCCTAAGGAGGCTAATAGTTATTAAATAAAAAAGGAAAAAAATAAAGAAAACACCAAAATATTAAAAGTTTAAATCATGACCCTTTTCCAATTTTACATATTACAAATTTATAAACAATAAAAAAGGTAAACAAATTAGATATCGCCACATCCGAAAAAGTCTGTACTATTAAAATATAAAAAAATATCTATACCTATGCAGTGAACTCTGTAACTGAACAAAATTAAAAACAATTTTTTTTGTCAACTTGTCCCCCCAAAAAGTAGCATAGGACTGTCCTATTATTTGCTGGACGTTCTGAAAAATGTGAATTGCACAAGGCTTTTTGGGTGTTTTATTTTTCTTTTGCATGGTATCGAATGGTATTGAGTATGACAATACTTTCTTAAAAGTATTGAGATAGAATCTAAATTTTGGTATCATCACAACAATAAATAATTGTTTTGCTCTCAGGAATTGTTATTTCCTCAATATTTATCACTTTTATTATTTATCATTTTTTTCATATTATTTAATGTAGATGTACTGTATCATATTATACAATATGAAACTGGCGTAAAAGAAGGGGGTTGTCCAGCCTTTCTTTGAGAAGTTCCAATAGGACTTTATTTCGTATAAAAAACATCCAGGTACAGGTAATATTGTTCTACGCGTTTCAGGGAACAAAACAATTATAATAGTTTGTTGCCTGAAACGCGTAGACCAATATTACCTGTATATTTTACATTTTTGATACAAAATAAAGTGCTATTGAAACTTCTCAAAGAAAGGCTGGACAACCCCCTTCTTTTTATCCATTTAAAATCTGCTCCCAATCCGGGTGAGGAAGCGGTCCGTGCCTCTATGATTGAAGTTTCCAGACAGGTGAGAGCTGCTCTGACTACTTTTGAATATATGGCGTAAAAGAAGATACCGTAAATATGCCAGACCCGCAGGTGCAGCTGGCAGCACTATTCTGGTAGTGACAAAATTGCAGGGGCACCCCCTAACTTTTAACATCCATCAACATATGGACCTTCACTGCAAACTTTTAGCAATTCATATATAACTTATAGCAGGAATAATAAAGGAATTACACAACATGGAGATAGAATAGCTTCAGAAATGTTCCAGAATACCAGAGGTTACAGGTCTTCTTTAAAATGGTTTTCCAGGACTTATTGTTGACCGCCTTAGTATATGTCTTAAATATCAGATCAGCAGAGGACCTGCAGGTCACACACTTCTCAAGGCTAGGCTAGAACTACACTGCAACTTTTTTTTAGCACTACTATTGAACTACAGCTGCAATCCAAATGAATGCATTAAGTAGAATGCAATCTTGTGAACTGCATCTGTCACTCGATTGCTATTAACTATCAGCTCTACAAAAACCTGGAGTGTTGTCCAGACCTTAGTAAGTTTGCTATCTCACCACAGTGATTGATTCATAACAAGAACGTTCATCATCTCCATAAAATGTCCTCCATGCTGCTGCTACTGAGAGGTATGCTACTGAGAGATAAGAGAACAGATCCCCTGTTCTCTCTGTATGCAGTACATGGGAGACATCATTGGAGCTAATCTCCATGACCGCTGAGGCAGAGCTAAGAAAAAAATGATAATTAGAGATGGAGCTTACAGAGCCGAAACTGCTGTAAAATACCATATACAAGTCCTATAATGTGCAGAAATAATGGTACTCCTCATGTGCACAGCTTATTCTGAAGTCAACTGAAAATAAAAGTACACTTTAAAGTTGAAGTGACACAAGAGAAGGTTGAAAACAGAATATGCAACATAACCACTTATTATTCACCTTTTAGATAATGATGCAGCAGACACTGGTACCGGAAACATAACAGCGGACAGATCTAGAAGCAGAAGGCATTGTCCACTTTGTCATCATTATCAGATTGTCAGGTCTCCAAATCCTAGTACCGCCACTGATCAGCAATTTGAAAATTACCTGCAAGTCATATTACATGCTAGAGGCGTTGCAGTGTAATTACAACTGTCCATACCATAAAAGTGAAAGGGAGGAGCAGTTGTAATTACACAGCACTGTCGCTTCAAATGAGACAGTGGGCACACGTGCAATTATAATATGAAGCAGGACTGCCATGAGCTACTGTCACGACCATGTTTATGGCCGTGACTCCTTGGGAGCCGCATACAGTTGCCCGCGGTTTGGGTTGTAGTGTCAACCTCAGCTGGAGGCATAATGTGGTCAGCCTCAAGTGCGGTTGCCGCGGACAACAGCTATGTGTGCGGTTCCCTTGGAGTTGTGTGCGTGTTTGGATACACTTTTATATGTCTGTGTGCACTCTGTGTTATGTGTGGTGTGCACTTACATCTTCCCCTCACTGTGGTTGCCCGTGGCAACGTTTGGTTGTGTGTACATGTGGTGGCAGTGTCCCGACCTTCGGGCTGTCTCCCAGGACACGGTTGCCACCCATGTCGTTGCCTGCGGCAACAGCCACACTGTGTTTGTTGTTTGGACACTTCCCCTTTGAGTTGTGTTTTCCCTTCTGTGGTTTTGGAAGGGTTCACTCCCTTTCTGTGTGTGTGTGTCACGGGGTGTGTCTGACAGTTGGGTGTGGCCTCTTGGCCCTATAAAGCCTCAGTTGTAGGCAGTAGCCAGGGAGGGTGCTTCAGCCATGCTGACTGGAGACATCCTCCTGGTTACTTACCAACTGCCAGTGGGGGCCATCCTTCTGGTCATAGCAAAAGATATTGTCACATTATGTTTATGTCTTGTTGTGTGTGATGTTGTATGTGATGTTCTGTTGGGACCTTCCTTTGTTGGTTTGTGCAGCTAATGGTTCTGGATTCCTGTGTGCACAGGGATCCAGTCAGCAAGGCTGTGGCAGGTTGGTGGAACTACTTTGTTCGCCTGCCATTTCCATTAGTCTGTTTGTGTTCCCCTTTTCCCAGCAGCTTGGCCATTGAGACTCCTGCTCCTCCGTGCCTAGGAGGAGTAGGTCGTCTTACCCTGACTCCTAGTCCAGGGACCGGACGAAGGGTGACTTAGGGATCCGAGGTTCCGGAGCATGGGTCCTCCTACCTTAAAGGTCGGCCCATGCAGCGAGGAGTTAGGGTCAGGTTAGGGACGCGTTAGGAGGTGACCTGCTCCCTAATCCTGTCTTCCTGGCCGAGCAGTCTAACTCCATCTGGCATCGCACGGCTGAGGGTTTTCCCCATCCTCAGCCATGACAGCTACATCTTGAAACAGCTAATCAGTGGGGATAGGTCATCAATATTAAACTACTGCATAACTCTTTTAACCAGTATCTGACCGCCCATAAACGATAAACGTCAAGCTGAACAGGATGCATCTCTGACTGGACGTTTTAAAATATCTGTTCATAGATTGCAGCTGCACGCTAATCATGCTGCTGCTGGAGGGCTCCCCCTACAGGAGGCAGAAACAGTATATATATATATATATATAAAATTGGTACCTCTGTAATCAAGACCAGCAAAATAAAGTTAGCATTTTGTTTTTCTTACACGGTGCACAATGTACACAAAAAGCAATGGCAGAATTGCTGCCTTTTCCTAAGGCCTCAGGCACACGACCGTTCGTTTTTTGCAATCTGCAAATTGCGGATCCGCAAAACATAGAAGCCGTCCGTGTGCCTTCCGCAATTTGCGGAACGGAACAGGCGGCCCATTGTAGAAATGCCTATACTCGTCCGCAAAACGGACAAGAATAGGACATGTTATATTTTTTTTTTGCGGGGCTACGTAACGGAGCAACAGACGGGGACAGCACACAGAGTGCTGTCCGCAACTTTTGTGGCGCCATTGAAGTGAATGGATCAGCACCTGAGCCGCAAAAACTGCGGCTCGGATGCGGACCAGAACAAAGGTCGTGTGCATGAGACATAATCCTGCTTCTGAAAAAGCTAAATAAAAAGCAATCAAATGGCTAACTATTTAAAGTGTGGTGTGTATCCAATGGCACAAGCTGGTCACAGTATATTGGGTATCAAAAGCTGTGGAAAACTTGCAATTTTGAATTTGCACAGTTTCCTGCATAGTAATTTCTGCAAAATCCCTGTGGTGTCAGAATGCTCACTCCACTTCTTGATAAATACCTTGAGGGGTGTAGTTTGTAAAATAGGGTCACTTATTGGGGGTTTCCACTATATGGGTACCTCAGGGACTGTGCAACTACAATCGGCCTCACAATGCAAATGATGCTCTTTTATTCCTGAGCCCTCTCATACTATCAGGCAATAGATTAGGACCACATGTGGGTTGTTTCTAAAACCAGAAAACACAGCATAATAATAAAAGTGCTTACTTTTCATATTGGCTCTCCTGGTCATAACATTTTGGGCACTGAAATGCCATATCTATTGAAAAATAAACATTTTCACTTTGCACCATCTGCTGTGCATTAATTTTTGCAAAACAACTGTGGGGTCAAAATGCTCACTACACCCCTTGGTAAATTCTGTGATTGGTGTAGTCTCAAAAATGGGGTCACTTTTTGCAGGTTTCAACTGTATGGGATACCACAGGGTCTCCTTAACGACTTCCAGAAACTTCCAGACCAGGCCATTTACCCCCTTCCTGACTTGGCCTAATTTTGCAAATCTGACATGTCACTTTATGTGGTAATAACTTTGGAATGCTTTTAGTTATCCAAGCAGTTCAGAGATTGTTTTCTCGTGACACTTGACACATTTGAGTCAATATGTTTTACCTTTATTTATAAAAAAAAATCCAAAAGTTAATGATAATTAGAAAAAATTCACTGTTTTCTAAATTTTTATCTCTCTGCTTTTAAGGGCTGATGCACACCACCGTATGTATTTTGCGGTCTGCAAAAAACGAATCGGCAAAAAATACGAATGATGTCCGTGTGCATTCCTTATTTTGCAAAATTGGACAGCTGTCCCCTAATAGAACAGTACTATGCTTGTCTGTAATGCGGACAACAATAGGACATGTTCTACTTTTTTGCGGAACAGAAATACGGACATACGGAAATGGAATGCACACAGAGTAACTCCCATTTTTTTTGCGGACCCATTAAAAAATGAATGGTTCCACCTACGGTCCGCAAAAAAAACTGAACGGAAAGAAAATGCGTTTGTGTGCATGAGCCCTAAGGCAGATCGTAAACTGATATTTGGGGTCATGCCAGGGCTCAGAAGGGAAGGAGCAGCACCTGGATTTTCTAACAGGGAATTTTCTGTCATGGCTATAAAAAAGAGCGATAACTTTTTTTTTACTTATTTGTTGAATGAGCTGCATGAGGGCTTATTTTGTGCAAGACAAGCTGTAGTTTTTATTGGCACCATTTTGGGGTGCATTTGGCTTTCTGATTGCATTTTCTCTCATTTTTTGGGGAGGTGAAGTCACAAAAAAGAAGTTTGGTGTAATTTTTCACATTTTTTCTTTTTTTTTTTTACACCATTCACTTGATGGGGTAGATCATGTGATATTTTTATAGATCAGGTCATTACGGATGCAGCGATACCGAATAATAAAAAAACATTCTTAGAAAAAGAATCATGTTTTTGTGTTGCCATATTTTTTACATTTCTCTGGCTATAGTCTTGTGTGAGGGCTTGTTTTTTGCGGGACGAGGTGACATTTTTATTGCTACCATTTTGGGGTGCACACAACTTTTTTATTAATTGATATTATGTTTTTTATGAGGTGAGGTGACAAAAAAAAGGCTGTTTTGGCATAATTTTTATTTATTTTTACACCGTTCACTTGATGGAATAGAAAATAGAAATTTTCTTAGAGCCATACATTTTTATTTTTCTGGCCATGGTCTTGTGTGGGGGCTAATTTTTTGTCAGATGAGGTGATGTTTTTATTGCTACCATTTTGGGATACATACGACTTTTTGATTGATTTAGGCCTCATGCACACGACCGTTGTGTGCATCCGTGGCCGTTGTGCCGTTTTCCGTTTTTTTTCGCGGACCCATTTAATTTCAATGGGTCCGTGGAAAAATCGGAAAATGCACCGTTTTGCAGCCGAGACCGTGATCCGTGTATCCTGTCCGTCCAAAAAATATGACCTGTCCTATTTTTTGGATGGACAACGGTTCACGGACCCATTTAAGTTAATGGGTCCGTGAAAGAACACGGATGCACACAAGATTGGCATCCGTGTCCGTGATCCATGGCCGTAGGTTACTTTCATACAGATGGATCCGAAGATCCGTCTGCATAAAAGCTTTTTGAGATCTAAGTTTTCACTTCGTGAAAACTCATATCCGACAGTATATTCTAACGCAGAGGCGTTCCCATGGTGATGGGGACGCTTCTAGTTAGAATACACTACAAACTGTGTACAAGACTGCCCCCAGCTGCCTGGCAGCACCCGATCTCTTACAGGGGGCCGTGATCAGCACAATTAACCCCTTCAGGTGCGGCACCTGAAGGGGTTAATTGTACTATCATATCCCCCTGTAAGAGATCAGGGCTGCCAGGCAGCAGGGGGCAGACCCCCCCCTCCCCAGTTTGAATATCATTGGTGGCCAGTGCGGCCCCCCCCTTCCTCCCTCTATTGTAATAATTTGTTGGTGGCACAGTGTGCGCCCCCCCGGCCCCCCCCCTTCCTCCCTCTATTGTAATAATTTGTCGGTGGCTCAGTGTGCGCCCCCCCCGCCCCCCCCCTTCCTCCCTCTATTGTAATAATTTGTTGGTGGCACAGTGTGGGCCTGAGTTCTGATCGGAGTCCCAGTTTAATCGCTGGGGCTCCGATCGGTAACCATGGCAACCAGGACTCTACTGCAGTCCTGGTTGCCATGGTTACTTAGCAATAGTACAATAGTAGAAGATTCATACTTACCTGCTGGCTGCTGCAATGTCTGTGTCCGGCTGGGAGCTCCACCTACTGGTAAGTGACAGGTCTGTGCGGCGCATTGCTGTCACTTACCAGTAGGAGGAGCTCCCAGCCGGACACAGACATCGCAGCTCGCAGGTAAGTATGAATCTTCTACTATTGTACTATTGCTAAGTAACCATGGCAACCAGGGCTGCAGTAGCGTCCTGGTTGCCATGGTTACCGATCGGAGCCCCAGCGATTAAACTGGGACTCCGATCGGAACTCCGCTGCCACCAATGATCGGGGGGGGAGATGGGAGGCCGCACACTGGCCACCAATGTTGTTAATGCTATAGAGGGAGGGGGGGCCTATGGGGGGCGCACACTGTGCCACTAACGAATTATTACAATAAAGGGAGGGAGGGGGGCCGATGGGGGGCACACACTGTGCCACCAACAAATTATTACAATAGAGGGAGGAAGGGGGGGCGGGGGGGGCGCACACTGTGCCACCAACGAATTATTACAATAGAGGGAGGGAGGGGGGGCGCACACTGTGCCACCAACCTATTATTACAATACAGGGAGGGAGGGGGGGGCCACACTGCAGAATCAGGGTAATAAATATTGAAGTTTGTTTTGATGTTAATCCTTGCTGTGCTACAGGGAAAATTGGTTAAATTGGAAAATCTGCAAAAAAAATTATGACATTTTTCAATTTCACCTCCATTTTGCTTTAATTTCTGTGGAACACCTAAATGGTCAGCAAAGTTTCTAAAATCAGTTTAAGGAGCATATTTTGTAAACATATTGACCCAAATTTACCACTAACATGAATCACGATGTGTCAAAAAATCTAAATCTCAGGATTACTTGGATAAGTAAACGTATTCTAAAGTTACTACCACATAAAGTGACACTTATTTGCAAAATTAGGCTCCAGGAAGCTGAAAACTGGCTCAATCTTGAAGTGATTAAATAATATCACTTGTTCCACACATTCCATGCTATATAGACTTTCTGTATTAAGCAAATTAGGATATGTGATTTATTTACATGAGTTTTTCAAGTTTAGAGGCAATTTCTTTGTGTTTAATCGCATTGCATTTCTGTAGCTTCAAATTGCCACAAGCTTCTCACTATTCATGTCTGTTCTGTATATTGGCTAGGTTTACATACAATTCCTTGTTTAGTGATATTGCTTTTTAGTTGCTTCAATTGAATCAACCTCTGGGGAAGACTTCAACAAGCTTCTATCTATGTCTGTTCTTCACCCATTCATCTTGACAATACTAATGTAAGATGGCCAGGTTTGAAGGTATCTTTTCTTGGACACATTTTGTCAGTAAATTCCACAAATTTTCAGTGGCAGTCGTGTCAGGGCTTTTGTTATGGCTACTCTAATACTTTTTTTGTTTTGAACCATTTAGCACTACTTTATAGGAATTCTTTGACACAGATACTATATGACTATGTTTCAACTTTCTTGCTTGATATCTTGGTTCAGAATTTCTAAATAATCCTCCTTCCTCATGATGACATTTATTTTCCCATATGAAGCTGTCCCCTTTTCCAGCAAAATACTATGGGTAACCTTGGAGTAAAAAAAATATAAATTCTCTCCAAACTTTTTCAAGTTGCACGAAGAATGATCAGGCAGGTTCATCTAACTTGAGGGACAGGATCTTTAGGATGTGAAGTGCCCTTTTGGATCATATATTGAGATGGGTCATGCACCATTTTGTCTGTACTTGATCAACTAGTAACCATATTTAATCTACGCGGGATGTCTGTAATGTAATGTATGCAATACTAAGAGAAGGAATCAAGTAAAAAATCAGTACTGGATAGCAAGGGTCAGGCAAAATCCAGTTATGATATAAGAAATCGAAGATAACAGGAAAGGCTGGTAGACGCAGTGAAGTTCTAGTTTTGGTTGAAGTGCTAACCAAGCTGGGGGAACACACTGCTACTATAACTATCACTAAGATTGGTATATTTCCATATTAAATATGTTGCATCTGTGCACATAGGTCTTGCTAAAGGGTGGGGGTATTTGCTCCAGGCAGGATCAGATAGAGATATGGAAAAAGGCACATCAGAGGGTGTCTGGAGAGAGTGCCTTTTCTCCCCTGCCAGTGCTTCTTACCGACTGTTGTACAAATGTGCTCACATTAGCCTGAATTCAGTTAAAGGGGGAGTCTGGGCTGCAGATATTGATCACCTATCCTCAGAATAGTTAATCTATATCACATTGGTAGGTTCCAATGCCCCTAGCGCCACCGATCAGCTGTTTCGTTTAGCCATGGTGCCAAAAACAATACAGAGTATGAAGCAAAAGCCTCCATATACATATATAAAGTATGGTGCCATCATACGGTAGCAAGCTCCCATTCATTTGAATGGAAACGGAGCTGCAGTACCTCAGCACGGCCACTATGACATGTACAGAGCTATGCTCTGTACACAGTATAGTTTCCGGTGATATGGCTGCTCTTAACAGCTGATCGTTAGGTGCTGGGTGTTGGACCCCTACTAATCTGATATTGATGATCATCAGCATCTGTAGCCAATTTCCCATTAAGGTCCATTCACATGTCCGTAAGTCTGCAAATTTCAAATCCGCAAAACACATGCACCGGCTGTGTGCATATTTCGGAATGCACACGACCAGCCCTATGATAGCAATGCCTAATCATGTCCACGATTGCGGACAAGAATAGGACATGCTCTATCTTTTTTTTGTGGGGCTGCGGAATTGAACTATGGATGCAGACAGCACATGGTGTGCTGTCCACATCTTTTTCAACCCCATTGAAATTAATGCGTCCACAACTATTCCACAATTTTGCAGACCCAGAAATTCAGTCATGTGAATGGACCATTACACAATACTGTATACCCTCACTGTCCAATATTACTTCTGCTCTGTATACATTGTCTACAATCACTGTCCAATATCACCTCTGCTCTGTATATACTGTATACCATAATGGTCTGCCATCACCTCCAGTTTGTATATACTGTATACCCTCACTGTCCCCATCCCCTGGACCTGGGATGTACTAGACCAACTGTGGAAGGCTAGGCATATAGTACAAAGATAATGAGGGCACTATGACTGGCAATATGGCTGTAAAAGTGAGGGAGAATTATGGCTAGCATACTGATGTGGTATTAGGACGTATGCAATAATAATATTTCCTTTATTATTCTTCAAATTAGTTGTGCATTTTCTGCATGGTCTGAAAAATACAGTATGTGTTTTCTGATCTTTATACATATGTGACTGTATGACACTTACTACTGTAGCCTTTGTTGAAACTATGCCTTTTTCTACATTTCATAATGTAGGTTCCCTTCTTTGCCAAATCTTTTCTGCTTTCCACACAGAGCTCCTGTCCATAAGATGGCTGCTAATGGAGTGTGATGTGACCAGACACATCACTCAGCTGCCTCCAAACACATTCCACCTTCACTAATCTCCCAATAGTAAAGTACAGATGGCAGGAGCAGTATATTTGAATGGAGCAAACATTACATTGAGGTGATTTGTCTGGTCAATTAATCTTCCATCAGCAGCCATGTTTATTGACAAGACCTCTGTGTGGACAGCACAAAAGACTTGGCAAAACAGCCAGCATACCTTATGAACTATATATCATGGTGCAGAGTACAAAAACAAAGGCTTAGTAAGTACCATATAATCATCTCACAAACACATTGGTCAACAGTAACCAGAAAGTGGCTTTAATATTGCCCCATGTGAAGAAATTCTTAGGTATAGCTCTAGTTCATTGCAGAGGCTAGAGGGATGATGAGATGGTACTGGAGTGTTCTCAGGAAAATACACAAACATAGAACTGGTAATCATTATACTTTAACAGACCATACTGACTAAAATTACTTCTTCAAAAGGCTAGGTCTTTATCTTAATGATGACCTACAAACTTCAGTCTGGCTTTTTTTGTTGCATAGAAGATTCTTTCTTGTATACAGTAACTATCTTTAGGGGCATCAAGATATAGGACTCTTTATATGGTGGATATAGATACTTTGGTACCTGATGCCATTATATTGATACTTTTGGGGTCCTTGTTAAGAGACTTGCCAGTTGGGCTGCATATTCATAAGGGGGTGAGAAACTAAGCAAGAATCTCTACCCCACAATCAAAGAATTAGACCAGAGCTAACCGAATAGAGATGGGGTCAGGTTTGACAACCAGAATTTTTCTTTTTTCTAGACATCTTGTCTAATAAATCAAAGAAGAGTCAACATTTTAATGGACAAATTGGAAAATCATAATGAATGATAAACATTATAATACGTGTCTATAGCTCAATATACTGAAAATAAATTACCAGGATTTACTGTGAGATGTAATGTTTGAAAATTACCACCAAAAGAGCACAGTCAAGTACAACCAGCCTCAAATAAAATCACAGACGCATCTATATTTTTTCATGGACACAAAGTTGCCTATTTTTACGGATTGTCCAGAAATTCGTGAATGGTTGGCAACCCTGGACTATGTGCAAACCAGCACTAACTTCTCATGCCATTTTTTTTTTTGTGGGGGGGGGGGGGGGTGTTGAAGGGGTGATGATTTTATTTTACATTTAATTAAAACATACAAAGACTAACATAATAGAAAATGTCAATATACAAGAAAACAATTCTAAGTATCTTTCATACTAATCTTAAATGCATGTTTTATTTCAGGTACTGTATAACGTGTTTGATTCTTTTGTTGCCATTGGTGGTGAAAATGTGACTGGTGTGGAATGTGTCAAAGGTGTTGGTAAGTATGTTCACATAAATAAACTTTCATTTGGTTTAAAAGTGCATTAATACTAAAGCTGGAGGCAGTGTGAAGGGCAACAGAATTTACAGCTACAAATCTTATAAAGATAAACTAGGAAATTATTTAGCACAAAATTAACCTACAGTCCTCAGCTATATTTATCCCATAAACTTTGAAGCAGCATGGCATATCCTTGACCACAACTCCCCAGTTCTCATGGCTAGGGAATATGTCTTAATTCTTGGAGAACCCCTATAACTAACATACACCTGCCTTGTTGAAAATGGTGGCTGAGCTGTGGACAGCCTGTTATATAGCAAGAGGAGCTAATAAGATTATATTTTATTCATTTAAACCTCTGCTACAGCTTACATCAAATGCATGTGTATACAGAGAAATCAGTCAATTACTGAGGAGGACTGCATACTGGACTGCTAAGCATAAAACTGGGATTTAAATGAAATGCAGTAAGTTATACTGTGCATATCGTCATACAGAATTTTTACCACAAAACTATATATCAATCTGCTCATCTTCTCCTGCTCTATAACATGCTGCCTGCAGATCAGACATGTTCAAAGCGACAGGTTCCCTTTAAGGCCACCTCTCTACAGCTGTATCGAATAGTTTTCTTCTATCTTTTGCTGAAGTAGGGAATTTAATAAAATTTCTGTTTAAAAAAAAAGATTTTCTGAATAAAGACAAAAATATGGCACACTGTGGTAGATGCATTAAAACTGGTGAAGCCTAGCTGCCCAATCAGATGGAATTTTAACAGTAACAACTCTATTATAAAACTATAGGCAGATAAAACAGGACTATATAATTTCTCTCCTCCTTGGCCTTGGGGATGGGGTGGGTGGGATTTGGGATTATATGTATAAAATGTTCTTTGTAAATTGCTCTTATCTGTATGGTGTTTGTATAAATTTTGTTGATATAAAAATAAAAATAAATGATTTTCTGTATAAAGACAAAAATATGGCATACTGTGAGTAAATGCATTAAAACTGGTGAAAAGAAAAAGGGGTCTAGCTTGCCCAATCAGATAGAATCTGAACAGTAACAACTCTATTACTGTATAAAGCTATAGGCAGATAAGGGTACTTTTACCCTAGTGTTTTAACTTTTCCAGTATTGAGTTCCGTCCTAGGGGCTCAATACCGGAAACAAACTGATCAGTTTTATCCTAATGCATTCTGAATGGAGAGCATTCTGTTCAGTATGCATCAGTTCAGTCCCTCTTAAGTTTTCTCTCCGGGCAAAAATCCTGAACACTTGCCAGTATGCCGGATCCGCCATTGAAATATATTAGTGCTGGATCCAGCATTAAAATTGCTGCATTGACGGATCCGTTCTTCCGTTCCGTGCATGCACAGTGCATGAAAAACAAAACAAAAAAAAACACGGATCTGGAGAGACGGATCCGGTATTTCAATGCATTTGTCAGACTAATCCGCATCCCGATCAGTCTGACAAATGCCATCCGTTTGCGTCCGGATTGCCGGATCCTCTGCCGCAAGTGTGAAAGTACCCTAAAACAGGACTATATCATTGACATTAAGGCCTCATGCACACGACTCTTGTTTTGTTCCATTCCGCAAAATGGGGTTCCGTTGTTCCGTGATCTGTTTTTGTTTCCGTGTGTCTTCCTTTATTTTTGGAGGCTCTCCAGACATGAAGTAAAGTAAAAAAAAAAATCTAAGTCAAGTTTGCCATGCAAGTGATAGGAAAAAAACGGACGCGGACGACAATCTTGTGTGCCTCCGCGTTTTTTCACGGTCCCATTGACTTGAATGGGTCCGCGAACCATTTTCCGTGAAGAAAATTAGGACAGGTTCTATTTTTTGGACAGACTGAAACCACGGATCACGGACGACAAACGGCGCATTAGCCGAGTTTTCAACGGACCCATTGAAAGTCAATGGGTCCGCAGAAAATCACAAGAAAACGGAACAACGGACACAGAATGAAACAACGGTCGTGTGCATGAGGCCTAAGGCCCCTTTCACACGAGTGTGACGGATTAGGTCAGGGTGCGTTCAGTGAAACCCGCACCATTTTGCAAGCAAATTCAGTCCGTTTTCTCTGCAATGCGTTTTTCACGGGTGTGATAAAAAACTGAAGGTTTACAAACCAAATCACTTAGCAACTATCAGTGAAAAATGCATTGTGTTTTTCACATAGCCCACTTAACTGCTATGGGACCAGGGCTGCGTAAAGAACGCAGAATATAGAACATGCTGCGATTTTCACGCAATACAGAAGTAATGCGTGAAAAACAACGCTCATGTACACAGACCTATTAAAATGTTTGGTTCAGGATTCAGTCATGTCACGCATAGTACCCGCACGGAAAACTCACTCGTGTGAAAGGGGCCTTATGGACAAGGGTAGGGCTAGTCTATTGTGGTCTAGATGTTCCGTTCCGCAAAATGCAATATCAGACGGTATCCATGTTTTGCTGATCCGCAATTTGCGGACTGCAAAATAGGCGACGGTCATGTGCATGAGCCCTAAGTGTAAGCTCTGTTCCATTGTCAGTGACCTCTGCATGTTTCACAGGGTATAAAAAAAAAACACTGTCCTCTCCCATAGATGTCAATAGGTCATTGTCTGAATGGGATTTCTTATGTTTATGTGGCTGCTGTAAAGCAAAGTTCAAACGTTTAAGCACCTTTTACACTGGGTAATCATTAGATGGCGAAAACGTTTCCCCATCATTGTCCAGCACAAAAATGTTCAGACGACCAGCGCTAATTTAGCACGTAAACAAGCATTTGCTAGTCATTGTTAATGCAAACAATAGAAAAAACAAGTGATGTCACAAATGACTGAAGTTGCATAAAAAACATTGTTAGATACACCTATCTTGTGAATATTAATGGATTTCTTACATTGTCAATTGGTGCTTGCTTTCTCAATTAATCTTCCTGTGTAAAAGGACCTTTAAACCTAATTTACTCTTCAGTGATTTCCATCAGTACTTTTTAGGGTACTTTCACACTAGCGTTAGAAGAATCCGGCAGGCACTTCCGTTGTCTGAACTGCCTGCCGGATCCGGAAATCTGTATGCAAACGTATATATATCTTTTTTTCCCCGAATCCAGAGTCGTTAGACTTAGGCATTTAAATATCATATCCGTCTTGTCAGTATCATCCGGAATAACGATTCTGGTATTAAATATTTTCAAAGCTAGAAAGAACTGTGCATGGGCAGACCGGAAAACCGATGCAATGCGGCAATTTCAAGAACACTTGGTACCGGATCCGGCATTAATACATTTCAATAAAAATTAATGCCGGCAAGTGCGGTAGTGTTCTGGGGTTTTGTCTGGTCAAATACCATACATGGGACGGAACGGAAGACATCCTGATGCATACTGAACGGATTACTTTCCATTCAGAATGCACTGGGACAAAACTGATGCGTTTTTTCCGGTATTGAGACCCTTTACTGGATTTCAATATTGGAAAATAATAACGCAAGTACCCTTAGTCAAAACCAGGAGTTAAGCCTACATAGAGATCAGGTATCATAGAATAATTTGCAGGTTTTTGACCTTCTCCTAGTTTTGGCTCAAAATCACTCATGGAAATCACTGACCAAATACTGACTGTGTGAACTAGGCTTTAGGCAGAATGGTGGTCCCCCATAAAAAATAAACAATCATGAACTAAAAAAAAAAAAAAATTATAAAATTCCCATATAATCTATGTATATTACAGCTTTTGTTTGAAGAGATGTCTCAACATGTTTCACTATTATCTGCAATATTACATGGTTAGTACTGTAGAAAAGAAATCTAGAGTGCCATTTTTTTTTCCTACTGCCCCTCATTTCCCTGCTGTTTGTGCTCAAGTTTTTCACACAAGTGCATTTGCAATCAATATATCTGGGCGGGATTTTATGTACCGGAATCTGCTGGAAATGTTAATGAATCGGGATATTCATATGGGCGTGTAATTTCCTTAAGTATTTTAAATCCGCAGAATGTCTGAGTTTTGTTTGTATTTGTTTCCAAATACCCACATTATAGTCTGTGGAGGTGCATCACAAATACAGGGAGGAAAGAATACACATATAAATCCTGATGAAATCTTGGAGCAATACTGATGGTATATCATCTGGAATCCATGCATAATCCAGTGCCATAATGCGAAGGGATTTCAATACGCTTGTGTGAAAGCAGCCAAATACAGAGTCTGGTCTGCTGTGCTAATATAATGGAGAGGAGTCCTGTGTGTGCGCACAGCAGTCCTGACAATGCATTTCAGCAATGTTTTGAGCACTGACAGTGGGGGAATAAAATAACGATCTGGACTCCTTATCGGCAGTATTACCGTAGATCTGTATTAGGCCTCATGCACACGACCGTTGTGTGCATCCGTGGCCATTGCGCCGTTTTCAGTTTTTTTTGCTGACCCATTGACTTTTAATGGGTCCGTGGAAAAATCGGAAAATGCACCATTTTGCAGCCGCATCAGTGATCCGTGTATCCTGTCCGTCAAAAAAATATGACCTGTCCTATTTTTTTGATGGACAATGGTTCACGGACCCATTCAAGTCAATGGGTCCGTGAAAAAACACGGATGCACACAAGATTGGCATCCGTGTCCGTGATCCGTGGCCGTAGGTTACTTTCATACAGACGGATCCGAAGATCCGTCTGCATAAAAGCTTTTTCAGAGCCGAGTTTTCACTTCGTATATTCTAACACAGTATATTCTAACACAGAGGCGTTCCCATAGTGATGGGGACGCTTCTAGTTAGAATATACTACGAACTGTGTACATGACTGCCCCCTGCTGCCTGGCAGCACCCGATCTCTTACAGGGGGCTGTGATCCGCACAATTAACTTAATTGTGCGTATCATAGCCCCCTGTAAGAGATCCGGGGCTGCCAGGCAGCAGGGGGAAGACCCCCCTCCCTCCCCAGTTTCAATTTCATTGGTGGCCAGTGCGGCCCCCCCCCCCCCTCCCTCCCTCTATTGTATTTATATCACTGGTGGCCAGTGCGGCCCCCCCTCCCTCCCTCTATTGTATTTAACTCATTGGTGGCACAGTGTGCGCCCCCCCGGCCCCCCCTCCCTCTATTGTATTTATATCATTGGTGGCACAGTTTGCGCCCCCCCCCCCGGGCTTCCCCTCCCTCTATTGTATTTATATCATTGGTGGCACAGTGTGCGGCCCCCCTCCCTCCCTCTATTGTATTTAACTCATTGGTGGCACAGTGTGCGGCCTCCCCCCCCACCGTCCGTGGTCCGTGGCCGTAGGCTACTTTTACACAGACGGATCCGCAGTTCCGTCTGCATAAAAGCTTTTTCAGAGCTGAGTTTTCACTTTGTGAAAACTCAGATCCGACTGTATATTCTAACACAGAGGCGTTCCCATGGTGATGGGGACGCTTCAGGTTAGAATATACTAAAATAACTGCGTACATGACTGCCCCCTGCTGCCTGGCAGCAGGGGGCAGACCTCCCCCCCTGTTTTTAACTCATTGGTGGCCAGTGCTACTGCAGTCCCGGTTGCCATGGTTACTTAGCAATTTGTAGAAGCATTTTACTTACCTGCGAGCTGCGATGTCTGTGTCCGGCCGGGAGCTCCTCCTACTGGTAAGTGACAGGTCATTAAGCAATGCACCGCACAGACCTGTCACTTACCAGTAGGAGGAGCTCCCGGCCAGTCACAGACATCGCAGCAGCCAGCAGGCAAGTATGATGCTTCTAATATTGCTAAGTAACCATGGCAACCAGGACTGCAGTAGCGTCCTGGTTGCCATGGTTACCGATCGGAGCCCCAGCGATTAACTGGGACTCCGATCAGAACTCTCCGCTGCCACCAATGAGATGAATACAATAGAGGGGGGGCCGGGGAGGGGGGGGCGCACACTGTGCCACCAATGAATTAAATACAATAGAGAGAGGGAGGGAGGGGGGGCCGGGGGGGCCGCACACTGTACCACCAATGAGTTAAATACAATAGAGGGAGGGAGGGGGGGCCGGGGGGGTCTGCACACTGTGCCACTAATGATAATACAATAGAAGGAGGGAGGGGGGGCGCACTGGCCACCAATGATATTCAAACTGGGGAGGGAGGGGGGTCTGCCCCCTGCTGCCTGGCAGCCCCTGATCTCTTACAGGAGGATATGATACGCACAATTAACCCCTTCAGGTGCGGCACCTGAGGGGTTAATTGTGCGTATCATAGCCCCCTGTAAGAGATCGGGTGCTGCCAGGCAGCAAGGGGCAGTCATGTACACAGTTTGTAGTATATTCTAACTAGAAGCGTCCCCATCACCATGGGAATGCCTCTGTGTTAGAATATACTGTCTGATATGAGTTTTCACGATGTAACTCAAATCCGATGGTATATTCTAACATAGAGGCGTTCCCATGGTGATGGGGATGCTTCAAGTTAAAATATACCATCGGATTGGAGAAAACTCTAATAGTATAAAAGGGATTCCTGACTTTACATTGAAAGTCAATGGGGACGGAACCGTTTGCAATTGCACCATATTGTGTCAACGTCAAACGGATCCGTCCCCTTTGACTTGCATTGTAATTCAGGACGGATCTGTTTGGCTCCGCACGGCCAGGCGGACACCAAAACGGCTTTTTTTTCATGTCCGTGGATCCTCCAAAAACAGTCACGGACCAACGGAACCCCGTTTTGCGGACCGTGAAAAAATACTGTCGTGTGCATGAGGCCTTACTGCAGAAAATGCTCCCAAGAGGAATGCCAATCTGGAGGACTTTTTTTCTCTGCAATTTTGACTGGTTATCTCAAAGATATTTCACTGTATCTTAATGGTATATGTTAATTTTTTTTAAACTAAATATGTTCATTTATTTTAAACTAAATGTGTTAATTTATTTTAAACTATTGACAATAATGTTTAACAGAGATCACCAAGTCTATGATTATTTGGTATTGGTATTGTATCGTTTCATCAGCACTACAGTATATACGCTGTTATTTTCATGTACTCTACCAACAGTGTTTGGTTTACAATAACAATACATTTTTGTTTACAATAACAATACGCTATATTTTGGTGCTTTTTAACCCATTTTTTCACTTGTTTTTTTCCATTTGTAATTTGGCAAAGGACAGGGAAAGCCACATACTCTAAAACAGTTACCCCACATTGCACATTACTGAGAAAATTGTTAGTTATTTGCTCATGACCATTATTCAGGTGGAAGCCCTGGTACTGTACGATAAAGTGACATTCCGAGCAAAGACATATATTCAAAGACTGGCTTGGATACAACTTATAGAAAGTGGCCAGGCAAACATATCCTAATTTCTTCCAACTAAAGTACTGTGAAAAAGTTGTAGACAGGTGTGGAAAATGCTGCAAAGTAAAAATGCTTTAAAGATAGAAGTGTTAATAATTTATTTTTATCAATTGACAAAATACAAAGTGAATGAACAAAAGAGAAATCTTAGATTTGTTCAGGTGAGGATTAATGCTGTCCTCAATGCTGAGTGATCTAGTCAGATACTTATCCATCATGCAATAGCATCAGGGAGGCGCCTGATTGGTTCAAAATTTATTCTGCAGCCAATGACCCTAAACATTTAGCCATCATCATTAAGAACCATCTTCAGTGTTAAGAAGAACAAGGAGTCCTTGAAGTGATGATATGGCCCCCACAGAGCTCCGATTTAATTGAGTTTGCCTGGGAAGAGACAGAAAGGAATTGAGCAAGCCTACATCCACATATGATCTGAAGTTAGTTCACCAAGATGCTTGGAACAACCTCTGCTGAGTTCCTAAATAAACTGTGTGCAAGTGTACCTAGAAGAATTAATGCTGTTTTGAAGGCAGAGTGGTCACACCAAATATTGATTTGATTTTGATTTCTCTTTTGTTCATTCACTTTGCATTTTATTATTTGGTAGCAAAAATAAAAAGAAACTATTAAGGCCTCATGCACACGACCGTTGTGCCATTTTCCGTTTTTTTTCACGGACCCATTGACTTTCAATGGGTCCGTGGAAAAATAGGAAAATGCGCCGTTTTGCAGCCGCATCCATGATCCGTGTTGCCTGTCCGTCAAAAAAATAAGACCTGTCCTATTTTTTTGACGGACAACAGTTCACGGACCCATTCAAGTCAATTGGTCCGTGAAAAAACACGGATGCACACAAGATTGGCATCTGCGTCCGTTGTCCGTGGCCATAGGCTACTTTTACACAGACGGATCTGCAGATCCGTCTGCATAAAAGCTTTTTCAGAGCTGAGTTTTCACTTCCGACAGTATATTCTAACAGCACCCAATCTCTTACAGGGGGCTGTGATCCGTACAATTAAATTAATTGTGCGTATCATAGCCCCCTATAAGAAGGCTAGTGCGGCCTCTCCCCTCCCTCCCTCTATTGTATTTAACTCATTGGTGGCACAGTGTGTGCCCCCCCCCCCCCGGCTTCCCCTCCCTCTATTGTATTTATATCATTGGTGGCACAGTTTGGGCCCCCCTCCCTCTATTGTATTTATATCATTGGTAGCACAGTGTGCGGCCCCCCTCCCTCCCTCTATTGTATTTAACTCATTGGTGGCACAGTGTGCGGCCTCCCCCCCTACCGTCCGTGGTCCGTGGCCGTAGTCTACTTTTACACAGACGGATCCGCAGATCCGTCTGCATAAAAGCTTTTTCAGAGCTGAGTTTTCACTTTTCCACACTATACTATCATTTGGAGGATTCCTAATTAGCTATCCATTGTATGCTGCGGCTTTGTGTTCCGCTGCAACATTTTACTTGGCAAATTATCATTCATATCATTAATTATTTTTAATTTTAATATTTTATAGATTTTTGTTTTTTTTCTATTTATTTGTGTTATATTGTACAATATTGTTAGTTTACGGCATTATCCTCTGCTATCATCGCTGGGGTGATGCTCCAGGTGGAAACAGTGCTAGGTACAATATCACAATCCCACTACTAAGGGGAGAGCACTGATATCTGCGTGGACCATCTACACAGGGATCCATAGTAGGGTCTCCCTGAAATAGGGTACAAGCACTGTATTGAGATCACAGTCTAGTGTTTTATAAGAACCATTTATTCCTACTTTTTATTATAATAAGTTTTTTTTAAATATATCCAAACTCCATTTGACTTTCTGATATTTTTGACCACCCTCCAATTTTACTTCCATTTGTTTATACACTTTTAGTACATGCAGGTGAGCCACTGTCACTTGGTATATTCCCAATTTTTTCCACACCTGCCTAAAACTTTTACACAGTACTGAACATTGTACCTCAAAAGCAATTGATCTGCACTATCTCCAAAGCTTGCTCCAGTCAAGATTTTAATATTGCAAGTAATGTTTGATATTTACTTTAATTGTATCCTGTCTCCAGAAAAATTCTAAAGGTGAGATCACTTAGATTTCTGTTTCAATAAGGCTACTTTCACACTAGCGTTCGGGTTTCCGCTCGTGAGCTCCGTTTGAAGGAGCTCACGAGCGGACCCGAACGCAGCCGTCCAGCCCTGATGCAGTCTGAATGGAGGCGGATCCGCTCAGACTGCATCAGTCTGGCGGCGTTCAGCCTCCGCTCCGCTCGCCTCCGCACGGACAGGCGGACAGCTGAATGCTGCTTGCAGCGTTCGGGTGTCCGCCTGGCCGTGCGGAGGCGTGCGGATCCGTACGGATCCGTCCAGACTTTCAATGTAAGTCAATGGGGACGGATCCGTTTGAAGATGCCACAATGTGGCTCAATCTTCAAGCGGATCCGTCCCCCATTGACTTTACATTGAAAGTCTGGACGGATCCGTACTAGGCTATTTTCACACTTAGCTGTTCTATGCTAAAAATAATGCAGACGGATCCGTTCTGAACGGAGCCTCCGTCTGCATTATTATGAGCGGATCCGTTCAGGACGGATCCGCCCGAACGCTAGTGTGAAAGTAGCCTAAAATGGTCCAGTTGTTAGAATAAACAGTTACATTTTTTACTGGCTTAACTAAAAATGATTTACACTAGAAAAAAAGTTTTATTATAAATCCATGAATTTACTTCCTAACTCAACACCTTTATTGCTGAATAGTCCCAGTAAGAGCTGAAAATCCAGACTCATATGATCAAAACAACACAGGAAGAATGGATAAGTAGTGAAAACCTGTCAGTTTATGAATTTAATGATGTGTTCATTTTATTTGATACAATGTTATTCTTTTCTCCTTTTAGTGTCTTTTTTTGTGGTGAGCATTGGAGGAACTTTGGTTGGCATTGTTTTTGCATTCCTTCTTAGTTTGGTTACTCGATTTACCAAGCATGTGAGGATAATTGAACCTGGATTTGTTTTTGTTATTTCTTATCTGTCCTACCTTACCTCAGAGATGCTTTCTTTATCTGCAATTCTGGCGTAAGTATTCTCTATTATGTGAAAAAAGGGATTTTTTTTTTTATTGTGCTCATCACATGTTATACTTTTGCCATAATCTAATATTTAGAATCATATGAATATAGAGATAAGTCACAGAATATTTGAGATAAGCCACAGATTTTTGCTGGGTAAAAGTCACAGATTTTGTTGCAAAATGGCTTGTGCCAAAATCTGAGACTGATATACACCACAAATGTGGAGTATCTCTGTATATAAATGGGCTCCACTATACTTAAAACATAAAATGAAAAAGAGCACCTGTCAGCAGGAGTAACCCTATCAAACCAGTCATGCTCCCAGTCCAAAAGCAAAATATACTAATTTTACAAATCATTTTTTAATTTTAAAATCATCTGCATATGATGCAATGCCACATAAATGTTTAGTACATACTATACATTGAGGAGTAGGGGAGAATGTCTGTATGTGGGTAACTAACTGGCTCAGTGATAGAAAACAGAGGGTGGTTATTAACGGTACACACTCAGATTGGGTCACTGTCACTAGTGGAGTACCTCAGGGGTCAGTATTGGGCCCTATTCTCTTCAATATATTTATTAATAATCTTGTAGAAAGCTTGCACAGTATAATATAAATTTTTGTAGATGACACTAAACTGTGTAAAGTAATTAACACTGAAGAGGACAATATACTACTACAGATGCATCTGTCTATGTTGGCAGCTTGGGCAGAGAAGTGGCAGATGAGGTTTAACACTGACAAATGTAAGATTATTCACATGGGAAGGGAAAATACAGGTCACCAGTACCCAAAAAAAGCAAAAAGGATTGTAGCAGCACTTACAGAAAAAGTTGTGTCCAAATGGTGGTTGTGCCAGTGGTGATGGTACCAGCCTGTAGAACCCCTGTTGTCCAAAACGTACAGAGGGACCACAGCACACAAAAGTCTTCAATATAAAGCTGTGGTTTATTCACCAAAACAATGTGACATTTAGACCTTACATGGTCTTTTACAAGTAACAAGTGAAGTGTGACCATACATGTATACATATACATTTACTTTTTGCTTGAAAAATCCATGTAAGGTCAAAACGTTGCATACTATTGCAAATTGTACCTTCTGTTTTCTGTCACCTAGCCAATTACATAGAAACATAGAATGTGTTGGCAGATAAGAACCATTTGGCCCAGCTAGTCTGCCCAATATACTGAATTCTATGGATAGCCCCTGGCCCTATCTTATATGGCCTTATGCCTATCCCATACATGCTTAAACTACTTCACTGTATTTGCAGCTACCACTTCTGCAGGAAGGCTATTCCATGCATCCACTACTCTCTCCGTAAAGTAATACTTCCTGATATTACTTTTAAACCCGTACCCCTCTAATTTAAAACTATGTCCTCTTGAAGCAGTTTTTCATCTTTTGAATATTCTCTCCTCTTTTACCTTGTTGATTCCCTTTATGTAGTATTTAAAAGTTTCTATCATATCCCCTCTGTCTCGTCTTTCTTCCAAGCTATACATGTTAAGGTCCTTTAATCTTTCCTGGTAAGTTTTATCCTGCAATCCATGTACCAGTTTAGTAGCTCTTCTCTGAACTCTCTCCAAAGTATCAATATTCTTCTGGAGATATGGTCTCCAGTACTGAGCACAATACTCCAAATGAGGTCTCACTAGTGCTCTGTAGAGCGGCATGAGCACCTCCCTCTTTCTACTGGTAATTCCTCTCCCTATACACCCAAACACTCTGCTAGCATTTCCTGCTGCTCTATGACATTGTCTGCCTACCTTTAAGTCTTCTGAAATAATGACCCCTAAATCCCTTTCCTCAGATACTGAGGTTAGGACTGTATCACTGATTTTACACTTTACACTTACCCACATACACACATTTTCTCCCATTCTTAATTTTTGTACTAAACTTTTAGATGACACTGTATCAAATGCTTTGGAGAAGTCAAGATATATGCCATCCATTGACTCACCCAGGTCATGTCTAGACCTTAACTCCATTGACTCACCCAGGTCATGTCTAGACCTTAACTCCTCATACAAACTGATTAGATTAGTTTGACAAGACCGATCCCTCATAAACCTGTGTCAAAACAAAAGTAGCAAAAGTAGGTAAAATAGTATGATTGTATAATCAGATCATGCAGGATTGTTTTTATGTGTGCTACATATAGAATATTTTCAATCATTAGTCGCAAAGTTGTTTAGATTTAAGTAATAGGTTAAAAATGTGACCATGGCATTTAGAATCTTGAGATCTATAGAAAAAAGACTATTTTTTAATGCAAATAAGGTTTTCAGTTGTAATTCTCTGGAACACAGCAACTGATTTTCACTAGACAGGTATCATTTTAATTAGCAGTATCAACCCTACACGGCACTGTGTCTGGTGAAATAGGGTTAACAATGCTATCAGGTGTTCTTTAAAACTTAGAGGGGTCAGCCACTTTCTGGTTACAGTTGACCAATGTGATTGTAAGATGATTACATGGCATTTACTAATGTAACCTTTGTTTAACTTCTGCACCATCTCTAAAAATCATAAGGTATGCTTCCTTGATTGCCAAGTCTTTGTGCTGTCTACACAGAGGTGCTGTCCATAAAATGGCTGCTGATAGAGGATCATGTGACCAGGCAAATCATTTCCATATGATGTCTCCTCTATTCAAATACACTGCACTTGCCATCTGCACTTGCACTATTGAGAGTTTAATGCAGGTACAGTGTGTTTTAATGCAGGAGATATCACATGGATGTGATTTTTCAGGTCACATGACCCGCCATCAGCAACCATCTTATGATAGGACCTTTGTGTGGACTGCACAGTAGATTTGGGGTAATGGCTTGTGAAATACATCAAATTACACAAAATATAAACAAAGCTATACTATTAAGTGCCATATAGTCATCTTAAATACACATTGCTCAAAAGTAACCAAAAAGTTGCCAACCCCTTTAAAGATAAGAAAATTAAATCATTATATTATTTATAACCTTTGGTTTAACATTTAAAGGGTACTTATAGTTTTCATTTATATTAAAGAAAAAAACAAAAAAAAAACAAGGCCGTAAGAGAACGACCAACAAACAAACAATAATAAACACTGCGCCACATGATGAGCAAATTATACTGTACTGTACGGTAATTTGACATTGTGGAAGATGATGTATGCTATGATTTTCTAATAAAAAATTTGTGAAATAAAGGGTACTTATAGTTTAGGAAAATATCTGACATGTTAAGCCGATATGTATATGTTTTCATTGGTGGAGATCCATGTTATAAGACTGCCACCTGATCTGAAGGAACTTAAGCATTTAGTGTGATCAGCTTTGCTTGGTTCCAGGGACATAACTAGAAAAGGCTGTACCCCACAGCAAATATTTGAATGCACCTCTCCCTGGGCAACTTTCCTGCAACCCCCTCCTGCCATATAACCCCCACTCCTGTAGTTAGTCAAGTGTGATCACAGCATCTAAACAGTGAAATACCAGCATACACGTGCAGAAAATGGGGATGCTGGCAAATTGCTCTAATAGGCGCAAAACTGAAAGTGTTGCGTTTATATTTTTGCTCAGTAATAGAGTATAAGTAATAGAGCCGCTATATTCTATTTTTCATCTTTTATTTCAAAATTAGCAATGATACAGAATGTTGTGCCAGACCAGATTGATACAGTTTTATGGGAAAAGATTCCGTAATTTATTCATTTGCACGAATGATTAGTGAACCACAGCAAGATGAACATGGTTCATTCATGTATATAACTCATATTCCTCCGTAGCTCCTTACATGCCGATAATGTATTGCCTCCGATAAGGCTTTTTCAAGATGGTGGCTGGTAAAACAAGACTACAGGAATCTCATGCATGTGCTGATCAGCTGTTTGAGAAGGCAACGGCGCTCGCAGTATCGTCGCTTCCTTCTCACAACCTAGGGAAGAGACAACATATTAATCGGTCACGTGGCCTAGGCACAGCTCAACCCCATTCAAGTGAATAGGGCTGAGTGCCAAACCAAGCACAGACACTGTTAAATGTACTGCACTATGCTTGCTAAGCTGTGAGAAGGCTGCAGGGCTCACAGGAGCACCGACGCCTTCTCAAGCAGCTGATGAGCGGGGATCCCAGGCCCCCACCAATTAGATACTGATGACCTATTCTGGAAAACACTTTTAAACAAACACAGATTTGTCAAACAGCACTCGAGGCCAGCAGAAGTTCAAATAAATAAATTGCACGTTTTAATGAATCTTTTACTATAAACTATATATTAATCAGCTCAGATCCACCTGCTCTATAACATAATGCTTGCATGACCCAGGCTGAATTTTTATGGTGACAGGTTCCCTTTAAAGGTGATATGAAAAAATATCCAGTGGAATATTTTACACTTTGAGTTGTATTTGCCAAATGAGTATTGCATGCACGTTTTCTCAAAATTAACAATATATTTTCTTTTTCAGCATCACATTTTGTGGAATTTTCTGCCAGAAATATGTAAAAGCAAATATTTCAGAGCAATCTGCAACTACAGTGAGATATACAATGAAAATGTTGGCAAGTGGGGCTGAAACTATTGTCTTCATGTTTTTGGGAATTTCAGCTGTGGATCCAAACATCTGGGTGTGGAATACTGCCTTCATACTTTTGACCCTGCTTTTTATCTCTGTTTACAGGATTATTGGTAAGTTTTCTGGACATTTAAAATATATAGTATTAAATCACAATGATCCTGGAATTTTAATCATTAGGTCAGACCTCATTATTTTCTGAAATATTTAGCCCCTACAGTAACATATCCTGCCTATTGACTCTCATTTAAAACCGTTTCAGGTGACTTTTCATAAAACGCTGTTATGTGTTTACATGAGGGACAAAACAATTTCTGGCCATTGTATGACTTTAATCCTTAATTTATCACCAGTTTTCCCCTCCGTAGTTGTTCTTGAGCTTTAGAGAAGGCAGAGATTCCCTGGTATGATGTTTCCCATACGTTGTGCACAGAGAAGAGATGTGATCCTGTCCTCTAACTCTCTCCCATATATAAAGAAGCAGCAGAAACATAGAGAACAGTATAAAAAAGTACTGAGTAGTATTGCTATTAATCAAGCACTGGGGTGAAAAAAAAGGAACCAAATAGATGCATATTTGTGTGTCTGTGCCTCTTTCTGCAGCTGCTTCCTCCTCCTCTTAGGCCCCTTTCACACGGGCGAGAATTCCGTCCGGGTGCAATGAGTGAGGTGAACGCATTGCACCCACACTGAATGCCGACCCATTCATTTCTATGGGGCTGTTCACATGAGCGGTGATTTTCACGCATCACTTATGCGTTGCGTGAAAATTGCAGCATGCTCTATTTTGTGCATTTTTCACATAATGCAGACCCCATAAAAATGAATGGGGTTGCGTGAAAATCGCAAGCATCCGCAAACATGGTTATAAGGGAAAATAATAGCATTCTGACTACAGAATGCAGAGTATAATAGTGCTGGAAGGGTTAAAAAAATAAAAAAGTTAACTCACCTTATCCTCTTGATCTCGTAGTTCCCGGTCTGTTCTTTGCTAGCTGTGGGCTAAAGGACCTGTGGTGATGTCAGATCACATGCTCCATCACCATGGTGATGGACCATGTGATTGGAGCATGTGATCTGACGTCACCACAGGTCATTCAGCCCACAGCTAGCAAAGAACAGACCGGGAACTACGCGATCAAGAGGATAAGGTGAGTTAACTTTTTTATTTTTTTAACCCTTCCAGCACTATTATACTGTGCATTCTGTAGTCACAGTATAATCTTCAGAACATCAATCCCAAGCCCGAACTTCTGTGAAGAAGTTCGGGTTTTGGTACCAAACATGCGCGATTTTTCTCACGCGAGTGCAAAACGCATTACAATGTTTTGCACTCGCGCGGAAAAATAGTGCATTTTCCCGCAACGCACCCGCCTCTTATCCGGGCAAAAAACATGACGCCCGTGTGAAAGAGGCCTAAATGGAGAGTGCAGGAGGCAGGGTAGGAGAAAAAGTATAGGATTAACAACCATCTCCTCTCTTGCTATCAGCCTCCTAGCACTGATCCATTTTCAGTTACAAAAGCATGTCATATCCTGGACAAAGACCTTTGATTCAGGGGGTGAAGTAAAAGCTCTTGTATTCTTTATTTGGTATATGTTAAAACATTGAGAAACAGAAAACGGCTTTATGCTTACGTGTTTCTACTGCATGCAGGCTTAGGTCTTAGTTGTAGCCTGAGCTGAAGCAAAATGTCCAGCCTTTTAAGGGCTCATGCACATGACAGTGTTTTTTGTCCTCATCCGATCTGCATTTTTTCTGAATTGGATGCGGACTCATTCATTTTAACGGGGCCGCAAAACATGTGGACTGCACACACATGTGCTGTCTGCATGGTGTAAGTCCTTGCAAAAAAAATAAAACATGTCCTATTCTTGTCTGTTGCAGACAAGGATAGGACATTTGTTAAGGAGTGGCAAAAAAATATCGGAAGGCTCTCGGCTGGTATAAATGTTTTGTGGATCCGCAACTCTTCACGCATAATGTACTGCTTCACCAGTGGGCCTGAAGTATAAATGACTGATTACATGTTGCAGAGCTATTAACTAATATGAATAGGGCTAAAGCTTAAATGCCACCATCAAGTTAAATGATTAAAAATAAAATTGAAGATAGAGGTACAATAAAACATACTGTGTGTGGCCACGTTACATGTTCGATAAATAGAGTTTGTATGTTATTAATAATAATTAAACATTAGTAAAGGGTACTTTCACACTAGCGTTAGAAGAATCCAGCAAGCATGCTGCGGTATTTTCTCCGGCCAAATACCATAAAAGGGACTGATGCATACTGAACAGATTGCTTTCCATTCAGAATGCATTGGGAAAAACTGAAGCTTTTTTTTTCCCAGTATTGAGCCCCTATGACGGAACTCAATACCGGAAAACTTTAACACTAGTGTGAAAGTAGCCTTACTCCTCAAGTACAGTCTGGTACTTTGGACTGCAAATTGAAAATCCAATACACCACTCTATCTAGGAGATGGCACTGCATATTTTATTCTGTAATAAAAGCCCTGCATGCACTTTCGCTCCATGGCATCTAACAAAATGTGCCCGAATTGTTTTTATCATTTAAAGAGGACCTTTCACCACTCCTGACATGTCTGTTTTAATAGCTTCATGCATTCCCTGTGCAATAACAAGTCCGGAACATCTATTCTTATGTCGCTATGTTGTGTCATTCTTTTATTATTTCTACTAGAAGTTATGAATGAATTACTAGCAGTCTGCAGGGACACCCCACCAACTGGTTACCACCCCTCTGTACCCTTACTGCAGACTGCTAGCAATTCATTCATAACTTCTAGTAGAAATAATAAAGGAATGACCCAACATACAGGCATAAGAATAGATGCTCCGAAATTATTACATGGGGAATGCATGAAGCTATTAAAACAGTCATGTCCGGAGGGTGAAAGGTCCTCTTTAAGTGTTTTAATATGAGTTTTTAATTTTCTCATGGTGGACCCAACATAAATTTTCATACAAGGTGCACAATATATTATGTAAATTATCATAGTTGAGTTACAGTTTATGTTTCATTTTACATGTAGTTATTTCCAGAAGAATTGGTAAATAGCATTGTTGGTTTTGCAAGCGTGATAGCCGTTTCCCTAGTAGAGATGTGCAGATTTCTAGAATTTTTTTTTAGGCTTAGTTCTAACAAATGTCGAAAAATGTGATTCAGGTCCAAGTTGATTCTACCCAAATCAAAAGTGCTCTAAAATGCCTGAAAATTAGTATACGACACTCTGAGGACTCCTATGATATTTGTTTCTCTCTTTCTTCCTTTTTAGAATTTTCTCTCCCTCTCTCTCTAAAAAATATTTTTTTTTCTTTTTATTGCCATATTCTGACTCCCATAATTTTTTATATTTATGTCTATGGAGCTATTTAAGGGTTCATTTTTTTTCCAGAGAGACCTGTATTTTTTATTAATACCATTGGGGTGTGTATGACTTTTTGATCATTTTTTATTACATTTTTTTGGGAGGTGTTTGGGAATAATATTGTTATATCATGTGCATTTTTTTATTCTAGGGGAAGGGGGGTGACTTAAACTTGTATTTATTTTTTATTTCTCAATATTTTTTTAAAAAACTTATTTTTTTAAACTTTTTTTAAAGTCACAATAGGTGGCTATAACAAGCAGTCATTAGATTGGCAGTTGTATGCTGAAATGGTATTTTATCTATTACAGAAAACAGCATTCAGTATATTCCACTGCAGTACTGCCCCCTCAACGCCTGTGTTGGAATATAACATTGACACGCATCGGAACTTCAAGCAGACTCCAGCCTATCACTGTAATGTAACAGCTTCCTCTCATTTTCACTGCTCAGCTGCCTTGGTCACATTTGACCATGGTATCTGAGGGGTTGAATGTCTGTGATCGGCCTTATGTCCAATCACAAACATTAGCTCTGGGCCTCTACAGTTTAAAACAGTAGAAACCTGGCAGCTATGGCGGAGCAGGCGTTATCTTTAAAGTGATGACTGTAAATGTACATATATGGCAGAGGTCACCAAGAGATCAAAGGGGGCAGATGCTTTTTCTGTGTTTATACACACACTTGAGTGTTGGAATAAACAGTGGCTTGTTCTGAAAAGGATCTAAAATTATGCTTTAAGGGGAGTAGATGGCGGCCTTTGTTTATACACACACACTAGTGTCAGGGGAAACGGTGGCTTGTTCTGAACTAGAATTGGACAATGATGCCTTAACAAAGGCAGATTCCTGCCTGTGTTTATACTCACACAGTATAGAAACAAGCAGTATATTATTCTGAACAAGTGTTCCAAAAATTCTCTGTTTTTTTTAGAGCAGCAGCAGTAGTAAATGTGGATGTGGAAGGGCTAAGCTGTATAGAGGTAATAGTGGCAGCAATAATAGCGCCAGCAGTAGCAGCACACCATGGAACAGACGAGGCAGTAGATGTGTAGCTATGTAGGGGTAATGGTAGAAGCAGTAGGGGGAGTAGAAGCAGTAGGCATACAGTACAGAACATCATGGCAGGTAGACAGTGGCCCTCAGATGATCGGGCCAGTGAAAAATAACAACCGCCAGCAATGGCAGATTTATTTATTGGTCTCAGCCAGAGGTGTGTGAAAATCCTCATGTATCTAATGTGATGCCATGCTTAAAACCCTCTGTGATATTACACTGAAGGCTAGACAAGACAGTGTAGCAAAAGAAAACTGGGCCAGTTCCAGCCACTGTTCCAGTCTGCCTGCCAAGAAGTTCGGTGCTGGACGAAGGCTGGGCAACATGATTGTTCAGGCAGTACATATCCATTTGCCGATTTGTATCAGCCTAGCACAACACGTGAAAAAAATGCTTTATCATGTTCACCAGACTAAACTGGGTGCTGCTGATGCTGCGTGGCTTCAGCTACTTGTGATAGAGACGGTGGGAAGTTGTTGACTCAGCAGGGGGGCAGAGAGCGGGCTCTTGGTTAGACCTCGTAATGATAGATATGTAATGATAGATAAATACCCTGTTAATACAGCAATTTTATCTCCCTTTTAGTGACAGTAAAGAACACACCCATTTTCCCTTAAAAGCATGGCTATCTAATAGTTATCGCTTTGCTTGATGCTAATGATATCTCTTACCAACTTCTCCACTACTGTAATAATTGGTCATCATGGCCATCATCATTCCAGTGAGTTGGAGCATCGCGGATCAAGCGGTGCAGTGGCAGACCATTCTGTTGCTGCAAGGCCAGGATGGCATTCTTAGCCACATGAGAATGGCTGAAATGTGCAGACAGTCTCCTGAACATTGCCAGAACCTTCTGCAAGCCACAATACATTTTCAGAAAGCATTGCACCACTAACTTCACAGGGTAGCCCACAAAAAAGTATCCCGCCTCTAGCAATAGTATGACAAAGTGAACAAGCAAGTTGATAAAAAAAAAAAAAACATTTACCCACAAGTCACAAAAGATGCCGAAAGTGGTCCCCATTCATGTCTATGAATCTTTAAACATGTAGGATTATGATGGCTGATATTGCCTGCTGCTCATCAACGGTGATGCTGCGAATAGTGATAGTGTGATGTCTTGAGTTCATCCAGGGGATTGCATGTGGACAAGTCTGGCGAATGTGGTGGCCATAACCCCTTGCTCACAGTTTGCTCCTCCGTAAGCAGTTCATGAACCCGTGCCAGTGAGTTCCGTGAGGAGTGGCATGTTGGCCCATCCTGTTGGAAAAAGCAGGACATTTTTTTCTGCTGGTGTTAGTTGGTTGTAAAACTGTCCAGACAAAGATGTCCAGATAAAATGCTGTATTCAAAGTTAATTTAAAGAAAATTGGGCCCATTATTCATGTTCCTGACACTGCGCACCATACGCCAATTTTCTGGTCGTAAAGTGGTGTTTCGGGAGTCAAATGGGCATTTTCAGTGGACCAGTACCTCATAATTCTGGGACTTTACATGACCTGACAAATGAAACCAAGCCTCATGAAGTACAGCAATGGGCTTAAATGGTCGTACCAGCCATACTAGCGCCGGTGCTGCTGCACGGTTCACGTGCAGTAACTTCTGCAAGCTCTCTCTGTCTGTTAGGCTGTGTAGATTATTTTCACTCTTCATGCCCTACTAGCTCCTGATGAAGAGCCTGTTATAAGGCTACAAGAAATGCATCGAGCAGGGTTAATAATCACTAGCCAGACTAGAGCATAGCGAGGGGTAGGGTCCTGGAAGGTCTAACAATTTGACACAATTATTAGGTCTCATATGAAATATTAGGGACCCTAGATATTTTATGCTGTGGTGACAACACAGGGACTGGACAATACCATAGCCCTAGTTTGGGGATTGTCACTGCACTGCCTGTGGGATTTTTTTTTTACTGTGGATTATCTTTGGCTAAGGCCTCATGCACACGACCGTTGTGTGCATCCGTGGCCGTTGTGCCGTTTTCCGTTTTTTTTCACGGACCCATTGACTTTCAATGGGTCCGTGGAAAAATCGGAAAATGCACCGTTTGGCAGCCGCATCCGTGAGCCGTGTTTCCTGGCCGTGAAAAAAATATGACCTGTCCTATTTTTTTCACGGCCAACGGTTCACGGGCCCATTCAAGTCAATGGGTCCGTGAAAGAACACGGATGCACACAAGATTGCCATCCGTGTCCGTGATCCGTGGCCGTAGGTTAGTTTCATACAGACGGATCCGAAGATCCGTCTGCATAAAAGCTTTTTCAGAGCTGAGTTTTCACTTCGTGAAAACTCAGATCCGACAGTATATTCTAACACAGAGGCGTTCCCATGGTGATGGGACGCTTCTAGTTAGAATACACTACAAACTGTGTACAAGACTGCCCCCTGCTGCCTGGCAGCACCCGATCTCTTACAGGGGGATATGATAGTACAATTAACCCCATCATATCCCCCTGTAAGAGATCAGGGCTGCCAGGCAGCAGGGGGCAGACCCCCCCCCTCCCCAGTTTGAATATCATTGTGCGGCCCCCCCCCCCTCCCCTGTTGTTAACTCGTTGGTGGCCAGTGTGCGCACCCCCCTCCCTCCCTCCCTCTATTGTTTTAATACATTGGGGCCAGTGTGCGCGCGCCCCTCCCTCCCTCTATTGTTTTAATACATTGGGGCCAGTGTGCGCGCGCCCCCCCCAACCCCCCTCCCTCCCTCTATTGTTTTAATACATTGGGGCCAGTGTGCGCGCCCCCCCCCAACCCCCCCTCCCTCCCTCTATTGTTTTAATACATTGGGGCCAGTGTGCGCACCCCCCCAACCCCCCCCCCCCCTCCCTCCCTCTATTGTAATCATCATCGGTGGCAGCGGAGTAGAAGATTTTCATACTTACCTGGCTGCTGGCTGCTGCGATGTCTGCGTCCGGCCGGGAGCTCCTCCTACTGGTAAGTGACAGCAATGCGCCGCACAGACCTGTCACTTACCAGTAGGAGGAGCTCCCGGCCGGACACAGAGATCGCAGCAGCCAGGTAAGTATGAATCTTCTACTCCGCTGCCACCTATGATCGGGGGAGGGGGGGGGGGGCACACTGGCCCCAATGCTATTATTACAATAGAGGGAGGGAGGGGGGGGAGTTGGGGGGGCGCGCACACTGGCCCCAATGCTATTATTACAATAGAGGGAGGGAGGGGGGGGGGGGTTGGGGGGGCGCGCACACTGGCCCCAATGCTATTATTACAATAGAGGGAGGGAGGGAGGGAGGGAGGGAGGGGGGTGCGCACACTGGCCACCAACGAGTTAACAACAGGGGAGGGGGGGCCTACTGGCCACCAATGAGTTAAAAACAGGGGGGGGGGTCTGCCCCCTGCTGCCTGGCAGCACCTGCCAGGCAGCAGGGGGCAGTCATGTACACAGTTTTTTTGTATATTCTAACCTGAAGCGTCTCCATCACCATGGGAACGCCTCTGTGTTAGAATATACTGTCGGAAATGAGTTTCACGATGTAGCTCATATCCGACAGTATATTCTAACATAGAGGCGTTCCCATGGTGATGGGGACGCTACAAGTTAAAATATACCATCGGATTGGAGAAAACTCCAATCCGATGGTATAACAGAACTCCAGACTTTACATTGAAAGTCAATGGGGACGGATCCGTTTGAAATGGCACCATATTGTGTCAACATCAAACGGATCCGTCCCCATTGACTTGCATTGTAATTCAGGACGGATCCGTTTGGCTCCGCACGGCCAGGCGGACACCAAAATGACTTTTTTTTCATGTCCGTGGATCCTCCAAAAATCAAGGAAGACCCACGGACGGAAAAACGGTCACGGATCACGGACCAACGGAACCCCGTTTTGCGGACCGTGAAAAAAAACGTCCGTGTGCATGAGGCCTTACTCTGCACAGTACAAACAGATAGCTGAGTGTCCACAGTATTCGTGCGGGCTAGACATTTCAGTTACCACCACCAGTATATTTACTCACCTGAGCCTATATTTAAACTAAGGGATTAGTAAAAAAAACTTTTAAACAGAAATATTAATAAAGTTTTGTTATTTTATTTTTAAAGGGAACCTGTCATGTGGATATTTGATTATATTCTAACTAATTATATACAATCATTAACTACTAAAAAGTGCCTTAGATGTATTCACTTACTGGTGTGACAGATGGTTACCACACAAAGATGCCGCATACTAATGAGCCGATTTGAGTCCGGCGTGATGTCATTGAGTCCAGCGTATATTTAATTCAGAGCTATAGCCACTCCCTTGCCCACCTGCTGCTGATTCCTATGGAAACAAACTGTCATTCAGCAGAAGGTGGGCGGGTAGAGTCAGGAGCTCATGAATATTCATGACTCATCATTATCAGCTGGAGCTTTTCAATACAAGATGTTGGCAGATTGACTGGGTCAATTAAAGAAAGTAACCCAGCATTTTGCTAAAAGAATCAGTCACTTATTTATGTTGCCCTTAGTTAGGACACCATAAAACTGGTGACAGGTTCCCTTTAAACTGTCCATTCCATTCAGTAAATTAGTTATATAGAATTTTTGTAATAAAGTTTTCAGTTGGTTTGAAAAAAAAAAAGGCATACTTGAACACAGACTGCTGCCAAACTATATGCTGTTGATGAGTCTGGAAAATACACTTATTTTATAGTATATACACATATAAATAGTAGAAAAATGAAAACACTTTACAAACACACCCCCTGCTACAAACTCACTGTACACTGGTATTGATGTATAAAAGGTAGCAAAATTGCTGTGAAATTAACGGGCGAGTTTTATTTGGTAATAGACACAGGCTTGAAGCACAAAAATGCGTTCAACTGCTTAATTATAAATGGTAGCAAAATTGTTACTTTTTTGGGAGGGAATTAACTTTTAACTAAAATTCGATGAAACTACTTAGTTATAAATAAAAACAAAAGTTAAACAGTTTTTTTTATTAACTGAGGCATATTTAAACATGCCCTGCTACGAACACTCTGGTATTGACGCACTAAAATGCACTTAACTTACACAATTATAAACAGTAAAAAAAATTGCAACTGTCCTTTAGAAATAGAAAGGTGCAATTGTGCAGCATATTCAGTGAAATATATGCTTTTGGTGGTGCTGGAAACATGCCTAAAAAAACACTTATGATCTATAGAAGCTTTGTAACAGGTTGTTGGGAAAAAAAGGCTGGCTAACGCACAGAAAAAGGGTACTGTCTCTTTAATTGATCTTTTCTTTCTGTAGGCAGTGCAAGTGCAAGACATGAACAAACAACTCTAGCAGCTGCCCTAAGACACCCATTCTCAGTACATTGCCAAGTAATTTAATCTACCTAAATATTGGAGACTGAAATTATGGACTAAAATGGATTTAGATTTAAAGGGGTTCTCCAGGCATTTAATATTGATAATCTATCCTCAGGTACAACACCCGTCATACCCGCCGATCAGCTGTATGAGGCGATGGCGCACAGTGTACACATGTCATCTCCTGAGAGCCATTTCCTCATACAGCTGATCGGCGAGGGTGCCAGGTATTGATAATCTGATATTGATGACCTATCCTGAGGATGGGTGATCAATATTAAAAGCCTGGTGAAGCCATTTAATATCCACTTTTTGGGCTTGATTACCCAGTTGAAAAATTCTGTCTACTATACTTTGTGGCAATATTTTTTGCCCTATCCATCCATTCTGGATAACCCCAAGTAAAAAATTCCTACACTTCCAATTGAAAGAAAATCTCCGCTCAACTGCAGTTACATCTAGAACTTAAAGAAAATGTGTAAACAAAAGTTTATCTGCCAGTTAAACCAGAAATCACATATCCTTTTTCTAATGTGTTTTTATTTTCTGATTGCAGATTTTTTAATTCTATTTCCAGAACATGATTATAGGGCGGCCATCTTGATTGAGCTGTTATTAACAGCATTTAGAATGCATTAAGAAAATTGCTTTACAAAAGCCTCATAGTGGGTGCAGAGACACATTGGTCAGGAGGGGACCTTAGGAGGGGATGCGCTTTGAGTCCTACGGGAGACAAGAGCTTTACAAATATTTCGTTGTTGCTGTCATTGACTTCTATGGGAGAGTTTTCTAGGCATGCTTTGTTATCTGTGCAGAGGTCATTGTACAAGGAAAGAATAGATAAACTGTGACAATCACCTATTGTGAATGGTGCATCCTGTCTTATCCATACACAGAGGTGATATAATTACAGGCAGGATTAAAATGACAGATATGCAGGTATATATATATATATATATATATATATATATATATATATATATTTATTTATTTATTTATATATATGCCTTAGATGGTGTTTCGTCAGGATATTCCTGATTAGGGAATGTTTCACATTATATCTGGTAATTAAGCTAGGAAAGCGATCTTTTTTGGGGTCTATTTCTACTGGTTTAGCTTTGAGAGCTCCTATTTGGTCTAACCTAAGGGTTCTTTTCAAAGATTCTTTTATTAGTGTTTTAGGGTAACCCTTTTCTTTGAAGCGTCTTTGGAGGACGGCTAATTGGGTTTTTAAGGTATGGTCACTTGAGCAGCTCCTCCTTATCCTTTTCATCTGGCTGAATGGGATGTTCTTTTTCCATTTCGCATGATGACAGCTTTTAAAATTTAAATAGCTGTTGGCGTCTACTTTTTTTTAAATGTGTTTTCCACTTCACCACCATGACGGCCCAGAGAGATTGACCCCTGACCTCTGTAGGGGCAGGGACAGAGATAGGTTTAAAAGGACCCCTCCCACCACCATTCACCAGTGTGTTCCTGCCCCTATAGCGGCCAGGCAGAGAAAAAGTCCTCTCTGGCTTCAGGGAGGTGAAGTGGACCTCGTTTTTTATTTTCATAAAGGTACCTGGATGACCGCATCGGCGGTCCTCGTGGCCTCCCTTACGGCTCCATCATCCAGGTAAGCGTCCCCTGCTCTCCGGCGGATTATTCCAAAGCTGGCAGGGTGACGCCGGGGTCACGCTCCCTACGGGTGGGAAGCCTGCCCTGAGCTGCCGCAGGTCGCCTACCTCCTTGGGGGGGAGCCGACCGGAAAGACGCTCTGCAGTCGCGCGCGTCTGACGTCACTTCCGGGTTACCGGCGAAACCCGGAAGTAGACGGGGCCTCTCAAATAAAGCTCTCCCAGCACTCTTCCCGCGGCGTTCTCTGCATCGCAGACATGTCGGACCAGGAGAGGGAGAAGGAGCCGCAGCAAAAGGTCCCACAGCCGAAGGAACAGACCGTTTCAGAGCGCCCCTGCGTGAGTAGCCCACCTGGGCAGCTGGCAGCTTCACAATGCAGGGGGGGTCCATATGTGCGCACACTCTTGTGTAGTCACTGTCCCTCCCCCTGGGGGTCTGCGGGTATACTGCACTAAGTTACGCTCCTATACCTGACTGGCATAAATTAATGGGCTGCCTCTCTCACTTTAGGCCAAACTACCCTTAAAAAAGTTAAAGAAGTCCGCCAGATGCCTCCAGTGCTCCGTCCGGCTTCCTGAGGGCTATACAAAAAAACTTTGCTCGGATTGCATCGCTAAAATAGTGAGAGAGGAACAGCCCTCTATTATGCAGGAATTCAGATCCATGATCCAGGAAGAGGTTAAGTCTTCCCTGACCGCCCTCCGCGAGGATATCCGAGGGCCTCGCCCCCCTAAACGACCCAGAATGGCGGATATTTCTGACTCAGAGGATTTAGAGGACAACGCCTCATCCCCTAGGAAAGAGGATGAGGAACCCCTATCTGAGGGCGAGATCATTGAGGACACTAAGAAATATTTCTTTAGCTCCAGCGAGATGAGTGACCTCTTAAAGGCCGTCAGGGATACCATGGGGGTGGAGGATATCCAGCAACCCCATACGATTCAGGAGGAGATGTTTGGGGGATTGAGGGTCAAACGCTCCAGGGTCTTCCCCATAAATGAAAACATTAAGGAAATGGTTATGGATGAATGGGCCCATCCTGAAAAGAAACTGGGAATTTCCAAAGAATTCAGAAACCGCCTTGTGTTTGACCCGTCAGATTCTAAGATCTTTGATGAGGTTCCTAGAATTGACGTCCAGGTGGCCAAGGTTAATAAAAAAAACTCACTTCCATTTGAGGATTCCTGTCAGTTAAGGGACACTATGGAAAGGAAGGCCGACAGTCTGTTAAAAAAATCTTGGGAGGCAGCAATGTTTAGCGTCAGGACTAACATAGCCGCTACTTCAGTCGCCAGGTCTATGTACCTATGGCTGAACGAACTAGAAAACCATCTAGTTAACAGGACTTCTAGGGACCAGATACTCGATACTATTCCCCTACTAAAATCCGCCACAGGTTTTCTGGCGGATGCCTCCGCAGAAACGATTAGGTTCTCAGCCAAAGATGCCGCTTTGTCTAATGCGGCCCGACGGGCACTTTGGATGAAATCTTGGTCGGGAGATATCTCTTCCAAGATGAAGTTATGTTCTATAGCCTTCTCAGGGGAATATGTGTTCGGTCCTGTTCTGGACAGGATCCTTGAGAAGGCTACAGATAAAAAAAAGGGGTTCCCTGAAGAGAAGACCGCTAAAAGAAAAACCTCCTTTCGTGGTCAATTTTCCCAGAGCAGCTCCTTTCGTGGCAGGGGTAAGACCGGACGTTGGAGTTACCCAAAAGGGGGGAGAGGTAGAGGCTTCCTCCTTAATCCCCAAAACAAGGGAGGTGAGAAGCAGTGACGCCAGGATAGGGGGAAGACTATCCCAGTTTTTTGCTCAGTGGCAACAGACTACTTCCAGCCCCTGGGCTCAAAATCTTGTCAGAATCGGTTACAGGATAGAGTTATCTTCCCCCCCTCCAGATGTGTTTCTGGTTTCTCACCACCCATCTCCTTGTCAGCTCAGCCAGATCTGGAAGGAGATTCAGAATCTCCGGGACTTAGGAGTGGTGATTCCCGTTCCCGAGCTTCAGCGGGGGCAGGGGTTCTACTCCAGCCTTTTCTTGGTAAAGAAACCCGGGGGTTCCTTCCGTATGATCATAAACCTCAAAAGACTAAACAGATTCGTTACCTACAAAAAATTCAAGATGGAATCCCTAAATTCCACCATTCCTTTAATTCAAAAAAATGCGTCCCTCTGTACAATCGACTTGAAGGACGCATACTACCATGTTCCTATTCACCTCCTGTCTCAAAAATTCCTGCGATTCGCAATAAGGGATCACAGAGGGTCTGTTCACCACTTCCAGTTCGTGGCTCTCCCCTTTGGGCTGGCTTCAGCCCCAAGGATTTTCACGAAACTGGTGGTGGAGATGGTAGCCTCCCTGAGACCTCAGGGGGTGACGGTCGTCCCGTATTTAGACGATTTTCTACTAATTTCCAACTCTGTGGATCAGTCCATAGCAGACCGAGACATCTTCTGCCCCCTTCTGACATCTCTGGGGTGGGTGATAAACTTAAAAAAGTCATCCCTAGTTCCAAATACCAGGGTAAAATTCCTGGGGGTCCTGTTAGATTCAAAAAAACTAACAACCTTTCTCCCAGCAGAAAGAATCCAGAACCTGCAGTTGGCTATCAGAGCCTTCCTAGGACGTCGATCCTTCTCGTGCAGAGAAGCGATGAGTCTCCTAGGTCAGATGACAGCCTGCATAGCAGCAGTCCCTTGGTGCCAGGCCCATTACAGAACCCTTCAGTCCTGGCTTCTCAGGAGATGGGACAGGAACCTATCTTCCTTGGACAAGAAAATCCTGATCCCAGGCCACATAAAATCCTCAGTACGGTGGTGGCTTCAAACAAAAAACTTAACGAAGGGCATGACCTGGTTCAAAACCCCAGCAGTGCTTATCCATACCGATGCCAGCGTAAAGGGGTGGGGCGCAAAAATTGCTTCCCACCTCTACCAGGGAGACTGGCCTCAAAGTATCGCAGCCCAGTCTTCAAACTACAGGGAGCTCAGGGCAGTCTGGGAGACAATACAGGTAGCCGCTCAAAAATTAAGAAACCAACATATAAAGGTCTATTCAGACAATGTAACGACCGTGTCCTACCTCAAACATCAGGGGGGCACACGATCTCAGAAGCTAGAAGGTCTGTCCAAAAAGATATTCCTCTGGGGGGAAAAGAACGTAAAGTCGATATCTGCAATTCATTTAAAAGGAAGCTTAAACTGTGCAGCAGACTTCCTCAGCAGGACTACCATAGACCAAGGGGAATGGTCTTTAAGCAGGGACGTCTTCAATCTGATTGTCCAGAGGTGGGGCCTCCCTCAGGTAGACCTATTTGCTACAAGAACAAACGCAAAGGTATCAACCTTTTGCTCCCTAAACCCAAGGGACAGGCCCCTAGCGATCGACGCCTTCTCCCTACACTGGAACTGGGACACGGCATATGCCTTCCCTCCGTTCCCATTAATCCCAAAGGTCCTCCAGAAGATCATCAGGGACAGAGCCAGAGTAATCTTGGTCACCCCGTACTGGCCCAAGAGGAGCTGGTTCTCGATACTAACCAAACTCTCCTCTCAGGAAGCTTTTATTCTCCCAAGGAGGAAGGATATCCTGATCCAGGGGCCGGTTCTCCATCCTCATCCGGAAATCTTCAGTCTCTCGGCTTGGATCCTGAGTCCAATCTTCTAAGACGTAGAGGTCTCTCTGAGGGGGTTATTTCTACCTTAAAAGCCAGCAGAAAGAAGGTGACAAACGCCATTTATTTAAAGATCTGGAAGAGGTTCTGCACCTGGTCGGGCGACAAAGCCCCAGATCAAACCAGACCGAATATACTAAAGATTTTGGATTTCCTGCAGAAGGGCCTAGAGTCGGGGTTAAGTCCTTCTACCCTTAGAGTCCAGGTCTCAGCACTTAGTGCATATTTTGATTCTGAACTAGCCAACCATAGATGGATCCAAAGATTCGTGAGATCTGCAGCCAGACTAAGACCTTCTCTCAAATCAAAGGTGCCTACCTGGGACTTAAACACCGTCCTTAACGGACTCACAGGTCCGCCTTACGAACCCCTGGACTCCAGTTCTCTGAAGCATCTTTCCCAGAAGGCGGCTTTTCTTATTGCTATAACATCAGCAAAAAGATTGAGCGAGATCCAGGCATTGTCAATCAGACAACCATACCTCATTATCCAGGACGACCGTGTCACCTTGAGGCTAGACCCGACGTTTTTACCAAAGGTAGTAACCGACTTCCATAGGAACCAGGAGATCATTCTTCCCTCCTTCTGTGAGAACCCTAAGAATCCTGGAGAAGAACGCTTCCATACCCTGGACGTTAAACGAACAGTGCTAAAGTACCTAGAGGTCACTAGAAACCTGAGGAAGGTGGACAACTTACTAGTGCTATTTGGTGGTAAAAATAAGGGGAAGGCAGCTTCCAGATCTACCATTGCCCGATGGGTAAAACAGACTATTACAGACTGCTACAGGATTGAGGGCATCAGTTGTCCAGAGGTCATTCGGGCTCACTCTACGAGAGCCATGTCGGCCCCTTTTGCTGAAAGAGCAGGAGCTTCCCTAGACCAAATATGCCGGGCCGCAACCTGGTCCAGTGTAAATACCTTCACTAAACATTACAGACTTGACTTATCCAGGTCCTCTGACCTGGCTTTTGGTCGCAAGGTCCTTCAGGCCGTTGCCCCACCCTAAGACGTATATAATTTGTTATGTCTCTCTGGGCCGTCATGGTGGTGAAGTGGAAAGCCGGAATTAGACTTACCGGTAATTCATTTTCCACGAATCCACCATGACGGCATGATATCCCACCCTGAAAATACATTTTACTCCAAAAAATTTGGTATGAACTTAATACCAAAAAAAAAAAAAAAAAACACTGTGATTTTTTTCACTCATTAACTGGTGATTGTGGCACTATAATCTGGAACTCACTGGTGAATGGTGGTGGGAGGGGTCCTTTTAAACCTATCTCTGTTCCTGCCCCTACAGAGGTCAGGGGTCAATCTCTCTGGGCCGTCATGGTGGATTCGTGGAAAATGAATTACCGGTAAGTCTAATTCCGGCTTTCGTTGTTATTTTCTCCAACTTTGAGTTTATATGTACATCTAAACAGATGGCCTCCTCGGGAACTGGAGACACCACGATAGGATACTTACTCATGACCTCATCCCTGTCTCTGATTCATCAAACACCTTAAGGTGGGAATTTCCACCCCTTACTAGTTTATAGTTGGAATATAACACTAGACATCCGATTGGCGCCTTTGGTGGGGGTCACCATCTAAGGCATATATATATTTCCATATATATATATATATATATATATATATATATATATATGTATACACAGTACAGACCAAAAGTTTGGACACACCTTCTCATTCAAAGAGTTTTCTTTATTTTCATGACTATGAAAATTGTAGATTCACACTGAAGGCATCAAAACTATGAATTAACACATGTGGAATTATATACATAACAAAAAAGTGTGAGACAACTGAAAATATGTCATATTCTAGGTTCTTCAAAGTAGCCACCTTTTGCTTTGATTACTGCTTTGCACGCTCTTGGCATTCTCTTGATGAGCTTCAAGAGGTATTCACCTGAAATGGTCGTCCAACAGTCTTGAAAGAGTTCCCAGAGATGCTTAGCACTTGTTGGCCCTTTTGCCTTCACTCTGCGGTCCAGCTCACCCCAAACCATCTCGATTGGGTTCAGGTCCGGTCACTGTGGACGCCAGGTCATCTGGCGCAGCACCCCATCACTCTCCTTCATGGTCAAATAGCCCTTACACAGCCTGGAGGTGTGTTTGAGGTCATTGTCCTGTTGAAAAATAATTGATGGTCCAACTAAACGCAAACCGGAAGGCATAGCATGCCGCTGCAAGATGCTGTGGTAGCCATGCTGGTTCAGTATGCCTCCAATTTTGAATAAATCCCCAACAGTGTCACCAGCAAAGCACCCCCACACCATCACACCTACTCCTCCATGCTTCACGGTGGGAACCAGGCATGTAGAGTCCATCTTTTCACCTTTTCTGCGTCGCACAAAGACACGGTGGTTGGAACCAAAGATCTCAAATTTGGACTCATCAGACCAATGCACAGATTTCCACTGGTCTAATGTCCATTCCTTGTGTTCTTTAGCCCAAACAAGTCTGTTCTGCTTGTTGCCTGTCCTTAGCAGTGGTTTCCTAGCAGATATTCTACCATGAAGGCCTGATTCACACAGTCTCCTCTTAACAGTTGTTCTAGAGATGTATCTGCTGCTAGAACTCTGTGTGGCATTGACCTGGTCTCTAATCTGAGCTGCTATTAACCTGTGATTTCTGAGGCTGGTGACTCGGATGAACTTATCCTCCGCAGCAGAGGTGACTCTTGGTCTTCTTTTCCTGGGGCGGTCCGCATGTGAGCCAGTTTCTTTGTAGTGCTTGATGGTTTTTGTGACTGCACTTGGGGACACTTTTAAAGTTTTCCCAATTTTTCGGACTGACTGACCTTCATTTCTTAAAGTAATGATGGCCACTCGTTTTTCTTTACTTATCTGCTTTTTTCTTGCCATAATACAAATTCTAACAGTCTATTCAGTAGGACTATCAGCTGTGTATCCACCTGACTTCGACACAACGCAACTGATGGTCCCAACCCCATTTATAAGGCAAGAAATCCCACTTATTAAACCTGACAGGGCACACCTGTGAAGTGAAAACCATTTCAGGTGACTACGTCTTGAAGCTCATCAAGAGAATGCCAAGAGTGTGCAAAACAGTAATCAAAGCAAAAGGTGGCTACTTTGAAGAACCTAGAATATGACATATTTTCAGTTGTCTCACACTTTTTTATGTATATAATTCCACATGTGTTAATTCATAGTTTTGATGCCTTCAGTGTGAATCTACAATTTTCATAGTCATGAAAATAAAGAAAACTCTTTGAATGAGGTGTGTCCAAACTTTTTGTCTGTACCGTAGATATATATATACTACCCCTTTTGTTTCTTCACTCCTGATGTAGCGGGTCTCCCGCACATAGGTCACCACCCCGGCAGCTGCTCTTGAGCCTAATGCTCAATTTTGGCTATTCTTTTCCATTTTTTCTATAATCCCCATTTTAACTTACTATAGATCCATTCTTTAGCACCCTGCCAGTTACTCTTTAACTCCACCTGAATTTTATTCAGCGGTGACTTGGACTAACCCTTTACATTTTTTTTCCCCTATCCATAACTAGATATGCAGGTAACTAGAGTAAAGTGATATGTACAGATTAAGGAATTGTGCTTATTTTTGTTTTTTTGCGTTTTCAATTTTCTTCCCTATCTTTAGAGATGAGCGAATTTAAAAAAAAAGTGATTTGGCCGGTTCGCCAAATTTTCTGAAAAGATTTGATCCGAATAAAAGAAATCGTGTTAAAAACTGCTTTTCCTGGCTGCAGAAAGCCTGTATAGTGGTGTAAAACACTGTGCCTTGCAGTAACACACATAGGGAGTCTGCTGTGGTAGTGAAACAATACTATCAGTATGACACACACATGACAGGCATCGCTCTTAGAATCACTGCATACTTCACTTATTTGGGCAGTTACCGGGCCAACACTGACCAAATAACTCACCTTACAGGTCAATGTTAGCCCAAGATCCAACTGTAGCATGAAAGAGTGCACTCCTTTTACACCATCGTCAGCTGATTCCACATACATGTCTACAGAACCTGTTCTATTAAATGCTTATACAAGCAGAGCCCCCCTGACAGAGTGAAGAGGGTGTCAGCAATAAGTTTGTGTTGACGTCACTGATTATTTTGCCCTTCCTCTGACCCATCAGAACAATAACCCCCTAATAAACTGACCCTGTTTGTTGAGCATCTGCCTTCACTCGGTCAGCATTTGGTCACTAATCCATCAGTATTCCTAAAGCCCCCCCAAAAAACAGGAGTGGATCCAAAACAGAGATGTTTTGTACCCACTCCTGCTTTTGGCTAATAAATCATAAGCCAATTCTGATGGGACCATACAGGCCTTACAGCTGCTACACAGACAGGATCCCATGTGCTTTTCATTTTTTCTTCCTGCTGACAGATCAGAAGACGGGTCAAATAAATTATGATGTCAAACAGGCCAAAAAGGCAAAATAGTGGTCCAGTCATATAGTGGGGAGGGGCAGCTTAAGAAGTCCATAGAGTGGATCAATGGCATAGTGTTGAGATAGCAGCAGCATGAGGAGGCCACAGACTGGCAAGGTGACATAGTGTGGAGGTAGAAGACGAAGCAGCATAAGGAGGCCATAGAGTGGCCAATTTACACAGTGTTGAGGTGACAGCAGCATGAGGAGGCCACAGAGTGGCCCAGTGACATAGTGTTGAGTTATCAGCAGAATGAAGAGGCCACAGACTGGCAAGGTGACATAGTATTGATTTAGAAGCAGCATGAGGAGACCACAAAGTGGTAAGGAGACATAGTGTAAAGGTGACAGCAGCAGCATGAGGAGGCCACAGACTGGCAAGGTGACATAGTGTGGAGGTGGCAGCAGCAGAAGCATGAGGAGACTACAGAGTGGCAAAATGACAGAGTATGGAGGTGGCAGCAGCAGCATGAGGAGGCCACAGACTGGAAAGGTAAGATAATGTGGAGGTGGCAGCAGCAGCAGCATGAGGAGGCCACAGAGTGGCAAGGTGACAGTGTTGATTTAGCAGCAGTATGAGGAGACCACAGAGTGGCAAGGTGACATAGTGTAGAGGTAACATCAACAGCAGCATGAGGAGGCCACAGACTGGCAAGGTTACATAGTGTGGAGGGGGCAGAAGACGCAGCATAAGGAGGCCATAGAGTGGCCAGTGACATAGTGTTGATTTAGCAGCAGCACAGACTGGCAAGGTGACATAGTGTGGAGGTGGCAGCAGCAGAAGCATGACGAGATCACGGAGTGGCAAAATGACAGAGTATGGAGGTGGCAGCAGCAGCATAAGGAGGCAACAGACTGGCAAGGTTGACAGTGTGGAGGTGGCAGAATCAGCAGCATGTGGAGGCCACAGACTGGCAAGGTGACATAGTTTAGAGGTAGCAGCACTAGTATGAGGAGACTTGAATGATGAGGTGGCAGCAGCATCAGGAGACCACAAAGTGATCCCGTGATAGAATGGGGAGATGGATGGCAATAACAGTACCCGACGATGGAGGGTGTAATAAGGAGCACTTGGCATGAGACGTATGGCATCAGGCGGGTGGCAGCATCAGAAAAGTAGCTGAGGCAGGTAGCCAGAAAAAAATGGTCTCTTTTGTCAAGATTTGGGTGAGGCAGCATGGATGATCTAATCTGATGCATCAGGCATTGGTGGGTGAAAATGTGTGGCTGATCCACACCTGATTCATCTTGACAAAGGTCAGTCTCTCCACATTTTCCATGCTGCTGCTGATGTAGCTGTTACTGCTCCTACCCCCTCACCCCACCACAGCAACTATAGATGTGGAACTAGAGCACAGAGGGCCCCCCAGTCAGACCTGCAAGAGGATGGACGATGAAGCAGATAGGTAGCGGCCAACTGACTACATAGGATGTCTTTATAGTAGTTCAGTTTGTCCGCCCTCTCAGCGGGTGTAAAAAAGGACCCATTTTGGACCGATAGCGAGGGTCCAACAAGTGGAGAGCCAGAAGTCATCCCTCTGCCGAATGGTGACAATTCGGCTGTCACTACCCAAGCAAGTGAGCATGCAGTGGGCCATTTACACAAGTGACTCGGAGGGACTCCCTGCCTCCATCTCCACTGTATACTGCTACGGTGTGCCTGGGTCATCTGCCTCGTCTTCCTCATCTCCCTCTTGCTCTTCTGGCTGCTCCTACTCCTCGTCTCCTGTCACCTGTGTAGAAAAACCACCCATTTCGCTACACATTGCTTGTGCTTCAATCAGGGGCGTACACAGAAATCATTGGGCCCCATAGCAAGAATTTAAATTGGGCCCCCATGCCCGTTCCTAGTCCCTCCTACTATGCGCCCTGGCTCCTCTCACTACCCTCTCTAACTTCTCCCCTGCCCCACCTCATGCAGAAGTATTTTGTTCTACAAAATGGCAGTACTCATGCCGGAACCCAACAGACCCATTAGGCTACTTTCACACTTGCGGCAGGACGGATCCGACAGGCTGTTCACCATGTCGGATCCATCCTGCGGCTATTTTGCCGTGCCGCCGCTCCGTCCCCATTGACTTCATGGTGCACGGCGAAAGTCGCCGGACTAAAAAGTCAGACATGCAGTACCTTTTAGTCCGGCGGCTTTCGCTATGCTCCGCCCCCGTTATAGTCAATGGGGACGGAGCGGCGGTCCGGCGGCACGGCGAAATAGCCGCAGGACGGATCCGACATGGTGAACAGCCTGTCGGATCCGTCCTGCCGCAAGTGTGAAAGTCGCCTTATAGAGAATGGGATCTGATAGGTCCCGGCGGTGTTCAGCATATATTGTCAAGAACCTGGGGCGTTACATGATGCAATACCACCCAACTTTCCTGCTGTCCAGCATGGCACATGCGCATAGACATGAGAAAAGTTTGAGGAAGCGAGTGCCCCCCTTCCCATATCCTCTGTGTCATGCAGGACAGCTGGGAGACACTGTCATTACTCGCTATCCTGCATGACACATGTGCAGAGACAGGAGTCTCTGGGAAAGCTGGGTGAACCCCTCCCCCCTGCCTTTCCATGTTCTTATTATCTGCATTTATGCCTTGCAGGATAGCAGGAAATCTGAGGGACATTGCATGATGTAATAACACCCAGCTTTTCTGCTACCCTGCATGGCACATGTGGAGAGACATGAGAATAGTCTGAGAACGCTGAGTAACACAACTCCCACCTCCCCTCATATCTTCTCCTGCCTCTGCACTTGTGCCATGCAGGACATCAGGAAAGCCGAGTCACATTACATAATAGCACCCAGCTTTCCTCCTGTTCTGAATGGCATATGTGCAGAGGACTAGCCTGGGACCCCCCCTCACTGTCCTCACCTACAAGTGGTCACTTACTTCATTACTGGTGGGGTAGTGGCAATCCAGAGAGGAATCAGGCATAATGGAGCTAACAGGCGGGAGGCGGAGCTAGCCGACGGGAGGCGGAGCTAGGAGGCGGGGCTAGCAGACGGGAGACAGTTAGGAAGATAGACGGGGGCGGGGCCTCTCCTCCACTGCGGGCCCCCCTTCCTCACGGGCCCCATAGCAGCTGTGTGGTCTGCCTATATGGTAGGTACGCCACTGGCTTCAATGTCCTTCTCCTCCTCCAGTTCAGCCCCGACAGAGCTCATGTGGCCATGAGATGTAGGCGCCACGTCTCCAGTCCCCTGACCAGTCTGATTTATCATCATCTGTTCCAGGATATGAAGCAGTGGAATGACATTGTTCATCCCGTAGTCCTGGCGACTGACAAATAACGTGGCATCCTCAAAGGGCCTGACCAAAAGGCAGGTGTCATGCATGGACTGCCACTGGCTGACATTGAAGTTACACAGGAGGGTACTCCTGTCTGCTTGGATCATCAAAAAAATCATTTATGGCCTTTCTCTGTTTGTATAGTCGGTCCAACATTTGGAGGGTGGAATTCCAATAGGTGGAAACATTGCATATCAGCCTGTGTTGGAGGATGCTGTTCTGCCACTGCTGCTGAAGGAGGTGTGCTTGGCGGTGTATCAGTGGCTTACGTGCATGCAAAGTATCAGTATTCCGACCTCCCACTGCTGCCACCCTGCTGACTCACTGCTGGCTCAGCCGATGCCTCATACGCAAGCTGCCACCCTCTTCTCCTGATGATGATGATGAAGCCCCTTCTTCACCCGGCTCCCAAGTACGATCGGGTACATCATCATCATTATACGCTACTGTCTGCGCGTCACTGATGTCCCCCTCAATGGTCTCAGGGCCAGGATCCTAACCGCTCCCAACACCTGCTCCCACGGGACTCTCATCATCCCTACTTGCCCGCCTACTGGAGGAAGCGGAGGATGTCTCGTCCACATTTTGGCTGGGCAGTAACTGCTGACTGTCCTCTAGTAGCTCGTCCTCACTGAAAAGTGGAGCCGAACCTACGGCATATAATACTTCTCTCGCTGAGGGAACTGAAAATGATAGAGGAAGGTTCAGGACAGGTGGGGCACAGGGCCTGCTCTTGGGCCATGCCAACTAAGCATTGTGTCAGAAGAACCCACTGACTCTTGGCTTGGGGTGTCTGATGTCACTTGGAATGAAGTGGCTGACCGAGTCAACCATTCCACATCTACTCCTGCCACAAAGAGATGCAGATGTTTCTGTGTTGTTCTGTAGATCAAGTGCCCACATATCATATCCTCAGGATAGGTCATCAATATCAGATCAGCAGGGGTCCAATTCCTGGCACCCAAGCCAATCTGCTATTTGAAGGAGTAGCTGCACATGTTGCAGTGTAATTACAACTGCTCATCCAATTCAAGTGAATGTATTGTAAATACACTGTACTGCCGGTGCAAAGGAGACAACGCCCAGGTATGGTAATTTTAAAGAGAAAGTGCCACTACCCCTTGAAACAGCTGACATGTGGGAGTCAGACCCCCACCAATCTAATGATGATATGAATAAAAAATAGTTCTATTTGAAAAAAAAAAAGGCGCAAAACTCTATGATCAAACCGCTGGTGACAACATATTGTGTTAAGCCACACCCCCAAACTACACCCTTTTTACCTGTGTAAGCCAAGAGTTCACACTTGAAGTGAAGCCTACACAAATAGAGGGTAGAATGGAAAGATCTGCACCTGTTCTGGGTTTTTGACCATCACCCTGACCTGGTTTTGGTTCACAATAACTAATGGAAATAACTGACCAAATAACTAAAGTGTGAACTTGGCCAAACAGCTCATGCACACAAACATATTTTTTCCCTGCGTCTGAAATGACTAGGTGTGCATTCTGTGTCCATATGTCCGCATGGCCGTTCCGCAAATTTTTTTACAGACAAGGATAGGGCTGTTTTATTAAGGGCCAGCTGTTCCATTCCACAAAATATGGAATACAGACTGACATCATCCGTATTTTTTGCAGATCCATGTTTTGCAGACTGCAATATACATACGGTTGTGTGCATGAGTCCTTATTTTATGGTGTTGATCATCATAGTTACCGAGTAGACAGATTTGGCTTTGTTTTTGGTGAGGGTGTTCGCTATCCCCACGAGAAGGCTAGATCTTTCTTTTGTTCTCATCATCAACATCTCCTACTTCAAGTATTATTTCTCCATTCTTCCATCGTCAGTCATCTAATATGGAATGTGTGGACAGAAAACAACAATACGCATCCATATATCTGCTTGTGTGCCAATTGAACTACTACTTGACCAAGCTACTGGCAGTCCAGTAACTGCCATACCAGTAAGTGGATTACACTTTTAGGCAACTGATGGTAGGCGTTCAGCCTACACAGAAGATACCTAGTCTCCATTATTTCTCAAAGATAGCTTTTCGTGCCTTGTAGTATCACCTGGCAGAGACCATGGACTGCACGTTAGATTTGTTGCTGTGTGGGAAGGTGCTTCCCACTATCAAAACTTGGAGCAGCAGTTATGATCAGGGACAGTTCATCTATCACAACCCACTGGGTTAGTTTTTTTATGGCAGTGATAACAATGCAGCACTGCATTGGTTGTACAGGTTTGGTTCCAAGCATGCATCCTCTTCAATGGACACCTTGTCCCTATCAGAAAAATGGCAGAATGTTGCTTCCACTCCCTCTCCCTCCTTTCACATGTGTAAGTTCAAGCTCTGCCATTCTGTCTTACACCTGATGACCCTGGGCAAGCAAAGCCACACAGCAGATCAGTCTTTGTTCATCATCAAGCAGTAACTATCCCACTGGATGTCTTTCTGCCAACAACAACTGGGCAAAATATTCAGTGAAAATGGCAAGAACATTGTGGCTTAACTGCGGTTGGGGCATGCATCCTTCATGGCGCATGACATAAATTTAGTGGTGCTGTGTTTTGTAGAAATGCATCATGGCTTGCCGAACATGCTGGCTATGTATAAAAGTGTGCTTTTGAGCCATTCTTAGGAGGCTAAGAACTCCCTCCTGGACTTGAAGTGACAAAATGGCCTGCGTTTGTATATGTGATCTTAGATTTTCCGACTCGCTGGAATTTCAGCTTTCTATCGATTATTTTTTACGCTTATTCGAGTAATCTAATAAGAAAAAAATAATTAATAGACTGTTTTCCTTTATAAAAACTCAGACATCCTGCGATTTGTCCCCAACACCCTTCGTTCCCTCAGTTCCCCCAGTGCCATCAGCTCCCCCCCACCCCAGTGCCATCAGCTCCGTTCCCCCAGTGCCTTCAGCTCTCCCCCACCGCAGTGCCTTTAGCTCTTCCCCACCCAAGTGCCTTTAGCTCTTCCCCACCCAAGTGCCTTCAGCTCTTCCCCACCCCAGTGCCTTCAGCTCTTCCCCACCCCAGTGCCTTCAGCTCCAGTCCCCCAGTGCATCAGCCCCTCTATGTCTCCTACTCCCCCAGTGCCATCAGATCAGCCCCTTCATGTCCCCCACTACCGCAGTGCCATCAGATCAGCCCCTCTATGTACTCCAGTGCCATCAGATCTGCCCCTCTATGTCCCCTACTCCCCCAGTGCCATCAGATCAGCCCCTCCATGTTCCCCAGTGCCATCAGATCAGCCCCTCCATGTCCCCCACTGCCATTAGTCAGCCCCTCTATGTCCCCCACTCCCATCTGCCCCTCCATGTCATCCATTGATGGCTGTCCCTCCTCAGTGCCATGTCCCCAGCGCCAGTGAAATAAAATACTTACTTTTTCTGTAGGGGTGCCGCTCCACAGCTCCGTCCTCTTCTTCTCCGTGCACTGCACTGGATCTTGACGTCACACTGTGTCAGGTCATAGTGCACGCTTATGTGCACTATGACCTGACGATGTGTCAGGATCCAGTGCAGCGCGGTACGGGCCAGCAGGTGACCACGGAGCGATAAGTAATAGCAAGCTCTTCACTCCCGCTCTGTGGTCACATGACACAAACGAATCCTCGTTGGAAAAAAATTTGCATTGAGGATTTTTTTTGTGTCTAATTATTTGATTCAATTGAGTAATTGTTTCAGCCCTAGATTACATCATGCAGTAGGCCAACAAAGCAAGAAGTATGTGTTATTTTGCACTCAAGCAGTGGCAACTCATCAGGTACATGTGATTCCTCCTCAGGCCCTTCGAAGAATCCACCAGATTTTTGAGTAGAGACAACAGCGGTATCAACGAGGCTAAAATTCACTGTGGCAGACATGATGATGATTGCAATGACATTAGCCATGACCAGACTCTGCTGGACATGGTCAGCACGTTCTGCAAGCCATGATGCATTTCTAAAAAATACACTACATTTTTTGTTGTTTGTGTGCTGACGAGTGTATAGTTAGCATCAAATTAAGGCGCGGCCTCCTTGCTTCAAGTCACGGTAACCATGCCCCCTTCCCTGCCCCTTTGTGGTTACTTCTCTGGCTCTGAAAAGGAGGTACATAGAGATATTATCAGAATATGCTCTGTACCCAGCGTGCGTCAGCTTTCACAAAGTAGGCATTTCTGATCCCCGTTGTGTCACTGCTCCACTGCCTCTGAGATTAATTTTCAGAGGATCTTTTGTATGAGAGTCTTTGCCATCTCCCAGTATTGTATGTAAGAAGAAATGAGCATCTAGCATTTTGGATTGAACATGTTCTCTTAGATAATATGATAATAAATATGCATGACCAGTCAATACAGGCATGTGGGCTTATTTGGGGTAGAACGCTTTCAGACAAACTGTCAAACACTTAATATGACACTATTTTATAACATTTTAAACATGCTTACACCTTTAACCATTCTTAATGGTGGTTAAAATTCTACATAATAATTAATTCCAATATAATGCTGTGTTTTATGTACTGTGCCAGGAAATACACTACAGTAGCTTGCACTTTTGTGCTATGCCAGTAAATGTCTGTATGACAAAATACTGAAGGTATTGGTTACAACAAACTTCCAAAGTGACCTTGTACAAGTGTTATGTCAAAGTATTATGATTGTCTTACAATCTGCATTATATTGCCTTGCCAACTCAAATATGTGGCGTCTAACTGTTCCATTATGAGCTGCACATATCTGCGCAAAGTAAACAGAAGATAGTACAATGAATGCTAGTTTGTAGAGCATTGTACTTTGATAGATTTTTTTTCTTTCATATCAATAAGCTTAATAGAGCCATTGTTGTGTGTTTACATAACTCACATAATTATATTCTCTTCCTGAAATCTAAAGTGAGGGCTTTAGAGCAGCTCTAAAGTGACCATGGCATCTAATGAGTTTTACAGGGCCAAGTGGGTGATGAAGCCAAGTGACCACTCCATCACCCACCTGCAATGGTTTGCTATGGCAGTTCAGGGGATCAGGGCCCCCATGGATGCCATCGTAATACTCCTCCCATGGGTCTAATGGCACCATTGTCTGTATTAACAGGCATAATGTGTGTTTACATAACTGACATAATTATATTCTCTTCCTGAAATCTAAATTTAGGGCTTTAGAGCAGCTCTAAAGTGACCATGGCATCATATGAGTTTTACAGGGCCAAGTGGGTGATGAAGCCAAGTGACCACTCCATCACCCACCTGCAATGGTTTGCTATGGCAGTTCAGGGGATCAGGGCCCCCATGGATGCCATTGTAATACTCCTCCCACGGGTCTAATGGCACCATTGTCTGTATTAACAGGCATAATGCACTTAATACATATTTATTGCACTGTATTATACTAGTGATCAATCCCCCAGTGATGAAGTACCCTAGGGGGACTTAAAAAAATAAATAAAAATGTTTAAAAAAGTTAAAAAAAACTTTTCCCAATTAAAAATGCATTATTATGTAAAAAATAAAAAGTTAAGTAAACATAATTGACATTGCTGTGTCCGTATTGACCTCAACTGATTAATTATCCTATTATTATCCTGCACAGTGAACACTGTAAATAATTGAAAAAACAAACAAAGATTAGCAATTTTTGATTATCCTACATGGCAAAAAAAAAGAGAACAAACAATTATCAAAAAATCATATACAGTCCATGACCCAAAAAAAAAATTAGGTATCCACATAGAAATGGCAGATTTCTTCAAAACTCTGCATGCAGTTATCTTTAAGTCAGATGTGTAAATGATTACAGGTGTGATCTGATTATACATAGAGATGAGCGAAGTTGGAATTCGATCCTAATTTCAGGAAAAATTTGATTTGCACCAAATCCAAATTTCCTCACACTTTTTTTTCCTAAAATGGCTGCTGCATGTGTTAGGACATGGAGCAAATAACTCTGGGAACGAGGGATCACCCACAATGCCATGCATGCAGCCAGCCAGCCCTTGTGATGTCACAGCCCTATAAATAGCCTCAGCCTTTTTGGATTCTGCCATTGGAAAGACTATTGTGCTAAGAAAAATGATTTAAAAGTTCAGGGAAAGATTAGTCAAGGTGTACAGAAAGGATAGGGAGGCATTATCTACACTATAAAAGGAGAACAGGGTGCAATAGGAGAGTGTACCTCCTGGGTAATAGGAGCGATTCTATTACACCTTGCTGCACTAATTGGGGAACCAAATTGGTATTATGCTGCTGCTTTTAGGTTGTTTGCACTATATGATACATTACTAATTCCAGCAAACCTTGCTTGTGATTGGGGTGCAGGTTCTGTGTGATATAGCCATTTACGGGGTGTATTATTAGGAAAGATACATACGTCCTATTAGCCGTTTGGCAATGATTTTACATTGTTTTACTTTTTTTTAGGGGGGTGTATTAATAGGAAAAAAAAAAGGAAAAAATATAAGTCATAATTGCCATTCAGCAGTGAAGTTATATTGTACTACAGCCATTTACGGGGTGTATTAATAGGATAGATGCATACGTCCTATTAGCCATCCTTCGTTGAATTTCCACAGTTTTTATTTTTTGGGGTGTATTAATATATAAAAAAATAAAATAAAAAATACATGTCATAATTGCCGTAAAGCGGTGAAGTTACATTGTACTGCAGCCATTTACGTGGTGTATTAAAAGGAAATATACGTACGTCCTATTAGCTGTTCTGTGGTGAATTGTGATTGCTATTTTTTGGGGGGGGGGGCTGTAGTAATAGGAAAAAGAATATGTCTTAATTGCCGTTCTGCTGTGAATTGCGTTTTTTTTTTGTGGGGGTTATTAATCAGAAAAAAAATATATATGTCTTAATAGCTGTTAGGCGGTGAAGTTACATTGTACTACAGCCATTTATGTGGTGTATTAAAAGGAAATATACGTACGTCCCATTAGCCGGTCTGCGGTGAATTGTGATTGTTATATTTCTTTTTTTATATTTATTTTTCTGACGGATCAGAGGAAGGGCAAAATAATCAGTGACGTCAACACAGACTTATTGCTGACACCCTCTACACTCGGCCAGGGGGGCTCTACTTGTATAAACGTTTAATAGAACAGGTTCTGTAGACTTCTATGTGGAATCAGCTGACTACAGTGTAAAAGAAGTGTGCTCTTTCATGCCATAGTAAGATCTTGAGTTCACACTTGAGTTATTTGGCCACGTAATTGACCAAATGAGTAAAGTGTGAAGTGATTCTAAGAGCGACGCCTGTCATCTGAGTGTCATACTGACACTATGCGTGTTACTGCAACCAGTAAGACTCCCAAAAGCTACTTTTGAGCAGTGTATCTCTTGGTTAGAGATTATTAACTTCTGGACATTAGTGTTGATCACAAATATTCTAATCGCCAATTTTTATCGTGAAATTATTGGCACTTTGAGAATTCGGGAATATTTAGACTATAGTGCTATATCTTTGTAATTGCGAACATTCTAGATTTTTTTTACATCAGTACCCATGATCCCTCACTGCTTCTTGCTTGTGGGCCAATGAGAAGGCTGCAATATCTTTGACTTTAGTAATAGTGTTGATCGCAAATTTTCGTATTGCGAATTTTAAGATTGGCGATTTTCGCAATCAAGTAAATAATGACTGGAGATCACGTATTCTCGAATTCGCGAATATATGATGAATATTTGCCCAAATATTAGTGAAAGATCGCAAATTCAATTATTGCCCCTGACACTCATCACTGTTGGACATCCCTCAACCCACTCAAATACATTTTTCCCAGTTGCCAGTCTTAGGCCTCATGCACACGACCGTTGTGTGCATCCGTGGCCGTTGTGCCGTTTTCCGTTTTATTTCACGGACCCATTGACTTTCAATGGGTTTGTGGAAAAATCGGAAAATGCACCGTTTGGCAGCCGCATCCGTGATCCGTGTTTCCTGGCCGTGAAAAAAATATGACCTGTCCTATTTTTTTCACGGCCAACGGTTCACGGACCCATTCAAGTCAATGGGTCCGTGAAAAATCACGGATGCACACAGGATTGGCATCCGTGTCCGTGATCCGTGTCCGTGATCCGTGTCCGTTTTTTCCTATCATTTCAATGGCAAACTTGACTTAGATTTTATTTTCATTTTTCATGTCTGTGGATCCTCCAAAAAACAAGGAAGACCCACGGACGAAAAAACGGTCACGGATCACGGACCTACGGACCCCGTTTTTGCGGACCTTAAAAAAAAAACGGTCGTGTGCATGAGGCCTTATAGAGTGGCACATCATTGGACTGAGACAAGCAGGATGGTTGTTTCGACGAATTGCCCACCATCTAGGCCATTCTGACCTAGCTGTTAGGAGGTGTTGAGAGCATTGGTTATGTGAGAGCATGCACACAAAGTGAACAGGTTCCAGATAATAATCAGCTGACAAGCATGAGCAGCTTCCACAGTTTCACTGTCTACCATTTAGACACAGGTGACACCTTTATTACACATCCCTGTGTCTACCCAGACCATTTCCAGGCACAAAAGAAAAAAAAAATTGATGCCACAGTGCCCATTAAAAGTCCTGCCAGTGTTCCCACTGTTACCATGTCCTGAAATAGACTGTTCCATATTCACAGCTCTTATAGTGAAGAAGTCTTGTGACCGCTGGAGACTTCGTCTTCAGATGGAAGCAGTGCCATTTTGTCTTTTGAGAGGATTTTATTTGGAACAGCTTTTTATTATATATTTGGTATTGGCCATATATATATTTATATAGGTTAATCATGTCCCCTCTTAGACACTCCCTTTCAAGACTAAATAAATCTAATTATTCTATTCTTTCCCGATATAAGTGCCTCAATGCTTCCTATCTGATTAATCGGTTTTCTTTGCACTTTTTCCCGCGCCAAGGTATCCTTTTAGTTAACTAGCGCCAAAAACTACACATTCCAGATGAGGTTTCACCAATGTTCTTTAATGTGGTAAAATTACATCTCTGTCCCATGAATCCATGCCACTTTTAATACATAATAATACTCTGCTAGTCTTCTCCTAATTTTACTACCCTTAAGACAGTTTGTTGCATGTTGATTACAAGTAACGTGACACAGCAAGGGGTTTTGTCTGGGAAGGCAGGTATTTTCCTTCCAACGTGTGCGGCTAGGCTGGTTTCCAGCCAGGTGAGGTCAAATACCGGGCCGGAGTTTAAGTGCCGGTCTGGGTTTTGGCAGCACCTGGCTGTCCTTAAATAGGCAGCTGGGCTCAGCAGCTGAGTCTCTGTGTTGGGATCTGAAGTTTTGTGCTGGACTGGAGGGCTGAGACCCATGTGCAAGGAATACAGGCCCCCTAAAGCCTGCTGTGGACTACTGGAGGCAGAACTGCCAACAAGATGACTTGTGCAATATGAACTTTCCATTGTGTGTGAATTAACACCTGTCACGAGGGTGTCAAGACCCATGCCTGACTCCGTTATACCCGGGGTCAGGAAGTCGCAGTGGTTGGCTGCGCACTCTATGTAAGATAGGGCTGTTTCCTTATGGTAGCTTTCTGGGTTTGCTTTGCAACCCATTTTGGCTCACTCAGGGATCCGTAACTCCTTCTCCTCAGCTGTTCCTTGTCCAGCACTCCCAACCTCCTTATATTCCCCTCTCACACTTCTCTGGTTGCCAGATATAGAGCTTCCTGCCTGGACATCTATACTGACCCACTGGAGCTGCATTCTCTGGTTGTTGGTCCAGAACGTTTCCCTCCGGATCCCTGTTGGACCTTTGGGGTCTGCTGTGGTCGCCCACCTGGGTTTATGTGTTTGTCTGTATTGTCTGTCCTCTCCCTGGTGTTTCCCTCTTAGTGTCAGTGGTGCGGACTAGCGATCCCACCGGCCCGTTCACTATCTAGGGCTCATTTTAGGGAAAGCCAGGGTTTAGGCACGTGTGAGGAACCAGTCTAGGGACGTCAGGGCAGTCAGGTGCCAGCCGCAAGGTGAGTCAGGGGTCACCACCTTTCCCTCTCCCTTGGGCAGGGCTTTCCCTTTTCCCTCCCTGTGCGTGATGCCGGTCATTACATTACCAAAGACTGCAAAGTGACATGTTGTTCTGTGCAAATTGAACTTTCCATTTGTGTGTGAATTAACACCAAAATTATCAGAAAGACCACGGCACTCGGAAAAGAATGTTTCATCCATTTCTTATTTATTTTCTTATTTACATTTTTTTTGTGTGTATATATATCCCTCCGAAAAAATTTATTCATAGTTGTTTACTGGCCAACATTTCGGTCTTATCCAAGTCCTTGTTAACATCCTGATATATAAAAAAGAACAAAGTAGCATAAACAATATGGTTCAAATATCATGTATAGAAGATGAAATATTATATGTCACATGATTGTACTATTATCTGATTACAGTAGAAGAAACATGATTGTCACAAGGGATACATGATTTATGGAATAGTAAACAGGTATATACAAATCAATAAATCTATAAATCTACTGAAAATAATAGTATTAAGTAGATACAACAAATGAATAAGCAGACATCATGGAGCAAACATAATGTAATGTGATGTTCGAAAAGAAAATAAGAAATTTATGCAACATTAGTTTCTGAGTGCCGCGGTCTTTCTGATAATATTGATAAACACATTTATCACTGAGCACCGTCCAAACTACGAGGAGTGCTGTTCAACTCTTGTCTTTAATGAATTAACAGCAAAGACTGCAAAGTGACGTGTTGTTTTGTGCAACTGCCGCAAGTGTGAATAAACACTGAAGTTTGAGTTAAGAACTTTTATTTTGCCTCTGTACTGCATCCGCTTACTCTATCTACCAGAGGATGCGGGCAAGGCCGAAATATTTTAGTTTTTTTTTCTGGGCACGGTTTTATGTCTTACATCAAACCAGCGAAATTACAACCTCAACAAAATGGAAGCTGTCGTGAAAGCCCTCATGGAGGCTAACCTGCAGCAGCGGGAGGCTAATAAGCAGCAGCAAGAAACAACTTTTACTTCAACTGTAAAATCAGCGCATCTTCATTACCTGACAATGAAGCTCCAGTAACAGGCAGACAGCGTGCGACAGCGTAACGTCACTCACCCACGTGACACGCGTCTGCTCTGCCCACTTTATGAATAAAGCAGGCGGAGCAGGCGCGTTACGTGAGTGAGTGACGTTACGCCGCCGCCCGCTTTGCCTGTTACTGGAGCTTCATTGTCAGGTAATAAAGATGCGCTGATTTAAAGTTGAAGTAAGGCCTCTTTCACACGGGCGAGATTTCCGCACGGGTGCAATGTGTGAGGTGAACGCATTGCACCCGCACTGAATCCGGACCCATTCATTTCTTATGGGCTGTGCACATGAGCAGTGATTTTCACGCATCACTTTTGCTTTACGTGAAAATCACAGCATGTTCTATATTGCGCGTTTTTCACGCAACGCAGGGCCCATAGAAGTGAATGGGGCTGCGTGAAAATCGCAAGCATCCACAAGCAAGTGCGGATGCGCTGCGATTTTCAGGCACGGTTGATAGGAGACGATCGGGATGGGGACACGATCTTTATTATTTTGCCTAATAACATGATTATAAGGGAAAATAATAGCATTCTTAATACAGAATGCATAGTACAATAGTGGTGATGGATCATGTGATGGACCATGTGATGAGCGTAGTGACGTCATCAAAGGTCCTATTCCTCACAGAACAAGACAGAAGAGATGCCGACTGCGCGAACAAGTGGATTAAGGCTAGTTAAATTATTTCTTATTTTTTTTAACCCCTCCAGCCCTATTGTAGTATGCAAATAATGAAAATAATACAATTTACACAACCTTGAACTTCTGTTAAGAAGTTCGCATCTGGATACCACATTCAGTTTTTTATCACGCGCGTTGAAAACGCATTGCACCCGCGCGATAAAAACTGAACAACTGAACGCAATCACGGTCAAAACTGACTGCAATTTTACTGCAATGCATCCGGACACGCTCATGTGAAAGAAGCCTAAGGGGGCTAAAAGTTAGTAAAAAAATAAATAAGTTAAAAAATAAACACAAACACCAAAATGGTTATAAAAGTATAAATAAAAAAGGATTTACAAAAAAAAAAGCCAAAACGTTAACAATAAACACGTTTATTTTCAGCAGATTTGTGTAGGAATTTTTTTGTTCTTTCAAAAAGTAAAATGCACAGAATATTGGTATAAATTATCGGCTATCGGCCTGAAAGTTCACAGATTATCGGTATCGGCTCTAAAAAATGTATATCGGTCGATCCCTAGTCCGCATCCAAGCCGCAAAAACTGCGGCTCAGATGCGGACCAAAATAACGGTCATGTGCATGAGGCCTAAAACAGGCGTAGAAAATGATGAATAAGACAGATCTGCCAGCCCTTCTCCTTTCCTGGAACTGGAGAGGGTTCAGAGAAGGGCAACTAAAAGTAATAACTGGAATGGGTGGAGTTCAGTACCCAGAAAGATTATCAAATTTAGGATTATTCAATTTAGAAAAAAAACGACTAAGGGGCGATCTAATAACTATGCATAACTATATCAGGGGTCAGTACAGAGATTGCTCCTATCATCTATTTATTCCCAAGACTGTGACTGTGACTCGGGAACATCCTCTGCGTCTACAGGAAAGAAGGTTTGTACACAAATATAGAAGAGGATTCTTTAACCCCTTAACACAGAACACCGTGCATGTACGGCGGGGAATGCATTGCCAGAATGCATTCCGCCGTACATGCACGGTGGAGTGATCGAACAGGCACCGGAGCGGTGCTCGCCTGATCACTGCAGGGGTCCGTCAGTCCCTGGTTGCCGGGACCCTGCTGAAACAGCGATGCCGGCGGATTAACCCCTTCTATACCGTGGTCCACGCTGACCGCGACATGGAAGTGGTTTGCGGAGGCTGAAGCAGTGCATCGAGTACCTGCGCTGCTGTTTCGGGGACTAGATGCGTGACAAGGCAGCTCGATGCCGTGCAGAGGCTGCTCAATGCCCTGCACGGCATCAGGACCTTCCTTCTACAGGTGCCGAACGAACAGTACACAAACAGGCAATGCATTACAATACAGATGTATTGTAATGCATTGCAGAGGGGATCAGACCCCCAAAAGTTGAAGTTCCAGAGTGGGACAGAGATAACGTTAAAAATTAATTTTATAATAAAAAATAGAAAAAATAAATAAAAACCACACATATTAGGTATCGCCGTGTCCGTAATGATGGCTCTATAAATATATCACATGATCCACCCCATCCGATAGACACCATGAAAAATTAAAAATAAAAACGGTGTAAAAAAAGCTATTTTTGTCACCTTACATCACTAAAAGTGCAACACCAATCGATAAAAAAGGCGTATGCCCCCAAAAATAGTACCAATCTAACAGTCACCTCATTCCACAAAAAATGAGTGCCTACATCAGTCATCTCATCACCCAAAAAATAAAAATAAATATGGCTCTCAGACTATGGATATGCTAAAACATGTTGTTTTTTTTTCAATAAAGAGATATTAGATATCGCCACGTCCGTAAAAACCTGCTCTATAAAAATACCACATGACATAACCCCTCAGGTGAACACCATAAAAAATAAATAAAAAAACTGTCAAAAAAACTATTTTTTTGCCACCTCACATCACAAAAAGTGTAATAGCAAGCGATCGAAAAGTCATACGCATCCCAAAATTTGCAGACCAAATCAGAGAAATAGAAATTTTGAAAGTTAAGTGGTGATAACTTTAAAACACTTTGACTTATCCAGGCCATTCTGGATAACTGCAGCACTTATTGTACATCACTTATCACTTATTGTACTTCATGACACTGGTAAAATGAAGTCAAATTTTTATTTATTTTTCTGAAAAAATATCAAATATTTGTAAAAAATTGCAAATTTCCAGGCTTCAATTTCTCCACTTCTATAATACATAGTAATACCTACAAAAATAGTTATTACTTTCATTCCCCATATGTCTACTTCATGTTTGGATCAATTTGGGAATGATATTTGATTTTTGGGGGATGTTACAAGGCTTACAAGTTTAGAAGCAAATCTTGAAATTTTTCAGAGATTTTCAAAAACCCACTTTTTAGGGACCAGATCAGGTCTGAAGTCACTTTGTGAGGCTTACATAATAGAAACCACCCAAAATGACCCCATTCTAGAAACTACACCCCTCAAGGTATTGAAAACTGATTTTGCAAACGTTGTTAACCCTTTAGGTGTTGCACAAGAGTTATTGGCAAATGGAGATGAAATTTGAGAATTAAAATTTTTAGTCAAATTTTCCATTTAAATCCATTTTTTCCAGTAACAAAGCAAGGGTTAACAGCCAAACAAAATGCTATATTTACCCCATATGTGGCCATAAACTACTGTATGGGCACACAGTAGGGCGTAGAGGGAAAGGTGCACCGTATGGTTTTTGGAAGGCAGATTTATTGTCCAATTTGAAGCCCCCCTGATGCATCCCTAGAGTAGAAACTCCATAAAAGTGACCCCATCTAAGAAGCTACACCCCTCAAGGTATTCAAAACTGATTTTACAAACTTTGTTAACCATTTAGGTGTTCCACAAGATTTAATGGAAAATAGAAATACAATTTTCAAAGTTTCACTTTTTTGGCAGATTTTCACTTTTAATAATTTGTATCCAGTTACAGCCAAACAAAACTCAATATTTATGGCTCTGATTCTGTAGTTTACAGAAACACCCCATATGTGGTCGTAAACAGCTGTACAGGCACATGGCAGGGCGCAGAAGGAAAGAAATGCCATACGGTTTTGGAAGGCAGATTTTGCTGGAACTTTTTTTTTGTTTTTTTACACAATGTCCCATTTGAAGCCCCCCTGATGCACCCCTAGAGTAGAAACTCCAAAAAAGTGACCCCATTTTAGAAACTACGGGATAGGGTGGCAGTATTGTTGGTACTAGTTTAGGGTACATATGATTTTTGGTTGCTCATCTAGGTGGTGATGGTGAATTCACTAAAAGAGTTTAAGAGGGACCTGGATGTATTTCTGGAGTGTAATAATATTACAGGTTATAGTTACTAAAGATGGGTTGTTGCTAGATTGAGTTATTCTGATTGCTTGTTTGGAGTCGTAAAGGAATTTTTTTCCCACTAAAGTGAGGAAAATTGGCTACCTCACAGTTTTTTTGCCTTCCTCTGGATCAACTTGCAGGAAAACTGGCTGAATTGGATGGACAGATGGCTGAAAAAAGACATTTTATTTCTTCTAATGATTGCTCCCTAGTCAAAATGAGCCGTTATGACTAATGAAATGTATTTGGGAATATATTTATAATAAAATAATATTTCAGTATTTTTATTTGAGTCCTGTAGTTAAATATAAAGCGCCTGAGGCAATTAACTCCTCCCCTTAGTGTATCAGAAAAGAAAAATTAATTTTAAATTGTGTCAGTCGTTCTACACAATTTGAATGTTTACAAAATAGACCAGCATACTATATTATACTATATACAACCACTTTGCAAGTTCACAGAATTACACTCCGCACCAATTACGATTCTTTTTTTTTTTTACTCCACTTATTTGCAGGCCAATTAGTGCAGAAAGCCTAGTGGAAGCAAACATAATTTATGTAAATTATTATATAGAACTGAAATGTTTGATCTAAATCTTTCTTTTTTTCAGGTGTGGTTGTTCAAACATGGATTCTAAACCGCTACAGAATGGTACAGCTTGAAATAATAGATCAAGTGGTGATGTCTTATGGCGGTTTGAGAGGTGCTGTTGCCTTTGCTCTTGTTGCTCTACTAGATGGTGAAAGAGTAAAAGCCAAGAACTTGTTTGTCAGTACAACTATAATTGTTGTATATTTTACAGTCATATTTCAGGTATGTTAATTTTTGGATCAACAAGACTGCTTTCTATGTTTCATTTATTTATTATTTTCAGGTATATATTATTACACCTTTTACAGCAGTTTGTACAGAGCTGCTATTTTCAGTATTTTTTTTTACTGAATGTTGAATCATAGTCAGCTATTCTGAGAGTTGTAGAGATTTGGAATTTTCATTCTTATAATCATGCCCCTTTCTTCTGTACCACAAAGGGGTTGTGAAAAAATGGGGGGTTGGCAAACCTCCCCATTTGGCCAGACCTGTAAAGGAAGGATTAGTTACCTGCTTTCCGGTGCCGGCTTCCCACTCCTTCTCCTTCAGGCCTGCAGTGCTCCCTTGATGTCAGCATCCAGTTTGACATTGCCAATCACAGCCACTGTGGAGATCGGATCCCCTTGCAACATGTGACAGTTTACCGGCATTCGGAAGCAAATAAGTAATCCTTCTTTTACAGGTCCGTACAAATGGGAGGGTTTGCCAACCCCTTCCCTCCCCCATTCCCCCATTCTTGCAGAAACTCATTAAGTACACAGTGAAAAGGTTCTCTCACACCAATGCAGGGGATCGGAGGATACCACAACACACATGCATCTTGGGGGGCAGGAATGCATATTCTCTTATATCTATTTATTTCAAGGGAAGGCACAGCCTGCCAAAAACTACCTATGGAAACATTGATTTGGCATATTTGTTGCAGGTATCGCAATATTTAGATTAAAATTAGAAGAAAGAAGTATAGCTACAGAACCTTGAAAAAATGTTCATACCTCTTGAACTTTTGCACATTTCTCGTTACACCCGCAAACTTGGGATAGAACAACACAAAATAGCAAGTACAGTATGTGTGAAGTGAATAGAAAAGACATGGTTTTCAAAAGTTTAATAAATAAAAGTCTGGAAGGGTGGTGTACATTTGATTTCAGCCTCCTGTACTCTGATATTCATAAATATATTCATTCATCAGAAGTTTGTTAGTGACTATTGGTGACCAAACAGCATCATAAAACCAATGAACACAACAGAGAGGCCAGAGATAAATTTGTAGAGATGGGTTAGGTTATTAAAATAAATCTTTCAGCATCTCATGGACCACTGTAAAATCCATCATCCAAATATGAAAGAAGTATGGCACAACTGCAAACCTACCAAGACATGGCTGTTCACCTAAAGTGATAGCACAGGCAAGGAGAGCACTAATTAGAGAAACAGCCACAAGGCCCATGGTCACTCTGGAGATGCTGCAGAGATCCACAACTAAGGTGGGAGAATCTGCCCACAGTACAACTATTAGTTGTGTCCGCCACAAATCTGGCCTTTATGGGAGAGTGGAAAGAAGAAAGCAATTTTTGAAAGCAAGCCATAAGGAGTCCCATTTGCAGTTTGCCACAAGCCATGTAGGGGACACAGCAAACATGTGGAAGAAGGTGCTCTTATCAGATGAGTCCAAAATTGAACATTTTGGCCTAAATGCAAAACACTATGATTGGCCAAAAACTAGCACCACATCACGCTAAACACACTGTGAAACATGGCAGAGGCAGCATCACGGACGAGTTAAATACAGGGCAATTCTGGAGGAACCCTGGTAGAGGCTACAAATTGCTTGAGACTGGGACGGAAGTTCACCTTCCAGCAGGACAATGACTCTAAACATATAGCCAGAGCTACAATAGAATGGTTTAGATCAAAGCATATTCCTGTGTTAGAATGGCTCAGTCAAAATCCAGACCTAAATCCCACTGATAATCTGTGGCAAGACTTGAAAATGCTCTCCATCCAGTCTGACTGAGTTTGAGCTATTTTGCAATGAAGAATGGGCAAAAATTTCAGCCTGTAGAAGTGCAAAGCTGGTAGAGACATAGCCTAAAAGACTAACAGCTGTAAGTATTGAATTGGGGGGGGGGGGGGGGGGGGCGTAATATAAATTTACACCATACTTTCCAGATTTTTATTTATTAAAAAATTTGAAAACCATTTTCTTTTCACTTCACACATACTTCTTACTTTGTGTTGGTCTATCATATAAAATCCCAATTAAATACATTTAGGATTTTGGGTGGAACAGGAAAAGAAATGTGGAAAAGTTTAAGGGGTTTGAATACTTTTTCAAGGCACTGTATGTCATTTATACTGTACCACTGTTTAGCATTCACAGCTGATTTTGCAACAAATAAAAATAAAAAATTACATTAAAAAGTGCACCACATCTATAAAGTTATCAGCTAAATTGTGCCTACTGTATATGGATGCTTCATCTCTCCTGCAACATTGCCTTATCTTATACTTAAATTAGAGACTAATAAAACAAGACATTCAGTGTACTTAGAGGTCAGACAAAAGGCTGAGTCTTCTAACAGTAGGTCCCGCAATTAAAATGTAACCTTTATCAGTTTATAACATAAAACAACTATTTTAGCTACTTAAATCTGCTAATACATCATTTAATACAGAAAACAAAGCAGATCCCTACAAGTCAATATATATCACTCTTTGTGTCAGAACAGGATTTCCTCAGTTGTGGGTTCATTTATCTGTTCTTAATGTAAACAGTTTAGGCAGGCTGTACAGTGCTGTTGGAGACCCTTCTTGTACAATTATGTCCCCAGCAAGGATGAGTGAATCCAGTCTAGGGTTCAGTATGGGAGGTTACAACCTGGGTATTAGGAACAATCCTATTACACCTTGCTGCACTGACTGGGGATCCATATTGCCATTATACAGCTCTGTAATTCCAGTAGTCCGTTCTTGTTATTGAGGTGCAAGTGCTGTTTGATACAGCCATTGACAGGGTTTATTACAAGGAAATATTTATATGTCTTATTTGCCCTTGTGCGGTGCAGTTGTATTTTCTAAAGCATTGTTTGCCCTTTTGGCATGTATTAGTGGCAAAAAAATATATATTATTTGCCGTTCAGCGGTGCAGTTATATGTTCTAAAGTCCGTTTTGGCATGTATTAGTGGCAAAAAATATATATTATTTGCCGTTCTGTGGTGCGGTTATTTGACTTAAAGCCTTTTGTGGCATGTATAAATGGAAAAAAGTAAGGGCCTATTTGCTGTTCATCGGTGCAGTTATATGTTCTAAAGCCTTCTTTGGCGTGCAAGGCACAATTTTTTTTATCCTGCCCTGACCGGAAAAAAAAATAACTAGGTCAGTTAGGTGGGCGGCGGCGGCGGCAGCCATTTTATGCAAGCTCTGAGCTTTTGGGACATTGAAAATCACATTTTTTTGGCAATTTACAATATCTTGTGCATTTGCAGGCTTAGTCAGTGTGCAATTTAAGCTAGAAATACAGTCATCATTTTTTGGGTTTTTAAAAACACACTTTTTTGCCAAAAATAACTATTTTCCAGATCAGCAAGTGTTAAATTCAAGTTTAATATATACAGCTTTCATATTCGGTTATAAAAAAAAAAAAAATGTTTAGATAATATTTAACATCTGGATTAGTCAGTGTGCAATTTAAGCTAGAAATGCAGCCATTATTTTCTGGGTTTTTAAAAACAAATTTATTTGCCAAAAAACACTTTTTCAGATCTGCAAGTGTTAAATTCAAGTTTAATATATACAGCTTTCATATTCGGTTACCAAAAAAACACTTTTTTGGCAATATACAACATCTGGATTAGTCAGTGTGCAATTTAAGCTAGAAATACAGCCATCATTTTCTTGATTTTTCAAAACACATTTTCTTGCCAGATTCCACAATTTTTCTGGCCTTGCAGAATCAGCACGTGTAAAATTCCAGGGTTATATACTGCTGTCAAATTCAGTTATTAAACAAACACCCGTTTGGGCCAAAAAATTTAATTGCGGCCTAGTGTGGGTCAGGGCGTGTGATATACACCCTGTATATACAGGGGTTCTATTCGGGTATTTGAAATACAACCATTTTGGGCAAACAAAATTAAAATAAGGCCTAGTCTGGTTCGGGGCGTGTGAGATACATCCTTTAGGCCCCTTTCACACGAGCGAGTTTTCCGCGCGGGTGCAACGCGTGACGTGAACGCAAAGCACCCACACTGAATCCTGACCCATTCATTTCAATGGATCTGTGTACATGAGCGTTGTTTTTCACGCATCAGTTCTGCGTTGCGTAAAAATCGCAGCATGTTCTATATTCGGCGTTTTTCACGCAGCCCTGGCCCCATAGAAGTGAATGGGGCTGCGTGAAAAATGCATTGCATCCGCAAGCAAGTGCGGGTGCGATGTGTTTTTCACTTATGGTTGCTAAGAGATGTTGTTTGTAAACCGCATCAAAACGCATTGCACCCGCGCGGAAAAAACTGAACAAATGAACGCAATCGCAGACAAAACTGACTAAACTTGCTTGCAAAATAGTGCGAGTTTCACTGAACACACCCTGAACGCACCAGGACCTAATCCGTCACGCTTGTGTGAAAGAGGCCTTAATCACAGAGGTTTGATTTTTTTATTAATAAAACACCTTTTTTTGGGCAAAAAAAGTTTATTTGGCAGCCTTTGCTGCATACGTCATTGTGAGATACACTCGTTATATAGTTGGGTTATATTCAGATATTTGAATTACCGCCATTTGGTGCTCAAATCTTTAATTGAGGCCTAGTCTGGGTCAGGCCGTGTGAGATACACCCTGTATATACAGGACTTATATTCTTCTATTAATAAAACACCCTTTTTGGGGGAAAATACACAATATTTCAGGCCTTACAGCATCTTGACGTTTGAAATTCCAGGGTTATATACTGCTGCCATATTCAGTTTTTAAACAAACACCCGTTTGTGCAAAAAGAGGTTATTTAGCAGCCTTTGCTGCATATGTCATTGTGAGATACACCCTTTATATATTTGGGTTATATTCAGATATTTGAAATACCGCCATTTGGTGCACAAATCTTTAATTGAGGCCTAGTGTGGGTCAGGCCGTTTGAGATACACCCTTTAAATACAAGAGTTTGATTCAGTTATTTGAAATACAGCCATTTTGGGCAAACACATCTTTAATTGAGGCCTAGTTTGGTTCAGGCAGTGTGAGATACACCCTTTAAATACAGGGGTTTGATTCAGGTATTTGAAATACAGCCATTTTGGGCAAACAAATTTAATTGAAGCCTAGTCTGGTTCAGGCCGTGTGAGATACGCCCTTTAAATGCAGGGGCTTGATTCAGGTATTTGAAATACAGCCATTTTGGGCAAACAAATTTAATTGAGGCCTAGTCTGGTTCAGGCCCTGTGAAATACACCCTGTACATACTGTCGTTCTGTTCTACTATTAAGTAAACACCCATTTTGGGCAAGATCCTAAATTCGAGAAATATGAGGAGAGCGTCAAATAAGGGACAAGGCCCAGGTTGTGGTGCTGCTGGTGGAGCTCCTGTTGCAGGGAGAGGACATGGTCCATCTGTGCCAGCTACACGCACAAGTGAAAACCCTACCTCAGGTGCAAGTAGGCGACAGAATCTGCAGCGGTATTTGGTCGGGCCTTATGCGGCTCTACGAATGGTGAGGCCTGAACAAGTACAGGCGATAGTAGATTGGGTTGCTGACTGTGGATCCAGTTCCTTCACATTGTCTCCCACCCAGTCTCCTGCTGAAAGACCATAGTTGGCACCTGCAGCCGATGTCCATCAATCTTTCACCGCACCCCTTTGCAAATCAGCCAAGCAGTCTGAGCCCCAAGTAATGCAGCAGTCTCTTCTGCTTTTGATGACTCCGTTAGCATGGTTTCCCAGGGCCATCTACCTAGCCCTGCCTTAGAAGTGGAAGAGATTGAGTGCACCGATGCCCAACCATTTATCTTTCAAGATGAGTACATGGGAGGACTATCGCAGCACGTCTCGGATGATGACAAAACACAGATGCCAACTGCTGGGGCTTTCAAAAGTGTGCAGACCGGCAAGGAAGGCAGGGGTGAAGATTGGGTGGAAGATGATGTGAAGGACGATGAGGTCCTCAACCTCACGTGGAATCAAGGTCATGCGAGTGACCTATGTAGTTGGAGGAAGAGGCGTTGGTCGCACAGAGCCACCAGCACAGCAGAAGAGGTAGCAGGGTGCAAAAGCGGAGCGGCTATCCTCTAGACAGTACGTCTGCTACTGCCCACCGCAGCAAGGGACAGAGCACACCAAAGCCAGCTCCAAGGAGTTCACTGGCGTGGCAGTTCTTCAGACAATGTGCTGACGACAAGACACGAGTGGTTTGCACGCTGTGCAATCAGAGCCTGAAGCGAGGCATAAACGTTCTCAACCTGAGCACAACCTACATGACCAGGCATTTAAGCATGAGCTGCAGTGGAGTAGACACCTCAAAAACCAAGAAAGGTCTCTGGCTCCTCTTGCTTCCTCTTCTGCTGCAGTCTCGGCCTCTTCATCCACCTCTGGAGTGACAGTGCCACCTGCCATCCCGTAAACAGAGGATCTTCCAGCAACACCACCACCTGTGTCACCAAGCATCTCCACAATGTCCCACAGAAGCGTTCAGCTCTCCATTTTCCAAACACTGGAGAGGAAGAGGAAGTACCCCCCTACGCACCCGCAATCGCTAGCCCTGAATGCCAGCCTTTCAAAATGACTGGCCTTTGAAATGCTTTCAATCCATTTGGTGGAGACGGATAGTTTTAAAGGCCTTATGGCGGTGGCTGTCCCACAGTACGTCGTGCCCAGCCGCCACTACTTTTCCAGGCGAGACTTCCCTTCCCTGCACAACCAAGTGGGGGACAAAATCAGGTGTGCACTGCGCAACGCCATCTGTGGCAAGGTGCACCTCACTACGGATACGTGGACCAGTAAGCACGGTCAGGGACATTATATCTCCATAACAGCACACTGGGTAAATGCAGTGGCGGCTGGGCCTGAAGCGGATAGCAGTTTTGCGCATATCCTTCGACCACCGAGGATTGCAGGGCACTTCAGTTTGCCTCCTGTTGCTTCCTCCTCCTACTCTGCTTCCTCATCCTGTACCAGCTCCTCATCCATTCAGCGTTAACACCTTCACCACCAACTTCAGCACAGCCAGGTGTAAACGACAGCAGGCTGTTTTAAAACATATCTGTTTGGGGGACAAACCCCACACCGTGCAGGAGCTGTGGACAGGCCTTGAACAACAGACCAATGAGTGGTTTGTGCCAGTGAGCCTCTAACCTGGCCTAGTGGTGTGTGATAATTGGTGAAATCTTGTAGCAGCTCTGGGACTAGCCAGTTTGACACACATCCCTTGCCTGGCGCATGTGCTGAATTTGGTGGTGCAGAGATTAAGGAATGCTGCATAAAGTGCGGCCCGTCTGTGCGCGCTTTCGGCGTTCTCACCCTGCTGCTGCTAGTCTGTCAGCACTGCGGCGTAACTTCGGCCTTCCTGCTCACCACCTCATATGCGACGTGCCCACAAGGTGGAACTCCACCTTGCACATACTGGCCAGACTGTGGCGATAGTGGCGTTTCAGCTGCAGCACGTATGGGTGAGTCGCTCGGCGGAACAGCACCACTTCACCACCAATGACTGGGCCTCCATGCGAGACCTGTGTTCCTTGTTGCGCTGTTTTGAGTACTCCACCAACATGGCCAGTGCCGATAACGCCGTTCTCAGCATTACTATCCCACTTCTATGCGTCTTTGAAAAAAACGCTCCTGGCGATGATGGAAGAGGATGTGGCAAAGGAGGAAGAGGGATCATTTCGTAGGGTTTCCGGACAGTCATTCCCAAGTGGCTCCGAGGGTGGGTTCCTGCACCCACAAAATGCAAGCTACACAATTGTCCAGCCAGGGCACAGTTCTGGAGGATGACGAGGTGGAGGATGAGGAGGAGGAGATGGAGGAGGAGGAACCATGTTCACAGCAGGGTGGCACCCAGACCAGCTCATGGCCATCACTGGTTCGTGGCTGGGCGGATACAGAGGACACAGACGATACACCTCCCTCAGAGGACAGCTTTTCGTAGCCTCTGGGCAGCCTGGCACACATGAGCGATTACATGCTGCAGTGTCTCCGCAACGACTGGTGTATTGCCCACATTCTAACTTGTGCTGATTACTGGGTGGCCACGCTGCTGGATCCCCATTACAAAGACAACATATCGTCCTTAATTCCGTCACTGGAGCGTGATCGTAAGATGCGCGAGTACAAGCCTACGCTGGTAGACGGGCTGCTAGTGGCATTCCCACCTGACAGCGGGGGCACAGTGGAAGCACAAGGCGAAGGCAGAGGACGAGGAAGAGGTTGCCAATGCAGCTGGGGCACCGCCAGCACCTCAGAAGGCAGGGTTAGCATGGCCGAAATGTGGAAAAGCTTTGTCAGCATGCCACAACAACCAGCACCACCAGCTGATATGGAACATCTTAGCAGGAGACAGCATTTCACCAACATGGTTGAGCAGTATGTGTGCACACGCCTACACGTACTGAATGTCGGGTCTGCCCCCTTCAACTTCTGGGTCTCTAAATTAACCACATGGCTTGAGCTTGCACTTTACGCCTTGGAGGTGCCCTGCAGCCAGTGTGTTATCTGAACGTGTGTTTAGAACGGCAGGGGTCGTCATCACAGACAAGCGCAGCCGCCTCTCCACAACAAATGTGGACAAGCTCACGTTCATTAAAATGAACCAGGCATGGATCCCTCAGGACTTGTTCATACCTTGTGCAGAATAGCCATTGTTATACTGCAGCGCAATTCCTTATTCTTGTATTTTGTATATTTCACACTCTTTTAGAGTGTACCCTAATTTTAAAAAATACAATTAAAACCAAAAACCTGTGTTGGCTACCTCGCCTCCTCCAACGCCGCTTCCACCTATACCGCTACGTCCACCGCCTCCTCAAACTCCTACTCCATATGGACCTCCACCTCATAAATCAATTTTTTTTAATTTTATTTATACGTATTTTATTTTATATCATTTCACTACTTTGTCAGTTACATTTTCGGGTGAAATTCACCAATTTTGGGGTGTGAAGTACCACTGCTATACCTTGTTGGCCAGTTAAAAAATAAATAAAATTGTCAGTTAAATTTTCAGTTGAAATTCAACCATTTTTGGGTGTGAAGTACCACTGCTATACCTAGTAGACAGGTTAAAAAAAAAAATTGTCAGTTACATTTTCAATTGAAATTCTACGATTTTTTGGGTGTGATGTACCGCTGCTATACCTATTAGACCGGTAAAAAAGAAAATGCAATTTGTTAGTTACATTTTCTGGTGAAATTCACCAATCTTTGGGTGTGATGTACCACTGCTATAGCGAGTAGACAGGTTAAAAAAAAATTTGGTCTGTTACATTTTTGGGTGAAATTCACCAATTTTGGGATGTAATATACCCCTCTACCTAGTTGACAGCTTAATAAATTTCAATAATTTTTCTGTTACATTCTTGGGTTGACATTATACAATTTTAGACGTGAATAAACCCCTGCTCTGCATAGGTAACACGGAATAAAATGTAATAAATTCTTCAGTAATTAATGCGCATCACATCCTTTCATTCAATGCTTAAACTTAAAAAAGTTGTCACTTTTAGGCCTCATGCACACAACCGTTTTTTTTTTTAAGGTCCGCAAAAACGGGGTCCGTAGGTCTGTGATCCGTGTCCGTTTTTTCTTCCGTGGGTCTTCCTTGATTTTTGGAGGATCCACGGACATGAAGAAAAAATCGTTTTGGTGTTCGCCTGGCCGTGCGGACTCAAACTGATCCGTCCTGACTTACAATGCAAGTCAATGGGGACGGATCAGTTTGACGTTCACACAATATGGTGCAATTGCAAACGGATCCGTCCCCCATTGACTTTCAGTGTAAAGTCAGGAGTCCCTATTATACCATCGGATCTGAGTTTTCTCCAATCCGATGGTATATTTGAACTCTATGTTAGAATATACTGTCGGATATAAGTTAGATCGTGAAACTCAGATCCGACAGTATATTCTAACACAGAGGCGTTCCCATGGTGATGGGGACGCTTCAAGTTAGAATATACTAAGAACTGTGTACATGACTGCCCCCTGCTGCCTGGCAGCACCCGATCTCTTAAAGGGGGCTGTGATCAGCACAATTAACCCCTCAGGTGCTGCACCTGAGGGGGTTAATTGTGTGTATCATAGCCCCCTGTAAGAGATCAGGGGCTGCCAGGCAGCAGGGGGCAGACCCCCCTCCCTCCTCAGTTTTAATTTCATTGGTGGCCATAGGTGCGCCCCCCCCCCTCTCTATTGTATTATTTTCATTGGTGGCACAGTGTGCGGCCCCCCCTCCCTCCCTCTATTGTATTCTTTTCATTGGTGGTACAGTGTGCGCCCCCCCCAGCCCCCCTTCTATTGTATTCTTTTCATTGGTGGCACAGTGTGCGGCCCCCCGACCCCCCTCCCTCCCTCTATTGTATTATTTTCATTGGTGGCACAGTGTGCGGCCCCTCCGACCCCCCTCCCTCCCTCTATTGTATTATTTTCATTGGTGGCACAGTGTGCGGCCTCCCCTCCCCCCCCATTCATTGGTGGCAGCGGAGAGTTCTGATCGGAGTCCCAGTTTAATCGCTGGGGCTCCGATCGGTAACCATGGCAACTAGGACGCTACTGCAGTCCTGGTTGCCATGGTTACTTAGCAATATTAGAAGCATCATACTTACCTGCTGCGCTGTCTGTGACCGGCCAGGAGCTCCTCCTACTGGTAAGTGACAGGTCTGTGTGGCGCATTGCTTAATGATCTGTCACTTACCAGTAGGAGGAGCTCCCGGCCGGTCACAGACAGCGCAGCAGGTAAGTATGATGCTTCTAATATTGCTAAGTAACCATGGCAACCAGGACCGCAGTAGCGTCCTGGTTGCCATGGCTACCGGTCGGAGCCCCAGCGATTAAACTGGGACTCCGATCGGAACTCTCCGCTGCCACCAATGAATGGGGGGGGGGGAGGGGAGGCCGCACACTGTGCCACCAATGAAAAGAATGCAATAGAGGGAGGGAGGGGGGGGCCGCACACTGTGCCACCATTGAAAAAAATACAATAGAGGGAGGGAGTGGGGGCCGGGTGGGGGCCGCACACTGTGCCACCAATGAAAAGAATACAATAGAGGGAGGGAGGAAGGGCCAGGGGGGGGCCACACTGGCCACCAATGAAATTAAAACTGGGGAGGGAGGGGGGGTCTGCCTCCTGCTGCCTGGCAGCCCCTTATCTCTTATAGGGGCTATGATATGCACAATTAACCTCTCAGGGGAGGCATCTGAGGGGTTAATTGTACGGATCACAGCCCCCTGTAAGAGATTGGGTGCTGCCAGGCAGCAGGGGGCAGTCATCTACACAGTTCGTAGTATATTCTAACTAGAAGCGTCCCCATCACTATGGGAACGCCTCTGTGTTAGAATATACTGTCGGATCTGAGTTTTCACAAAGTGAAAACTCGGCTCTGAAAAAAGCTTTTATGCAGACGGATCTTCGGATCCGTCTGTATGAAAGTAACCTACAGCCACGGATCACAGACGCGGATGCCAATCTTGTGTGCATCAGTGTTCTTTCACGGACCCATTGACTTGAATGGGTCCGTGAACCGTTGTCTGTCAAAAAAATAGGACAGGTCCTATTTTTCTGACGGACAGGAAACACGGATCACGGCCGCTGATGAACAACGGTGCATTTTCAGAGTTTTCAGTGGGTCCGCAGAAAATCACGGAAAACGGAACAACGGCCACGGATGCTTTAATAATTTCTCCCATAATTCAACTCTAATTTTAAATTTGAAAAAATGAATCCTCCCTTGGATGTGGTCTCTCTTTCTCTTGCTCCCTCTCTGGCGTGGAACCCCAATTCCCCTCCACCCGTGATCACAATGGTAGGTGCAGAACGAACATCGAAAGTTGATAGAGCAGATATCAAATTGGATCGTGAACATCACGGGGACGTGCGACATGGTGGGGCAGTAAGTTTGCACACGCCTACACGAACTGACTGACAAGGGTCAGCCCCTGCAACTACTGGGTCTCCAAATTGGGCACATGGCCTCAGCTTGCCCTTTACCCCTTGGAAGTGCTGGCCTGCACTTGTGTAGGCTACCTCCTTCTCCACTGCCGCTTCCACCTACACCGCCTCCTCAACCTCCTACTCCATTTGGACCTCGTCCTCCTAAATCAAGATGATATTTTTTTATTTTTACGTATTTTATGTTATTTAAAGTCATTTGCCTATCCACATTTGTTTGCAGAGCTCTTGCCATGCTCTGAACCACATTTTGATGCCATTTACAGCTCTCTAGCCCTTTCCATGACATTTTTACAGCCATTTTAGTGCTCAAAAGTTCGGGTACCCATTGACTTCAATGGGGTTCGGGGTCAAGTTCGGGTCCCGAAAATAACTTTTTTCTGAAGTTCGGCTGAACCTGAACATCCAGGTATCCACTCAACTCTAGTCAAGATGAATCAGGCGTGGATCAGCCTGCATTTCCACCCACCAATGTCTTATGCATCAGACTAGATCATCCATGGTGCCACACCAACACTTTGACAAAAGAAACCGGTTTCTTCTCGCTACCTGCCTCATCTACCATTCTGATGGTGCCACCCGCCTGATGCCAAACATCTGATGCCAAGTGCTTCTTCTTTCACCCACCATCTTCAGCTGGTACTGGTATTGCCACAGCCCGTCCCACTGGAGGTGCTGGCCTGTCAACGGGTCACTCTGTGGTCTCCTGATGCTGCTGCCACCTCACTGCTCAGTTCTCCTGCTGCTGCTGCTGCCATCTCCAGACTGTCATTTTTGCCACCCTGTGGCCTCCTCCTAATGCTGCTGCTTACGCCACCTCCACACGCTGTCATTGTGCCACTCTGTGTCGGGTGGGCTCGCAGAATTTTTTTTAACATTGCCATTCTAAGTGGTACTGATTCTGTAAAGTTGTTAAACGGAACGGAGAAAAGTTTACTGACAATATCTGAGACGTATCTATATTAAGCTTGTAGTATGATATTTCTCCATATAGTGATATTAGTTAAAAGACTTGAGACAGAGGAGTGGCCAGGTTAGTAGAAACGATGATAACATCATCTGTGAATAAAACTAACTTATGTTCTGTCAAACTTACCTGTAATCCAGTAACCTCTGAATCACTACGAACAAGGGCAGCAAAGGGTTCAATAGATAGAACAAAAAATAGTGGTGAAAGGGGACAACCCTGCCTGGTTCCATTTGTGAGAGAAAATTCATCAAAATGACTTTATGCTACTTTTTAATGATACTTTCACACTTGTGGCAAGGGAATCCGGCAGGCAGTTCCACCACCGGAATTGCCTGCCGGATCCGTCAAAACGTATGCAAACTTATGGCATTTGTCAGACGGATCAGGATCTGCCTGACAAATGCATTGAAATGTCGGATCCGTCTTTCTAGTGTCACCTGGAAAAATCGATCCGGCATTCATTTTTTTTCACATTTTTTGCAGTCTGAGCATGTGCAGACCGCAATGCCGGATCCATTTTGCCTGAACACTCGGGGCCGGATTGGCATTAATGCATTTCAATGGAAAAAATTGCATTACGGCAAGTGTTCCGGAATTTTGTCCTGAAAAGGCAAAAAGACTGAACTGAAGACATCCTGATGCATCCTGAAAAAGATTGCTCTCCATTCAGAATGCATTAGGATAAAACTGATCAGCTCTTTTCCGGGATTGAGCCCCTGGGACGGAACTCAATGCCAGAAAAGAATAGCGCTAGTGTGAAAGTACCCTAAAATGACTCCCTATTAATTTAGTTCCTTAAAGGATCTAGATACACCATTCACCAGTTAATCACCCTCTGCCTCTATTCTTGGGCATGAACTGTCCACAGGTGGTGGCTGCACAGAAAATATTATATTTATACATATTACTGTAATTTACCAAATCATATTCAAACTGTCTGATTTTGGTAAATCGTAGTTCTGTTTGCATGTTTTCAAACTTTTGAATACAAGAAAACTTAAGTGACCTTTATTAATTCTAAACAGGGATTAACCATTAAGCCATTGGTACAGTGGTTGAAAGTGAAGAGGAGTGAACATCATGAACGAAAACTAAATGAAAAACTGCACGGAAGGGTAAGGATATGGGGCGTTGCTAGGGTCTCAAAAGATCCGGGGCACAAGCCCCAATAAATATGTCCCCCCGCCCCCTTCCCCGCACTATGCTGTATTTGCTATACAGCAGCACTTACCTGTCACATCCAGGGCCTCCAGGTGACGTCTCCTCTGATATAGCTCTTCTCTGTCATCATCTTCTCCACTTGGTCTGGACAACTTCTCTCAGCCGCCTCGTCTCTACAGAGTGTGACACACAGACATCTTAGCTTCCTCACATTCTATCATTATCCCCCAACTGGAGTCCCCACAGTGTTATCCTGCTGCTTGCTGTGCCAAAACCTCACCCCCCCCCCAATACCCCTAAATACTATCCTAAAGAAACAATACTGCCCCCCATAGTAATAGTGCTCCTCATAGTCCCACCAATAGCAATTCCCTTCTAGAATACCCTTATTAGTAACACTGCCCCAACCGTGATAATGCTCCTTAAAGGGAACCTGTCACCAAAAAAACGGATACTAAACTTTTAATAGTACCTTATAGTGCTGCAGAGTAGTTTCCTAATGCACTCTTTGATTGTTTAGCCGCATCTAGCCTCCTGGAGAAATCGATGTTTTATTCAGCCGCTGCCCCCTGCTTCAAGTCAGGTTTGAAATCAAGGGGGCAGGGGCCTAGGCATCTCCAATGCTGCTCTCCCCGCCTCCCGCCGCCTTTATTGACACACCGGATCTCAGTGCCGGGACCGCGCTCCCAGCCCGCATGCGCAGTAAAGGGCTGCTGTAGTGCGATCCCGGCTCCGGCTCGTACACTCAGCCGGCTTCAGTTTCTACTGCGCATGCGCCCGCCAGCTTTACATACTAGCACAGTTACAGAAGATGCCGGGCGCATGCGCAGTAGCGAAACTGAAGCCGGCTGAGTGTACGAGCCGGAGCCGGGTTCGCGCTACAGCAGCCCTTTACTGCGCATGCGGGCTTGAAGCGCGGTCCCGGCACTGAGATCCGGCGTGTCAATAAAGGCAGCGGGAGGCAGGGAGAGCAGCATTCGAGACGCCTAGGCCGCTGCCCCCTTGACTTCAAACCTGACTTGAAGCAGGGGGCAGCGGCTGAATAAAACATTGATTTCTCCAGGAGGCTAGAGGCGGCTAAACGATGATATAGTGCATTAGGAAACTACTTTGCAGCACTATAAGGTACTATTAACAGTTTAGTATCCTTTTTTTGGTGACAGGTTCCCTTTAACAATGCCCCCTTTATTAGAAGAGCCCTCCCATATTAATAATACCCTCACAGAGTCCCCAGTAGAAATAAGGCCCCCTATTGTTCCCCCAGTGGTAATAAAGCTCCCTACAGACCCCTCAGTAGTAATAAGGCCCCCATAGTGCGCTTAGTAGAAATAAGGCGGATCTATAAGACCCTCCTATAGAGCCCCCAGTAGTAATAAGACGCCTATAATGTCCCCTGGATTTGCAGTGCCCCCTGCAGTTGTAATCCTCCCTCCACCATACAGTCCCATGTAAATAACATCACCTCCTCCCCAGCCGCCTCTAACGCACTATCCCATGTAAACATCACCTCCTAAGGCTACTTTCACACTTGCGTTCGTGGAGATCTGTCCTGTACTTGCACAGGATGGATCCGCACTGATATAATACAAACCAATGCATCCGTTCAGGACCGACTCGTTTGTATTAGATTTGAATTTCTAAGTCCCAATACGGATCCGTCGTGACTTACATTAAAAGTCAATGGGGGACGGATCCGTTTACAATTGCACCATTTTGTGTCAATGCAAAGGGATCCGAACCTATTGACTTACATTGTAAGTCAGGACGGATCCGTTTGGCTCCGCAAGGCCATGCGGACACAAAAACGCTGCTTGCAGCATTTTGGGGTCTGCCTCCAAAATGGAACGGGGGACCGTACGGAGCCGAACAAATGCATTCTGAATGGATCAGCATCCATTCAGAATGCATTGGGGTTAAACTGATGCATTTGGGGCTGCTTGTGAGAGCCTTCAAACGGATCTCACAAGCGGATCCCCAAACGCAAGTGTGAACGTAGCCTAAACATTAAAGGGAACCTGTCACCGGGAGTTTGGGTATAGAGCTGAGGACATGGGTAGCTAGATGGCCGCTAGGACATCCGCAATACCCAGTCCCCATAGCTCTGTGTGCTTTTATTGTGTAAAAAAACTGATTTGATACATATGCAAATGAACCTGAGATGAGTCCTGTATGTGACTCATCTCAGGGACAGGACTCCTCTCAGGTTAATTTGCATATGTATCAAATCGTTTTTTTTGATACAATAAAAGCACACAGAGCTATGGGGACTGGGTATTGCGGATGTGCTAGCGGCCATCTAGCAACCCATGTCCTTAGCTCTATACACAAAATCCCGGTGACAGGTTCCCTTTAAGTCCCATGTACATAAACATCATTCTCCCCCACCATCCACTTTCAACATACAGTCCCATGTAAATAACATCACTCTTTGCCCCAGCCACCTCAAGCACACAGTTCCATGTCAATAACATCCCTCCCTTCAGCCCTAAAATACATCCCAGTTAAATAACTACAACTCTCATCATTGCTCTGCCTCTCCCTTCGCTTACCTCTCCTGTACAGACATCAGCATTAGGCTCCTTCTCCTCTTCACTCCGGTGTCCAATCCTGCACTGGTCACATGATGGTGACATCATCCAGGTCCTATCACAGCCTGTTTTGCTGATCACATGACCTGTGATGTCACCGCAGGTCCTTCACCTCTTCCCAGTGTAAGATTCAATTGTATTGCCGTTCTGTGTACAGCAATACAGTTGTATCCAGCAGGCAAGCAGAACATTCGTGGCATGGGACAAAACATCCGGGGCCCAGGCCCCGAATGTTTTAACCTAGCGACGCCCCTGATATTAGCAATCATTTTCTTCTCATGCAAACATTTATATTTATGACAATGCTAAGGTTGCAGATTGATCTCTATATCTAATGTATAAAGCTGAGTTTATAGTATAGTATTAAACCTTGCAGCACAGTCAGTAAGTTCAATATATACTGTACAATCTGTATACACAGTTCAATGAAAACATTTGGGAGGGCTCAGTTTACTGGCAATTTTTGGGGGCTATTGTTACTGGCACATGATTGGGGGGCATCTATGGGGACACTGGCACAAAAAAAAATTCTAAAGTGAGAAAAAAATCTGTTTTACTTTTTAGTTGCCATATTTTGACCCCTATCACTTTTTTGTAATTATGTGTACAGAGCTGTGTGGGGCTCATTTTTTGGTGGCGCAAGCTGATCTTTTCATTAATACCATTCTGCGGTGCATATGACTTTTGATCACCACTTTTTTTAACTTTTTTTGAGGAAATAAAGCATCCAAAAATGGCGAATCGCCCATTTGGACAATTTTTTCAGTTTTTCTGTTTACCGTATGGGGAATTTTTAAAATGTTTTTTTATAGTATGGGCGTTCTTGCACATTTTCACATTGCGACACCCATGATGTGTATTTAAAAATAAAAAATAAAAAATCATTTTTGAACTTATGTTTTTTTTTTTTTTTTTTACACTTTTGTATAGTTCCCATAGGGAACTATAACATGCAATCATTAGATTGCTATTCTCATACATTCCAATGGCGGCAGCCATCTTAACAGAATAGTAAAATAGCAGTTTTATGCAGACTGGTTGCTAAGGGCTGAATCTTATTAAATATGGGGCAAGTCTAATATTTATTGATTCGGGAATATCATGGTATTAGTAACTACATATATGAAAATTGAAATTTGGGTCTAAATGTGACAGTTATCCTTTAAGTATGGTTTCCATTCATTTCCCCACTAATGATGTCAGGCTTACTGGCCTATAGTTGCCAGATTCCTCCCTACTACCTTTCTTGTGAATGGGCACAACATTTGCTAATTTCCAATCTTCTGGGACGACTCCTGTTACCAGTGATTGGTTAAATAAATCTGTTAATAGTTTTGCTAGTTCACCGCTAAGCTCTTTTAATAGCGTTGGGTGTATCCCATCAGGCCCCTGTGACTTATTTGTATTAATTTTAGACAGCTGATTTAGAACCTCTTCCTCTGTAAAGACACATGCATCAAAAGATTCATTAGTCTTCCTTCCTAACTGAGGTCCTTTGCATTCATTTTCCTCTGTAAAAACTGAACAGAAGTATTCATTGAGGCAGTCAGCTAGTTCTTTATCTTCTTCCATATACCTTCCTTTTGTTTTTAATTTGGTAATTCCTTTAATGCCTTTTTTCACTGACTGAGCTAATTTCTCTTCTGCCTGCGCTTTAGAGGCTCTTATAACTTGCTTGACCTCTCTCTGCCTAATCTTATAAATATTGCCTGTCATCCTTTTTATTTTTTTATTTTTATGATTTTGGCCACTTCTGCCGAGTACCACAGTGGTCTCTTCCTTTTTTTTTGCTTTTACTGACAAGCCTAATGCAATTATTTGTTGCCTTCAATAGTGCCACTTTAGTCCCATTTCTCCTGGACTCCATTAAAACTGTTCAAATCTGATAGGGACTCGTATACCACTAATCTAATTTTAGAAAAGTCAGTTTTTCTAAAATCTAAAACTTTTGTTTTTGTGTGGTGTGAATCAGTCACTGTACTTATAGTAAACCACACTGACTGGTGATCACTAGATCCCTAGCTTTCCCCTACAGTACTATCAGATACCAAATTCCCATTTGGTACGGCCACCAACATTGAGGGAGGCTGGGGCAGGAGGGGCGGGGAGGGGGCAGACCGCATCAGGGGCAGACTACATGAATATCTTGTGATATTTTTATAGGGCAGGTTGTTACAGATGTGGCGATACCCAATGTGTCTATTATTTTTATTTTTGTTAAGTTTTACACAGTTAAAGCATTTTTGAATAGCACAAAATCTTGTTTTTGTGTTGCCATGTTTTGAGACCTATATATATATATTTTTTTTTTCTGGCAATTGTCTTAGGTAGAGTCTAATTTTTTGCGGAATGAGATAACGGTTTAATTGGTACCATTTTGGTCTACATACAATCATTTGATTGGTATTACACTTTTTGTGAAACAAGGTAACAAAAAATGGCTGTTTTGCCACAGTTTTTATGTGATATTTTTATAGAGAAGGTTGTTATGGATGTGGCGATACCTAAGATGTCTATTATTTTTATTTTGTTAAGTTTTGCATAGTAAAATCATTTTTTAAAAGAAAAATATCTTGTTTTTGAAAGCCATTTTTTTAAATGTTTTGGGCGATTGTATTAGAAAGGGCCTCATTTTTTGCAGGATGAGATGACGGTTTGATTTGTACCATTTTGTGGTACATGCGCCTTTTTGATTGCTTGATATTACACTTTTTGTGAGGCAAGGCAAACTGAAAATTTATGTTTTGGCACAGTTTCATTTTTTTTTTTACAGCGTTCATCTGACAGGGTGGATCATAGGATATTTTTATAGAGCCAGTTGTTATGGATGCAGCGATACCTAATATGTCTACTTTTCTTTTCTTTTTCTATTTTTTATAACTTAAATTATGGAAAAAGGGCACTTTTTTTACTTGGAATTTTTTTTATCTTTTTTAACTTTTTTTAACTTTTAGGGGTCTAATCCCTTGTACAATGCATTACAATACATCTGTATTGTAATGCATTGGCTGTAAATGTATTACACAGTGTAATACACTTACAGCCTGCTTGCCTGTGAGACCCAGGGGGGTAGGTCTTACAGGTTTTCATGGAAGGCAGCACGATGCCTATGGAAGGTATCTGGTTCCATTCCCAGCCATTAAGTCCCCATCACTGCAATGTGGGGACCCAATGGGGATGGGGACCCGACAAGGAAATAGCATGTGCAGCAATCAGCGCTGACCGCGGCATAGCATTGGTTAATGAGCCAGCATTGGTGTTTTCACAGATGCCGGCGCATACAGCAGGTGCCTGGCTATCAATAACTACCGGACCCCTGATGCTGATTGTACTGCGCTAGGATTTAAGGCACAACATACTACTTATCACAAATCCCCTCAATGCTTTCCATAAAATTTTTGCCATTTTTGAGAAATGTGGTAAAATATCTAATTTCAAAAATAAATGATAATTCTCCTTTTAAGTAGCTCCAAACAGCTGTCAAGTACTTGGGCATAATAATGATCTCTGCAGACCCTAAACTTATTTTCCACTTGAACTATATCCCTCTTTATGAAAATCCCCAAACTTTTTATCAAGCCCAGGTTGGGCAGAAAGAATCTCCTAGCCATTTTTCACTCCCATAGGTGTTATATATCTTACATGCTCACCCCATAGACTTACCTAAAAATTATTGTTCTAAATTTAGAGGAAATTTCCTTATCAGATGAAAGGATCAATACAGCAGGATTACAGGTTGGAGGACTTTTGTCTTTTCCAACCTTAACAACAGTGTAACTATGTAAGGATCCAGATAGCGAGCTGGATTCAGCTTGCTGGTTGGGAGCTTCTGTGTCACATGTGGACACTGAGAGATCACTGACTACTGTCCATTGTATCAAAGCATCATATCTTCAGTGTTGTTTCATGAAAATATATAATAAAATATTGACAAAAATGTGAAGGCTGTGAGATACTGTATAATGTCCCCCCCCCCCCCCTGTAGTGCCTCCATTAGTATAATGTCCCCTGAAGTGATAGTATGTATAATGCTCTCAACCCCCCTGTAGTCCCACGGTACTATAATGGCACCCCTATAATGCTAGTTTGTATAATGCTCTCACCCTGTATTATAATGCACCCTTTAGTATAATGCGCCATGAAGTACCACTGTAGTGTAATGCTCCCCTGTAATATAATGCACTCCTTTAGTATAATGTGCCCCTGTAGTCCCCCTGTGGTATACCTACATCCTGTAGCAAAATGCATTCCTCTAGTCCCCCACTTATTATAAGTCCCCCCGTAGGAGTTTTATATATAATGCTCCCCCCCCCTCCCCATTAGTCCACCGCTTAGCATAATTCCCCCCTCAGTAGTTTTATATATAATGCTCTCCCTATACTATAAAGCCCCTATAGTGTTAGTTTGTATAATGCTGTCACTTCCCCCCTCCAACAGTAGCCTCTGTATTCTTATGCCCACTGTAGTATAGTGCCCCTGAAATATAATGTACCCTGTAGTATAATGCCCCCTGAAGCCCCCTGTAGTATAATGCACCCTGTAATCCCCCTGTGGTATACCACACATCCTGTAATAAAATGCACCCTGTAGTCCTCCACTTAGTATAATGCCCCTGTAGGGTTTTATATAACATTGTTGTCCCTGCTAGTATCCCCAGTAGTGCCTAGATAAATATATTACAAAAAAACACAAAGGGTGTCATTTACTATCAGATATATGCTGGTTTTCTGTTGCAATCTATGACTTTTCTACGCTCAAACCAGGTCTAAAAAATGGGTAGTGGTGTGAGGGGGAAGGAACGGCAGGCCCATCCTATTTATCATTTTCTACTCCTGTTTATGGCGTACAAAATGGTCTAAATTTAAGCCAGAAAGGTTGCAATCTGTAAGTTTTCCATGCTCACACCAGCTCTAAAAAATGGGGCGTGGTGTGAGCCAGGAAGGGGACGGGAGGCCTATCTCATTTAACATTTTCTACTCCTGTTTTAGGCTTTCAAAATGGTCTAAATTTAAGCCAGCAAGGAAGCTGGCTTAAATTTAGACCGGCGGTGGATGTGCCGACGTTATGTCAAGCCTGTAGTAACTTCAGCGGATCCAACTCCAGTGGTAAAAAATACAAATTTTCACGTGCTACAGCCAAGTGTTTCTAAATTCTTTGAAACGCTTGTTGAGTCATATCTCTCGCTGTACCCCTCAAAAAATTCCTTGACGGGTGTAGTTTCCAAAATGTCACTTTGTGGGGTATCCTTTCTAAGTGTAACTCAGGGTCTCATCAAATGCAGCATGGTGCCCGAAAACCATTCCAGCAAAACCAGCCCAACAAAAACAATATAGCGCGTCTTCCCTTCTGCGCCCTACCATGCCCATGGAGCAGTTTACAACCACATATGGGGTGTTTCTGTATATTGACGAATCAGGGTAATAAATATTGAGGTTGTTTTGCTGTTAACTTTTGCTGTGCTACAGAAAATGGATTAAATTGGAAAATCTGCATAAAAAAATTAAATTTTTTAAATGTAACCTCCATTTTTTTGGGGAACACCTAAAGGGTTAACACCGTTTCAAAAATGTAGAAAATTGCTAATTTCTAAATTTTATTTTATATTTAAGATATCAACTCAAATTTACACTAAACATGAAGTACAATGTGTCATGAGAAAAAAAAATTGGCTTAGATAAGTAAAAGCATTCCAAAGTTATTATCACTTAAAGTGAGACATGTCAGATTTGAAAAATATGGCTTGGTTATTAAGGCCAAAACTGTCTCCAGAGATAAAGGGTTAAACAAGTAGATAATCGTCACAATTCAAACACCGACGTTGGACGATATTCATACAGAGTTAATGTATGTATCGACTAAATGATTGTACTGGAAATGCTCATTCAACACTTGTAAAATTGTTTATTATGCAAGAAAATAAAAATGTCGTTATTGAATTGTAATAATGTAAATATATATTGTGTGATCTCTCAATGATGTGAACAATGTAAAATGGTAAATAATCTCATGCGTACAAATTTAAATTTAATAATCCTTACAAGAAAATGCCTGCCTATCATCAGCTCTATCATCGGCTGTCATTCCGCTACTGAACGATTAGCCACTTGCCTAAGGGCTGTATTACCCTGGCAGATGAGGCAAACGCCTGCTCGTCAGTATGGGGAGGAGCGATTGCTCAGGCCATCACTCATCCTCATACAGAATTATTATTTGCTGGCAGTAGAGCGTGATTAGACACCACGATCTGCTGCTGGCAAACAATGTTTTTTGTGACTGCATAAGATATACGATTACCCAATGAACAAACAAATGCGTCACTTTTACACAGGCAGATAATCGCTAACAAGCATTCGTACAAACTCAGTCCTCGGCCAGTTTAATACGGCCCGAAATCTGCCATTAAACATTGCAGAATTTAATTTATTATAAAAATATTGCTAATATGGTTTTCTGTGTCTTTCTCTAAGGCATTTGATCACATTTGCTCAGCTATTGAAGATATCTCTGGGCAAATTGGACACAATTACATGAGAGATAAGTAAGTAACCAGAAAATGTCTTCCATATTTACAGTATTTTGTTATTTATGTTTGTGTAGTTGCACAATGAAAATACTGTCATTCACTCCCTAAAATAATCTGACTATATTTTCACACAGAATAGTGTGCTGATTTCTATCCTTTCATTTTACAAGGGTAGTCAGATCCCAGCTACACTTTAGCAAAACAGATAATTCAGCATAAGCTAGAACTGCTAGGAGTCCAAAGTAGGCACATAGTATTACAGATACATATACTAATGTTAGTGTTGAGCAAATCGAAGCATTCAAAACAAAATTCGGTCCAAAGTTTTGGAAAATTTCGTTTTGACACGAATCCGAATTTCCTCGCACTTTGTGGTAACTAGTCGGTTTTTCTTAAAATGGCAGCTGTATGTGTTACAAAGTTAAAGTAAGAAGTCTGGGAATGCAATATGACCCATAATACCTTGCAGCCAGCCAATCCGCCGGTATCAATCCCCTGTGATGTCACAACCTTATAAAACCCTGATCCTGTTCGGTCCATGCCTTTGTCCTCTGAGCTGAGCATAGGGAGAGACATGGCAAGCGCTCCATGTGCTAGGAACAGTGTTGCTCCAATAATCCTGCGGCCATGTTTGATCCATCCACTATGTTCTGACATCTGGTCTTAACCCTAATAATGTTAAAAGTAAAATACCAGTAGGTTCAAAGTAAGGAAGGGATCCCAGACCTTATGGCTCCACATGGGATTATGGTCATCTCTTTTTTGGATCCCTTAATTTTATTGCTTTGAGGAATGTTTTCCTGCCTCAATGCTGTGTACCATATCTCTGGTATCATTAGATAGGAGGGCAGGGGCTGCTGCATATACCCTCTGGCTCCCCTGATCCCCACCAAGGGTTAAAAAAGTCTGCTTCAGGCATTACCGCTGGACGTGGACATTAGTGCCAGTTGTCTGCTATTGAAAACAGCAGACACCTGGCGGCCATGGCACCAGCGGGCGCCATTTTTAAATGCCCGGCTGCTGTAATTTTACTGTCGGAGGTCGCAAAAGGGTTAATTCCAAGCTATCACACTGAGATTTGGCCACCAAGTGGGAAGAATATGATTAGGCCAAGTGGCCTGGTCTGATTTATAACGATTCATGACAAATTAATTCGGAATAGTCAGAAGCAAATTTTTTAAAACTTCACTCTAATTATACATACTGTCTATATAAACTTAGGTAATAGTCAGTAAAACCTTTTACTAATTTATACATAAAAATTTCTGCTATTTCTGATGTCATTATTCATAGGAAGGTGTTATCAGGGACTGACAGCTATCTGTGTATACACACTTGGGCCTCATTCACACATCCATGATCACACCAGTGAGAAGATGTTCCATGTTTGGTCTGTGTGTCCATTTTTGCCCTCTGTTATCCATGTTCCACAGACACTGCTCAGCTGAAAATTATTTCAAGAGCATCTCCTAGCAACGATCTGTTAAACATCTGAAACATGCATGCTGTTTTTTCACAGACCCATAGACTACAGGGTGGGCCATTTATATGGATATACCTTAATAAAATGGGAATGGTTGGTGATTAGGGATGAGCGAACTCGAACTGTATAGTTCGGGTTCGTACCGAATTTTGGGGTGTCCGTGACACGGACCCGAACCCGGACATTTCCGTAAAAGTCCGGGTTCGGGTTCGGTGTTCGTCGCTTTCTTCGCGCTTTTGTGACGCTTTCTTGGCGCTTTTTGAAAGGCTGCAAAGCAGCCAATCAACAAGCGTCATACTACTTGCCCCAAGAGGCCATCACAGCCATGCCTACTATTGGCATGGCTGTGATTGGCCAGAGCACCATGTGACCCAGCCTCTATTTAAGCTGGAGTCACATAGCGCCGCCCGTCACTCTGCTCTGATTAGCGTAGGGAGAGGTTGCGGCTGCGACAGTAGGGCGAGATTAGGCAGATTAACTCCTCCAAAGGACTTGATTAACTGATCGATCTGCAGCTGTGGATCATTGAGCTGCTGATCCTCAATTGCTCACTGTTTTTAGGCTGCCCAGACCGTTTGTCAGTCACATTTTTCTGGGGTGATCGGCGGCCATTTTGTGTCTTGTGGTGCGCCAGCACAAGCTGCGACCAAGTGCATTTAACCCTCAATGGTGTGGTTGTTTTTTGGCTAAAGCCTACATCAGGGTGAAGCTGTCACACCAAGTGCATTTAACCAGCAATAGTCTGTTTATTTTTTGGCCATATACTACATCAGGGGCAAGCTGCGCCCGTCACCAAGTGCATTTAACCCTCAGTAGTGTGGTTGGTCAAGCTATCACACCAAGTGCATTTAACCAGCAATAGTCTGTTCATTTTTTGGCCATATACTAAATCAGGGGCAAGCTGCGCCCGTCACCAAGTGCATTTAACCAGCAATAGTCTGTTCATTTTTTGGCCATATACTACATCAGGGGCAAGCTGCGCCCGTCACCAAGTGCATTTAACCCTCAGTAGTGTGGTTGGTCAAGCTGTGACACCAAGTGCATTTAACCAGCAATAGTCTGTTCATTTTTTGGCCATATACTACATCAGGGGCAAGCTGCGCCCATCACCAAGTGCATTTAACCAGCAATAGTGTGGTTATTTTTTGGCCATATCCCAGTCTAATTCTGTCACTAAATCCATACCGGTCACCCAGCGCCTAAATACTAGGCCTCAAATTTATATCCCGCTAAATCTCTCGTTACCGCTGTCCTGTTGTGGCTGGGAAAGTTATTTAGTGTCCGTCAAAGCACATTTTTTGTTCTGGGTTGAAATACAATTCCCAATTTAGCAATTTAAAAATTTAGTGGTTTCTGCTGTATCAGAGCTATTTGAAATCTATCCCTAAAAGGGTATATAATATTCAAGGTGCACATTGGGTCATTCAGAATAACTTCACACACCCGCTACTGTGCATTTCCAAGTCTAATTCTGTCACTAAACCCATACCTGTCACCCAGCGCCTAAATACTAGGCCTCAAATTCATATCCAGCTAAATCTGTCGTTAGTGCTGTAGCTGGGCGAGTTATTTAGTGTCCGTTCAAGCACATTTCTTGTTCTGGGTTGAAATACAATTCCCAATTTAGCAATTTCATAATTTAGTGGTTTCTGCTATATCAGAGCTATTTGAAATCTATCCCTAAAAGGGTAGATCATATTGAAGGTGCACATAGGGACATTCAGAATAACTTCACACACCCGCTACTGTGCATTTCCAAGTCTAATTCTGTCACTAAACCCATACCTGTCACCCAGCGCCTAAATACTAGGCCTCAAATTTATATCCAGCTAAATCTGTCCTTAGTGCTGTAGCTGGGCGAGTTATTTAGTGTCCGTTCAAGCACATTTCTTGTTCTGGGTTGAAATACAATTCCCAATTTAGCAATTTCATAATTTAGTGGTTTCTGCTATATCAGAGCTATTTGAAATCTATCCCTAAAAGGGTAGATCATATTGAAGGTGCACATAGGGACATTCAGAATAACTTCACACACCTGCTACTGTGCATTTCCAAGTCTAATTCTGTCACTAAACCCATACCTGTCACCCAGCGCCTAAATACTAGGCCTCAAATTTATATCCAGCTAAATCTGTCCTTAGTGCTGTAGCTGGGCGAGTTATTTAGTGTCCGTTCAAGCACATTTCTTGTTCTGGGTTGAAATACAATTCCCAATTTAGCAATTTCATAATTTAGTGGTTTCTGCTATATCAGAGCTATTTGAAATCTATCCCTAAAAGGGTATATAATATTCAAGGTGCACATTGGGTCATTCAGAATAACTTCACACACACCCGCTACTGTGTATTTCCAAGTCTAATTCTGTCACTAAACCCATACCTGTCACCCAGCGCCTAAATACTAGGCCTCAAATTCATATCCAGCTAAATCTGTCGTTAGTGCTGTAGCTGGGCGAGTTATTTAGTGTCCGTTCAAGCACATTTCTTGTTCTGGGTTGAAATACAATTCCCAATTTAGCAATTTCATAATTTAGTGGTTTCTGCTATATCAGAGCTATTTGAAATCTATCCCTAAAAGGGTAGATCATATTGAAGGTGCACATAGGGACATTCAGAATAACTTCACACACCCGCTACTGTGCATTTCCAAGTCTAATTCTGTCACTAAACCCATACCTGTCACCCAGCGCCTAAATACTAGGCCTCAAATTTATATCCAGCTAAATCTGTCCTTAGTGCTGTAGCTGGGCGAGTTATTTAGTGTCCGTTCAAGCACATTTCTTGTTCTGGGTTGAAATACAATTCCCAATTTAGCAATTTCATAATTTAGTGGTTTCTGCTATATCAGAGCTATTTGAAATCTATCCCTAAAAGGGTATATAATATTCAAGGTGCACATTGGGTCATTCAGAATAACTTCACACACACCCGCTACTGTGTATTTCTAAGTCTAATTCTGTCACTAAACCCATACCTGTCACCCAGCGCCTAAATACTAGGCCTCAAATTTATATCCTGCTAAATCTCTCGTTAACGCTGTCCTGTTGTGGCTGGGAAAGTTATTTAGTGTCCGTCAAAGCACATTTTTTGTTCTGGGTTGAAATACAATTCCCAATTTAGCAATTTCATAATTTAGTGGTTTCTGCTATATCAGAGCTATTTGAAATCTATCCCTAAAAGGGTATATAATATTCAAGGTGCACATTGGGTCATTCAGAATAACTTCACACACACCCGCTACTGTGTATTTCTAAGTCTAATTCTGTCACTAAACCCATACCTGTCACCCAGCGCCTAAATACTAGGCCTCAAATTTATATCCTGCTAAATCTCTCGTTAACGCTGTCCTGTTGTGGCTGGGAAAGTTATTTAGTGTCCGTCAAAGCACATTTTTTGTTCTGGGTTGAAATACAATTCCCAATTTAGCAATTTCATAATTTAGTGGTTTCTGCTATATCAGAGCTATTTGAAATCTATCCCTAAAAGGGTATATAATATTCAAGGTGCACATTGGGTCATTCAGAATAACTTCACACACACCCGCTACTGTGTATTTCTAAGTCTAATTCTGTCACTAAACCCATACCTGTCACCCAGCGCCTAAATACTAGGCCTCAAATTTATATCCTGCTAAATCTCTCGTTAACGCTGTCCTGTTGTGGCTGGGAAAGTTATTTAGTGTCCGTCAAAGCACATTTTTTGTTCTGGGTTGAAATACAATTCCCAATTTAGCAATTTCATAATTTAGTGGTTTCTGCTATATCAGAGCTATTTGAAATCTATCCCTAAAAGGGTATATAATATTCAAGGTGCACATTGGGTCATTCAGAATAACTTCACACACACCCGCTACTGTGTATTTCTAAGTCTAATTCTGTCACTAAACCCATACCTGTCACCCAGCGCCTAAATACTAGGCCTCAAATTTATATCCTGCTAAATCTCTCGTTAACGCTGTCCTGTTGTGGCTGGGAAAGTTATTTAGTGTCCGTCAAAGCACATTTTTTGTTCTGGGTTGAAATACAATTCCCAATTTAGCAATTTCATAATTTAGTGGTTTCTGCTATATCAGAGCTATTTGAAATCTATCCCTAAAAGGGTATATAATATTCAAGGTGCACATTGGGTCATTCAGAATAACTTCACACACACACGCTTCTGTGCATTTCCAAGTCTAATTCTGTCACTAAATCCATACCGGTCACCCAGCGCCTAAATACTAGGCCTCAAATTTATATCCTGCTAAATCTCTCGTTAACGCTGTCCTGTTGTGGCTGGGAAAGTTATTTAGTGTCCGTCAAAGCACATTTTTTGTTCTGGGTTGAAATACAATTCCCAATTTAGCAATTTCATAATTTAGTGGTTTCTGCTATATCAGAGCTATTTGAAATCTATCCCTAAAAGGGTATATAATATTCAAGGTGCACATTGGGTCATTCAGAATAACTTCACACACACACGCTTCTGTGCATTTCCAAGTCTAATTCTGTCACTAAATCCATACCGGTCACCCAGCGCCTAAATACTAGGCCTCAAATTTATATCCCGCTGAATTTGAATACAATACATTGGGCCAAATAATATATTTGTTGTTGTGGTGAACCATAACAATGAGAAAAACATCTAGTAAGGGACGCGGACGTGGACATGGTCGTGGTGGTGTTAGTGGACCCTCTGGTGCTGGGAGAGGACGTGGCCGTTCTGCCACATCCACACGTCCTAGTGTACCAACTACCTCAGGTCCCAGTAGCCGCCAGAATTTACAGCGATATATGGTGGGGCCCAATGCCGTTCTAAGGATGGTAAGGCATGAGCAGGTACAGGCATTAGTCAATTGGGTGGCCGACAGTGGATCCAGCACGTTCACATTATCTCCCACCCAGTCTTCTGCAGAAAGCGCACAGATGGCGCCTGAAAACCAACCCCATCAGTCTGTCACATCACCCCCATGCATACCAGGGAAACTGTCTCAGCCTCAAGTTATGCAGCAGTCTCTTATGCTGTTTGAAGACTCCGCTGGCAGGGTTTCCCAAGGGCATCCACCTAGCCCTTCCCCAGCGGTGAAAGACATAGAATGCACTGACGCACAACCACTTATGTTTCCTGATGATGAGGACATGGGAATACCACCTCAGCATGTCTCTGATGATGACGAAACACAGGTGCCAACTGCTGCGTCTTTCTGCAGTGTGCAGACTGAACAGGAGGTCAGGGATCAAGACTGGGTGGAAGACGATGCAGGGGATGATGAGGTCCTAGACCCCACATGGAATGAAGGTCGTGCCACTGACTTTCACAGTTCGGAGGAAGAGGCAGTGGTGAGACCGAGCCAACAGCGTAGCAAAAGAGGGAGCAGTGGGCAAAAGCAGAACACCCGCCGCCAAGAGACTCCGCCTGCTACTGACCGCCGCCATCTGGGACCGAGCACCCCAAAGGCAGCTTCAAGGAGTTCCCTGGCATGGCACTTCTTCAAACAATGTGCTGACGACAAGACCCGAGTGGTTTGCACGCTGTGCCATCAGAGCCTGAAGCGAGGCATTAACGTTCTGAACCTGAGCACAACCTGCATGACCAGGCACCTGCATGCAAAGCATGAACTGCAGTGGAGTAAACACCTTAAAACCAAGGAAGTCACTCAGGCTCCCCCTGCTACCTCTTCTGCTGCTGCCGCCTCGGCCTATTCTGCTGCTGCCGCCTCGGCCTCTTCCTCCGCCTCTGGAGGAACGTTGGCACCTGCCGCCCAGCAAACAGGGGATGTACCACCAACACCACCACCACCACCTCCGTCACCAAGCGTCTCAACCATGTCACACGCCAGCGTTCAGCTCTCCATCTCACAAACATTTGATAGAAAGCGTAAATTCCCACCTAGCCACCCTCGATCCCTGGCCCTGAATGCCAGCATTTCTAAACTACTGGCCTATGAAATGCTGTCATTTAGGCTGGTGGACACAGACAGCTTCAAACAGCTCATGTCGCTTGCTGTCCCACAGTATGTTGTTCCCAGCCGGCACTACTTCTCCAAGAGAGCCGTGCCTTCCCTGCACAACCAAGTATCCGATAAAATCAAGTGTGCACTGCGCAACGCCATCTGTAGCAAGGTCCACCTAACCACAGATACGTGGACCAGTAAGCACGGCCAGGGACGCTATATCTCCCTAACTGCACACTGGGTAAATGTAGTGGCAGCTGGGCCCCAGGCGGAGAGCTGTTTGGCGCACGTCCTTCCGCCGCCAAGGATCGCAGGGCAACATTCTTTGCCTCCTGTTGCCACCTCCTCCTTCTCGGCTTCCTCCTCCTCTTCTTCCACCTGCTCATCCAGTCAGCCACACACCTTCACCACCAACTTCAGCACAGCCCGGGGTAAACGTCAGCAGGCCATTCTGAAACTCATATGTTTGGGGGACAGGCCCCACACCGCACAGGAGTTGTGGCGGGGTATTGAACAACAGACCGACGAGTGGTTGCTGCCGGTGAGCCTCAAGCCCGGCCTGGTGGTGTGTGATAATGGGCGAAATCTCGTTGCAGCTCTGGGACTAGCCAATTTGACGCACATCCCTTGCTTGGCGCATGTGCTGAATTTGGTGGTGCAGAAGTTCATTCACAACTACCCCGACATGTCAGAGCTGCTGCATAAAGTGCGGGCCGTCTGTTCGCGCTTCCGGCGTTCACATCCTGCTGCTGCTCGCCTGTCTGCGCTACAGCGTAACTTCGGCCTTCCCGCTCACCGCCTCATATGCGACGTGCCCACCAGGTGGAACTCCACCTTGCACATGCTGGACAGACTGTGCGAGCAGCAGCAGGCCATAGTGGAGTTTCAGCTGCAGCACGCACGGGTCAGTCGCACTACAGAACAGCACCACTTCACCACCAATGACTGGGCCTCCATGCGAGACCTGTGTGCCCTGTTGCGCTGTTTCGAGTACTCCACCAACATGGCCAGTGGCGATGACACCGTTATCAGCGTTACAATACCACTTCTATGTCTCCTTGAGAAAACACTTAGGGCGATGATGGAAGAGGAGGTGGCCCAGGAGGAGGAGGAGGAGGAGGAGGAAGAGGGGTCATTTTTAGCACTTTCAGGCCAGTCTCTTCGAAGTGACTCAGAGGGAGGTTTTTGGCAACAGCAGAGGCCAGGTACAAATGTGGCCAGCCAGGGCCCACTACTGGAGGACGAGGAGGACGAGGATGAGGAGGAGGTGGAGGAGGATGAGGATGAAGCATGGTCACAGCGGGGTGGCACCCAACGCAGCTCGGGTCCATCACTGGTGCGTGGCTGGGGGGAAAGGCAGGACGATGACGATACGCCTCCCACAGAGGACAGCTTGTCCTTACCCCTGGGCAGCCTGGCACACATGAGCGACTACATGCTGCAGTGCCTGCGCAACGACAGCAGAGTTGCCCACATTTTAACCTGTGCGGACTACTGGGTTGCCACCCTGCTGGATCCACGCTACAAAGACAATGTGCCCACCTTACTTCCTGCACTGGAGCGTGATAGGAAGATGCGCGAGTACAAGCGCACGTTGGTAGACGCGCTACTGAGAGCATTCCCAAATGTCACAGGGGAACAAGTGGAAGCCCAAGGCCAAGGCAGAGGAGGAGCAAGAGGTCGCCAAGGCAGCTGTGTCACGGCCAGCTCCTCTGAGGGCAGGGTTAGCATGGCAGAGATGTGGAAAACTTTTGTCAACACGCCACAGCTAACTGCACCACCACCTGATACGCAACGTGTTAGCAGGAGGCAACATTTCACTAACATGGTGGAACAGTACGTGTGCACACCCCTCCACGTACTGACTGATGGTTCGGCCCCATTCAACTTCTGGGTCTCTAAATTGTCCACGTGGCCAGAGCTAGCCTTTTATGCCTTGGAGGTGCTGGCCTGCCCGGCAGCCAGCGTTTTGTCTGAACGTGTATTCAGCACGGCAGGGGGCGTCATTACAGACAAACGCAGCCGCCTGTCTACAGCCAATGTGGACAAGCTGACGTTCATAAAAATGAACCAGGCATGGATCCCACAGGACCTGTCCGTCCCTTGTCCAGATTAGACATTAACTACCTCCCCATAACCATATATTATTGGACTCCAGGGCACTTCCTCATTCAATCCTATTTTTATTTTCATTTTACCATTATATTGCGAGGCTACCCAAAGTTGAATGAACCTCTCCTCTGCCTGTGTGCTAGGCCTAAATATATGCCAATGGACTGTTGCAGTGGTGGCTGACATGAAGCCTGATTCTCTGCTATGACATGCAGACTAATTCTCTGCTGACATGAAGCCAGATTGTCTGTTACGGGACCTCTCTCCTCTGCCTGGGTGCTGGGCCTAAATTTATGACAATGGACTGTTGCAGTGGTGGCTGACGTGAAGCCTGATTCTCTGCTATGACATGCAGACTGATTCTCTGCTGACATGAAGCCAGATTGTCTGTTACGGGACCTCTCTGCTCTGCCTGTGTGCTAGGCCTAAATATATGCCAATGGACTGTTGCAGTGGTGGGTGACGTGAAGCCTCATTCTCTGCTATGACATGCAGACTGATTCTCTGCTGACATGAAGCCAGATCGTCTGTTACGGGACCTCTCTGCTCTGCCTGTGTGCTAGGCCTAAATATATGCCAATGGACTGTTGCAGTGGTGGGTGACGTGAAGCCTCATTCTCTGCTATGACATGCAGACTGATTCTCTGCTGTCATGAAGCCAGATTGTCTGTTACGGGACCTCTCTGCTCTGCCTGTGTGCTAGGCCTAAATATATGCCAATGGACTGTTGCAGTGGTGGGTGACGTGAAGCCTCATTCTCTGCTATGACATGCAGACTGATTCTCTGCTGACATGAAGCCAGATTGTCTGTTACGGGACCTCTCTCCTCTGCCTGTGTGCTAGGCCTAAATATATGCCAATGGACTGTTGCAGTGGTGGCTGACGTGAAGCCTCATTCTCTGCTATGACATGCAGACTGATTCTCTGCTGACATGAAGCCAGATTCGTCTGTTACGGGACCTCTCTGCTCTGCCTGTGTGCTAGGCCTAAATATATGCCAATGGACTGTTGCAGTGGTGGGTGACGTGAAGCCTCATTCTCTGCTATGACATGCAGACTGATTCTCTGCTGACATGAAGCCAGATTGTCTGTTACGGGACCTCTCTGCCTCTGCCTGTGTGCTAGGCCTAAATATATGCCAATGGACTGTTGCAGTGGTGGCTGACGTGAAGCCTCATTCTCTGCTATGACATGCAGACTGATTCTCTGCTGACATGAAGCCAGATTCGTCTGTTACGGGACCTCTCTGCCTCTGCCTGTGTGCTAGGCCTAAATATATGCCAATGGACTGTTGCAGTGGTGGCTGACGTGAAGCCTCATTCTCTGCTATGACATGCAGACTGATTCTCTGCTGACATGAAGCCAGATTCGTCTGTTACGGGACCTCTCTGCCTCTGCCTGTGTGCTGGGCCTAAATATATGCCAATGGACTGTTGCAGTGGTGGGTGACGTGAAGCCTCATTCTCTGCTATGACATGCAGACTGATTCTCTGCTGACATGAAGCCAGATTGTCTGTTACGGGACCTCTCTCCTCTGCCTGTGTGCTGGGCCTAAATATATGCCAATGGACTGTTGCAGTGGTGGGTGACGTGAAGCCTCATTCTCTGCTATGACATGCAGACTGATTCTCTGCTGACATGAAGCCAGATTGTCTGTTACGGGACCTCTCTCCTCTGCCTGTGTGCTAGGCCTAAATATATGCCAATGGACTGTTGCAGTGGTGGCTGACGTGAAGCCTCATTCTCTGCTATGACATGCAGACTAATTCTCTGCTGACATGAAGCCAGATTGTCTGTTACGGGACCTCTCTCCTCTGCCTGGGTGCTGGGCCTAAATTATATGACAATGGACTGTTGCAGTGGTGGCTGACGTGAAGCCTGCATTCTCTGCTATGACATGCAGACTGATTCTCTGCTGACATGAAGCCAGATTGCTCTGTTACGGGACCTCTCTCCTCTGCCTGGGTGCTGGGCCTAAATATATGCCAATGGACTGTTGCAGTGGTGGCTGACGTGAAGCCTCATTCTCTGCTATGACATGCAGACTGATTCTCTGCTGACATGAAGCCAGATTGTCTGTTACGGGACCTCTCTGCTCTGCCTGTGTGCTAGGCCTAAATATATGCCAATGGACTGTTGCAGTGGTGGGTGACGTGAAGCCTCATTCTCTGCTATGACATGCAGACTGATTCTCTGCTGACATGAAGCCAGATTGTCTGTTACGGGACCTCTCTCCTCTGCCTGTGTGCTAGGGCCTAAATATATGCCAATGGACTGTTGCAGTGGTGGCTGACGTGAAGCCTCATTCTCTGCTATGACATGCAGACTAATTCTCTGCTGACATGAAGCCAGATTGTCTGTTACGGGACCTCTCTCCTCTGCCTGGGTGCTGGGCCTAAATTATGACAATGGACTGTTGCAGTGGTGGCTGACGTGAAGCCTGATTCTCTGCTATGACATGCAGACTGATTCTCTGCTGACATGAAGCCAGATTCCTCTGTTACGGGACCTCTCTCCTCTGCCTGTGTGTGTGCTGGCCTAAATATATGCCAATGGACTGTTGCAGTGGTGGCTGACGTGAAGCCTCATTCTCTGCTATGACATGCAGACTGATTCTCTGCTGACATGAAGCCAGATTCTCTGTTACGGGACCTCTCTCCTCTGCCTGTGTGTGTGCTGGGCCTAAATATATGCCAATGGACTGTTGCAGTGGTGGCTGACGTGAAGCCTCATTCTCTGCTATGACATGCAGACTGATTCTCTGCTGACATGAAGCCAGATTCTCTGTTACGGGACCTCTCTCCTCTGCCTGTGTGTGCTGGGCCTAAATATATGCCAATGGACTGTTGCAGTGGTGGCTGACGTGAAGCCTCATTCTCTGCTATGACATGCAGACTAATTCTCTGCTGACATGAAGACAGATTCTCTGTTACGGGACCTCCCTCCTCTGCCTGGGTGCTGGGCCTAAATATATGCCAATGGACTGTTGCAGTGGTGGCTGACGTGAAGCCTCATTCTCTGCTATGACATGCAGACTAATTCTCTGCTGACATGAAGACAGATTCTCTGTTACGGGACCTCTCTCCTCTGCCTGTGTGTGCTGGGCCTAAATATATGCCAATGGACTGTTGCAGTGGTGGCTGACGTGAAGCCTCATTCTCTGCTATGACATGCAGACTGATTCTCTCTGCTGACATGAAGCCAGATTCTCTGTTACGGGACCTCTCTCCTCTGCCTGTGGTGCTGGGCCTAA